>NC_140963.1:41659262-41814262 GCF_056783735.1 Eptatretus burgeri | reverse complement strand
TATGCCCCACAGGTCAGTCGAAGCGATGAAGAGAAGAACATGTTCTGGTGTGCGATAGAGAAGTTGAGGGAAAATGTGAAAGATGATGAAATTGTTGTGGTTGGAGGAGACTTGAATGGACATGTGGGAAGGAGTCCAGATGGTTTTGAGGGAGTCCATGGGGGTTATGGATATTGTGTGAGAAATGGAGAAGGTGAAAGGATCTTGGAGTTTGCTGATGGAGCTGATTTGTTGATTTGTAATAATCAATTCCAGAAAGCGGATAATAAGCTTATTACATACACGTCAGGTTGGTCGACGACAACCATTGACTATCTGATGGTGTGTAGGCGAGATAGGGGAAACCTCCAGGACACAAAGGTGATCCCAGGGGAGGAGACTTTCACAGCACCACCTGGTTGTCTGCGATATAAGGGTGAAAGGTGCGAGGAGAATTCAGCGGGTGAAGTACCAACCGAGGGTGAAGGTGTGGAGGTTGAAAGAGGCGACAGTGAAGGAAGCATTAAGAGAGAGGCTGAGTATGGTTGAGGGTGATTTGGTTGAGCTTGAAAGTGGTTGGATGTCAATGAAAGATACTCTATTGGGAGCCGTTAGTGAGGTATGTGGATGGACAAAAGGACCACCGAGGCACTCGGAAACATGGTGGTGGGATGATGAAGTTGGAAAGACGATTGAAGAGAAGAGGAAGAAGTTCAAGGAATGGCAAAAGGCAAAGGATACGGTGGAAGAAGAGGCTGCACATGAAAGTTATAAGGAAGCCAAGAAGGCTGCAAAGAAAGAGGTAGCAAAGGTGCAGGAGGCCCATAGGAAAATGTTCGGAGAACGCTTGGATTCGGAGGAGGGTCAGAGAGCGGTATTCAGGATTGCAAAGCAGATAGCGAGAGAGAGATTTGATGTGACGGGGGTGAGTTGCTTGAAGGATGAAGTGGGACAAATCGTTGTGGACTCAGATGGAAGAGATATATGGAAAGGCTGTTGAATGTAGAAAATGAATGGGAGAGCAACATCGAGAGTAACCCAGTTTTAGGACCAGCAGAGAAGATAACTGAGAAGGAAGTTGAGGAAGCTATAAGAGCAATGAAGAGTAGAAAAGCAGGAGCGTCGACGGGAGTTGTGGGAGATATGTTGAAGGCAGCGGGAAGTCGGGGTGTGAAGAGAATGACAGAGATCTGTAATCTGGTGGTGAAAGAAGGCCGCATTCCAGTGGATTGGGACCTGAGTACCCTCGTCCCTCTGTACAAGGGGAAAGGTGACCCTCTGGACTGTGGCTCCTATAGAGCAATAAAGTTTTTGGAGCATGGAATGAAGGTTTTGGAAAGGGTGTTTGAGAAGAGGATAAGGAAGAAGGTAAAGATTGACGAAATGCAATTTGGATTTATGCCAGGAAGAGGAATGACAGATGCAATTTTTATTGTAAGGCAGTTGCAGGAGAAGTACATGGAGAAGAGGAAGAAGTTGTTTTTTGGTTTTGTTGATCTGGAGAAAGCATTTGATGGGATTCCACGCGAAGTAATGACATGGGCATTGAGGAAGTTAGGAGTGGAGGAATGGTTGATCAGAATAGTGATGGCAATGTACGAGAGAGCGCGCACAGCTGTAAGGATGAAGGATGGGAACAGTGGTGAGTTTGAGGTGAGGGTAGGAGTGCACCAGGGGTCGGTACTAAGTCCACTTCTATTTGTAGTTGTGATGGAGGTGCTGGCTCGGAGGGTAAAGGAGGGTTTACCGTGGGAGCTGCTATATGCACATGATCTGGTGTTGATTGCAGAGAGTATGGATGGACTGAAGGAGAAGAGGAACAAGTGGAAGGAATGTATGGAGGCAAAAGGTTTGAAGGTGAATATCGGAAAGACGAAGGTGATGGCAAGTGGTAAAGCATGTGGTGAGGTGGAAAGGACTGGGAAGTGGCCGTGTGCTGTGTGCAGGAAGGGTGTCGGAGTGAACTCCATTCAGTGTACAATGTGTGCTGAATGGGTTCATCGAAAATGTAGTGGGGTGAGAGGGTCATTAACCAGTGTGGCAGCTACATTCAAGTGTAAGGTGTGCATAGAGGGAGCTGCAGATGAAGGAATTGTTGAGTTGGATCTTGGAGATGGTGTGAAGCTGGAAGGTGTGAAAACATTTTGCGAGGAAGCCAGTGAGTGAGCATGTGGATGTCTGACCAACGCTAAAAACGAGACAATTGGTCCTTTCCAGTGCTTGAGCAAGCGAGCGTGTGGTGCGCGTGTGGGTGTGAGCAGTGCCGACAACGAGTGAAGCATAGGTTGGTCACAACAAGTGAGGAACGGGTCAGTCACCAACAGACCATGTGGGTCACTGGACGTCACCAGTTTTGTGAAGTGTGAGGAGCTGCCGGTGTCGCAGCACCAGGGTCTAAATCCGTGACAGACGATCTCGGTGCCCCTCAGACGTCGACTGGCGCTCAAGGCTGTTGGCGAGTGGGCATACTGCACGGCTGGGTGCTGGCAAAGGACAAGACATGCACACACACACACATTTCAGGACATTTCCACTTCACGGACGACTTCTCTCTGGTGAGCTATCTAGGAGACATGCTGAATGGAGAAGGTGGATCAAACTCTTCGACGGTTGCTTGAGTGAGATGTGCATGGAAGAAGTTTCGGGAAGTGAGTGGCGTGCTGACGAAAAGGGGAGTGTCGTTGAAGCTGAAGGGAAAGGTGTAAGCTCCATGTGTGAGGAGTACGATGATTTATGGGAGTGAAACATGGGTACTGAACATGGAGCAGCAACAAAGGCCGGAAAAAGTGGAAATGCGAATGGTTCGGTGGATGTGTGGAGTATGGTTGAGATTGAGGAAGACAAATGATGACTTGCAGAAGATGATGGGAATAGAGTCTGTGATGGATGTTGTGAAGAGAAACAGGTTGAGATGGTTGGGTCATGTGTTGAGGAAGGATGAAAGTGACTGGGTGAGAGGAGTGTTGGAAATGAGTGTAGTCGGAAGTAGAGGACGGGGAAGACCGAGAAAAACTTGGCTAAAGGCGGTGGAAGAGGAAATGTGGGCAAGGGGATTAATAAGGGGAGATGCAGAAAATAGGGTAAAGTGGAGAAGATTGTCATGGGGCCCGCAAGGCTAGCCCCCGCTTTAGCGGGGAAAATGGCCTTTAAATGCTTGTGTGTGTGTGTGTGTGTGTGTGTGTGTGTGTGTGTGTGTGTGTGTGTGTGTGTGTGTGTGTGTGTGTGTGTGTGTGTGTGTGTGTGTGTGTGTGTGTGTGTGTGTGTGTGTGTGTGTGTGTGTGTGTGTGTGTGTGTGTGTGTGTGTGTGTGTGTATATATATATATATATATATATATATGTCATTGATAATGATCACATCTCAATCAGCATTGATTTGAATTGCATTCAGGATATTTTCATTCTCACTGTCCTTTCCTTTTCACAATTTCTCCCACTTTTCACATAAACCATCAGGTTGTGTGGATGGTCTGGGACATTTAGCAAGGGAGGAAGGAGCTGTCTGGGAGCAGGACTGCAGTATCTGCACCTGTCAGGCTGGGATCTCCGCTTGCACCCCGCGTCCTTGTCCACCAACGCAGAGTTTGTGTCGCCACCCGGCTCCCATGGCTACAGACGACTGCTGTTTGACATGTGCTGGTTAGTGAAGGTCGCAATTTTATGGTAATCTGTGATCATAACTATCACTTGACTGAGGTTCCAAGTTCCTGACTATCAAATGACTGACTCGTGATGAATCTTCTTGTGAGTCTTGTTTGATAAAATGAATTCCAATTTTTACAATAACTTTTTTTTTTTTAAATTAATAAATGACTATTGTTTTACATATTACATTTGAAATCCATTATAATGTGATTGTGTCACTAACTAAAGATTTATTTTGCTCAATGAGCAACACATAGAAAATAAAGATGGCATTGCAACCTGCAATAGAATAAACCATTTCCCATTCATGGCACTCAAATATTACCATGAATATTCATGGCAAATGATTGTACAAACAGCACACAAAAAGAATACCAAAAAAAGTAAACAAGCAAAGAAGAGCTTGGATTAAAAATGAAAAGTTTGCATTAAGCATCAACATTTCAAGTGGGGTGCGCAGGTGTGTACATTGAAACTACATGTGCATTTATTTATTGAGTCATTGATTAATGTTGATGGAAATAATGTTCCAAGGAGAGTTGTCACGTGACAACAGCAAAGTTATCCTTTCAAAATTACATGATTACCTCGTCCACCGAAGGTGGACAGAGGTTGCGATTTCACCTGTCTGTTTGTCTGTTTGTCTGTTTGTTCGTTTGTCCGTGAGCAGGATATATCAAAAAGTTGTGGACAGATTTGGACGAAATGTAGTGGACAGGTTGGGTGTTTGACAAGACCGAATTTGTTTGATTTTGGCGAAGATGCAAATCCGGATATATGACGACTGCAGTTTTTAAAAAAAAAATTGAATGATTTTGTGGCCTGGCTGTGTGATTCATTTTGCCTTGGATTTAATAATATTGTTACGGTTCTCGGAACCGTATGCATACAAACATACAGTTGTCCCGCAGTCAGTTATTTGTATATGTGCAGATAGGATCCCTCCTTGTGTGTAGTGGGAAGACACTGGGGTGCATTGCGATGTTTTTTTAGTTAGATTAATAAATCATTATATCCCATCCACGACGACCAACGGTACCCTCTGCCTGCTCGCACCTTCATCTCACTTGCTACTCTCGCATGGGCTGAACAAGCGTGTTCGCCTAACCGCGACTCGCTGTCCGAGGCAGAATCTTTGTGTCATACCTTTTTAGCGAGTCCGGACACGCGGAGTGGGCGGGCTTCCCGGTATGGCCGAAACCTTCCCAGAAAGGGCAGCCCCATGGAAGCCCCGTCCAATCAGGGTGAACAGTGACGTCGGCTTCACCAAGGCCCCTCCCCTCTGAGGAAGATCTATAAATTACGACACCATTCGTTCAGAGTAGTCTGGTGAGCTGGAAAGTGAGTCGTCTTGAGCCGAGCGTTGGAGTGAGACAGTTCGTCGGCTGATAGCGAAAGAAAGGAGGAAGGTCGTGGAGTGGTTGTGCTCTTTGGGGGTCGTACGTTTCAAGTGTGAGAGAGCTGGAAAGATCTCGACCCGACCTTGACCGGGTCTCTCGTAGGGTCCTGTCTGCAGCCCTGATCCATGCCTCGGACTCCGCTCTACTCGACTCGGGCTCCTTTGTAGACACGGTCTCCACGTGGGCGAGCGTGGACCGAGCCACAGGACCATTGGCAGGTGCCGCACCACAGAGCATTCCTTCCCTCCGACTTTCAGGTACCCGAAAACACGACAACCTCAGCTCACCTCCCTCTCTGGCTGCGGGGGACCTTTGCCATACATCTGTATTTATTTTCATCTGAGTGTGTGGTGCCGTCTTTAAGTGGAATTGCATGTGTTTTTATTTGATCGTTGTAAATCTTGCCTGTTTTATTCTCGCGACAAGTCTGCTCTGTGTCTCCTTTGTAAGTTGCTGTAAAATTGTCACACCACATCTTTCTCTCATATTCCCCTGCATAACATCCCCAATAAACCTGTTTCCTGTGCCACATATTTTTCCTCGCTTTATTGTAAATAAATGATTGTACAAATGTTCCTAGTTCGTTTTCGTCTTTTCCCTCATTGGTCCAGCATGGTTCGGATCTGAGTTTTAGCCGGGTCTTTATTCCCAATATTCTGTTCATTCTAGCCTGTACGTCCTTGGTATCCACTCGGCTGCATCCGATCTGGAAAGGTGGTTGGTAGTTGGTAGTTGGTAGAGTGATCCGGATCGGGCAAGGCGTACCGAGGGAATGGTTCCCAGGTAGACGACACCGCGTGGTTAATTCGTTAAATTGGTTCTCGACAAAAAGACCCTACACAACGCAATGGAGGTATTGGCGTCCACGGTCGGTGAAGCGACCCACCACCTCACGGAATTATCCGTGAGTGATGGCCTACAATTCCGGGAGTCTGATGGGAGATGATGTAACTTCCCCCACCTAGCGGTCACTCTCGCCACCGGTCCCCGGCCCGCAACAATATGTACTCTACCGGTCAAAAGTTTTAGAACTCCCCCATTTTTCCAGTTTTTACTGAAATTTAAGCAGTTTAATGTTTCAATGTACTCTGAAATTAAAGCATAGAACGAATAAACAATTGCAGATAAAAAAGAAATCATGGAATCGTTTTGTTGAACAAAATTTAATCCAGATTTTTGACTCATCAAAGTAGCCGCCTTTTGCAGCTATAACAGCCGAACATACTCGTGGCATTCTTTCTACAATGGAAATCAAATATTGTTTGGAAAGTTCTTCCCAACACTGTTGTAGAAGTTCCCACAAATGTGTTGCACTTGTAGGTTGCTTTGCTTTCACCCTTCTGTCCAGTTCATCCCAAACCAGCTCGATGGGGTTTAAGTCTGGAGACTGTGCTGGCTATTCCATAATTTGAAGCCTACTTTCTGCTTCTTTTCTTCTAAGGTAGTTCTGACATAGCCTGGAGGTTTGTTTTGGGTCATTATCTTGCTGTGGGATGAACCTTTGACCAACTCAGTGGAGACCAGAAGGAATTGCATGGCGCTGCAAAATGCTGTGGTAGCCCTTTTGGTTCAGGGTGCCAGTCACTCTGTGCAAGTCGCCGACTCTGGATCCAGCAAAAGAGCCCCAGATCATCACGCTTCCTCCTCCATGTTGGACAGTTGGTGTCACACACTGAGAAACCATCCTTTCACCTACTCGATGGTGTACAAAGACCCTGTGTGATGAAACGAAGATTTAAAATTTTGATTCATCGGTCCATAAGACCTTCTTCCAGTTTTCAGTATTCCACTGGTGATGCTTCATGGCTCAGGCAAGCCTCTTTTTATTATTTTGCCATCTTACCAATGGCTTTCTTACTGCCACTCGACCTGTCAAACCTGCAGCTCGATGTCTTCTCTTCACAGTTGAAACTGAAACTTCCTTACTTCAAACAGTGTTAAGCTGTGCTTGAAGCTGCTGTCCTGTGAGCCACCGATCACGCAAGCTGTTGACTCTCAGGAACTTGTCTTCTGATTGTGTTGTGGCTTTGTGTCTGCCAGACCTCTTCCTGTCAGAGTTTCCTCCAGTTCCCAAGTGCCTTTTGATAGTGTAAGAAACTGTACTCACTGACACCTTGGCCTCCTTTGCAATTTCTCAAAAGGAAAGACCAACACTTTTAAGGGTTATAATGGTCTGTCTGTCTTCCTTTGTTAATTGTCTTTTTCTCACCATCATGGCGGCAATATACTACTTCCTGCAGTGCAATATTGTCCACATAATGATTCAGAGGTTGTATCAATACAGTCTGTTCCAACACTGCTTTTATACAAAGGGTTTGTAACTGATCAACAAAAGTTGGGACACCTGCAGGAATTGTTTGCATCAACTTTCAAGGTTTAATTTACTTCCATTGCTGCAGAACAGCTGCAGGTGCTCACCCATTACTTTTTCTCTGAAAAGGACCTTTTTTAACAACTCTGAAATTTACATTATTTTTCAGTTTTTGGTAACCTAAACTTTTTTTAACTTCTGGCAGTTTTCCACTTTGCTTTGTACCATTTCAGGTTTTTCACTGGACTTGAAGTGCTTAAATTTCAGTAAAAACTGGAAAAATGTGGGTGTTCTAAAACTTTAGACCTGTAGAGTATATATACTTGAGCTCTGGTTTATTCGGTGATTTCCGGTACGGTGTTTCCGGGAAGGAGGACGATTGGGTTGGTTGGACCTTGGTGGTAGAATAAAAGAATTGACTCAGAATCTGAAGTCTCGGACATCCTTTTCATCCACAATAAAATTCTTTCAACGTTGAGAGATAGGACCATAAATGATATCTCAAAAAGTTGTTGATGAGTTGTGACAAAACTTGGTGGATGAGTTGTTTAGATGACAAGAACAAGCCGATTCGATTTTGATTCGGGTCCGCATCCAGATCCGGTCTATCAGTGGGATACGAAACGTAAACTGTTCAGCCTCGCACTTTACTGAGTGTCGTTCTAGTTTCGCATGAGATTCGATACAAATCTGTTGAGAATCCCATCATTTGTTAAGATAAATTTTTATAACGGGAATGTTAAGCCCAACTATCAAAAACAAAATGTGAGTCAAAATCTCTGCACAGTGTTGCTGTCAGAAAGCTACTAAATGAGACAAATGTACAGTTTCAGAAAGACATTAAAACAAAAAGGGAATAAGGAACCATAAAAAGACAAATGTAATTGAGCAAAATATTTATTTATTGTGATGGGGAAAGGGGTGGGTGGGGGGGGGGGTTCCATAGATAAAATAGTCTCATTCGTGTGCACGAGTATGGTAGAATTACACCTGTATCAATAATATGTCAGAGACATGTACACTGACAGAGGTGTTGATTGTAAACATTACAGTAGCATCGGGTAGTATTGTGTTGTGTAAAACCTCCTGTACAGACGAGGCTAGTTGGAGGACTTGTGAGCACCAAGACATCACAAAGGCAATGGTTGAATGGAAATTATCATTGGGCGTTTGCCCAGAGGACTGCAGGCGAGAGCAGCAAAGTAAGCCGTGGTGCCATGGAGAGAGGCGGGATGCTATCAGGAAAAGAGCCACCCTCGTGTAGTGGGTGGCCAATGACGTGACAAACTGCGTGCTTGGGGGTGGTCCTAAGGGTGGTCCCAGAGGATTTAAAGGCCACGAATACACATGTGGCCATGTGAGTCGATCTCCTTAATGTGTGAGTGTGGCTGATGACTGGGTGCTCTGGGTGTGAGAGTCCCAGGCAGAGAGTATCTGGATGAGTGTCCGCTCTCTGGTGGTCCTGCACTCTCAATCTCTGAGAGAGATGAGAGCTTTGATAGTCCCGGCTGTGTGTATGCCAGAAAGCATGCGAGGCTCGATCATTTTTCCTTATGTCGGGAGCCTTCTCACCCCCCTCCTGTGTGGATCTTGTGCATGCGCTCTTGGTGTTCCGGGTGTACAAGGTAACACATGTGGGTATGCCATGTTTGTAAATCGTGTCCGATAAGCTCCATGTTGACACATGTGGAATAGTCATTTATAGAGTATGATTCATACTATGGAAGCCAAAGAGGGTGATTTAAGATAAAACACGGATGGGAGATAGAAAAAAAAGAGACAAAGACGAGGATAAAGGTTGACAGGGAATCGATGGAGACATCCGATTCTTTTCGATGTTAATTTGGGTTTACAAATACTTATGCTGACACTCATGAGGATATAGTTATTGAGTATATTTTTTGTTTGTTTGTTATTGTTTTTTTTAGATCCTCATGGAGGATCTCTAAGTCTTACTCACGTTGTAGTTCTTGCAGACTTTTTTGTTTCACAGCCTACAGTTTTCATCGAAACTTCCTGAAACTTGGCATATATATGTAAAAAATACCCTGCGCAGAGAGTAACCCTCTCCGATTTTGAAAATTCCTCCAAGAAAAAAAGTTCTGACATCAAAATATCTCCGCTAATGGAAATCGCCTTAAAAATTATCTCAGAAACTAGGCAAGCTTTTTGAATTCTGTTTGTGGGAATCTAACAGGGCATTAGCAGAGATGAATTACCGCACATATGACACATCACCATGACGTCATATCAATGTTTATGACGTCAGTCCTATTTTTTGACATTTTTTGTTTCACAACCCAGAGTTTTCATCGGATATTCGTGAAACTTGCCATGTATATGCAGAAAGCCCACACGCAGGCAGAAACCATCTCCGATTTTGGAAATTCTTTCTAGAAAAAAAGTTAATGTCATAATATCGCCGCAAATGGAAATCGCCTATACCATTATCTCCGAAATGAGTTTGTTTCACAGCCTTCAGTTTTCATCGACACTTCCTGAAACTTGGCAGATATATGTAAAAATACCCTGCGCAGATAGTAACAATCTCTGATTTTGAAAATTCCTCCTAGAAAAAAAGTTATGACATCAAAATATCTCTGCTAATGGAAATCGCCTAAAAAAATTATCTCCGAAACTAGGCAAGCTTTTTGAATTCTGTTTGCCGGAATCGAACAGGGCATTAGCAGAGATGAATCATCTTACATATGATACATCACTATGACGTCATATCAATTTTTATGATGTCATTCCTATTTTTTGACATTTTTTGTTTCACAACCCAGAGTTTTCATCGGATCTTCGTGAAGCTTGCCATGTATATGCAGAAAGCCCAAGCACAGGCAGTAACCATCTCCGATTTTTAAATTCTTCCAAGAAAAAATGTTGATGACATAATATCGCCGCTAATGGAAATCGCCTATACCATTATCTCCGAAACTCGGCAAGCTGTTTGAATTTTGTTTGCAGGAATCAAGCCAGGCATTAGCACAGATAATTTATTGCAAACCTGATACATCACAATGACGTCATATTCGTTTTTATGAAGTCATCATTAAGAGGACGAGGATCTTAGCTCATTCGAGCTTGTTCTTTTTAATTGTAATGACTTTGACTTCCTGTATAAAGCCACTGTCACACGTTGACATTTTAGCCAGCGTATGGCAATCTATCAAAATGTATGTAAAACGCTGGTGTACGCTGAACTATTGATGTTTGTTTTTTTAAGTTTTTGGCGTATTCATAAAGAGGTGGACATATGCCTAACGTATTAGTAATGCACACAGAACGTTTTGATAACATATAGATAACTTATACCAACGAATGCTTAGCATGTTGTTGGCATTCACAGCCTATGCCCAACGATAGTCTAACGTATGCAAAGCGCGCGGCAGCGTATCGCCGACGATCACGTGGCGTAGCCTATTAAAAGGCTGCCGCTCGACGATTCAAATCATAACCACACTTGACATCGAAGTGTCAAGGCCCTGTCACACCTTGACGGTTTAGCCAGCGTATGCCGATGTATGAAAAATTTGCCGAATACGCTGGCACACGTCGCATACGTTATGGGTAAGTTTTGTATATGTTAAGAGCACGCTGAAGCACACTGAATCACGCTGGCATACATCGTAGTACGCCGAGCACGTCGACAAATTTTAAGCATGCTCAAAATGTTTTGACATATGCCAGCGTATGACGCACATGTTCCACATACGCTGGCCATAAGTTGTATGCACGTTATGCGATCGTTGACACACTTCGACACACATTACTTGTAAGTTACTCATAAGTCGAAACACGTTGAGGTAATGTTTAGCGTACCCGAAACTTATTTCTAACCAATGAGTAACGTGCTTTAAACCTATGAGTAACGTGCTTTGAACCTATGAGTAACGTATCTCCAATGCATATTGACGTATGTAGACGTATTTGACGTCTTCCGGACGACCACAGAATTTACAGCTACCGTATAATGGTGTATTGGCAGCGTTTAGGGGAATTGGTATATAAAAATGGGCTTCACACAGGAGGAACCCGTCAGTGTTACAGACTCCATGGTTTTTTTTGTTTGTTTGGTTTTTTTTTCTTCGGCATGACGGTGATGTTGACATTTCTATTTCTAGTGCGGTTACGATTTAAATCGTTGAGCGGCAGCCTTTTAATTATATTATATTATATTATAAACGCACTAGAAATCGAAGTGTCAACATCACCGTCATGCCGAAGAAAAAAAAGAAAAAAGAAAAAACCATGGAGTCTGGAACACTGACGGGTTCCTCCTGTGTAGCTCATTTATATATACCAATTCCCCTAAACGCTGCCAATACGCCATTATACGGTAGCTGTAAGTTAGAAACACGTTCAGTAAGTTCTGTGGTCGTCCGAAAGACGTCAAATACGTCTACATACGTCAATATGCGTTGGAGATACGTTACACATAGGTTCAAAGCACATTACTCATAGGTTAGAAATAAGTTTCGGGTACGCTAAACATTACCTTGACGTGTGTCAACGATCGCGTAACGTGCCTACAACAGGTTACTCATAGGTTAGAAATAAGTTTTGGGGACGCTAAACATTACCTCGATGTGTTTCGACTTATGAGTAACTTACAAGTAACATGTGTCGACGTGTGTCAACGATCGCGTAATGTGCATACAACTTATGGCCAGTCTATGCGGAACGTGTGAGTCATACGCTGGCATACGTCGAAAAATTTTGAGCATGCTAAAATTTGTCAACGAGCTCGGCATACTACGACGTATGCCAGCATGCTTCAGTGTTCTTCAGCGTGCTCTTAACGTATACAAAACTTTCCCATAACGTATTCGACGTGTGCCAGCGTTTTAGACAAATTTTTCATACGTCGGCATATGCTGGCTAAATCGTCAAGGTGTGACAGCGGCTTTAGCGTGGTGTGGCTCACTGGCTAAGGCGGTGTCTTGGGATCCTTGGGGTCCTGAGTTCAAGCCCCGCTGGCTGCTGAGTTAGCATCAGGGAGGTTGACTCAGCCTGTCATCCTTCTGAAGGTTGGCGAAATGAGCACCAGTATATTGATACTAATCCCTGCAGGGTCGAAGGCGACTAAAGGGTTGGCGTCAGAAAGGACATCTGGCCGTAAAAACATTTTCACAACAAAGGGTACCATGATTGGAGCCTGCAAAAAGCTGACCCCTGCTCAGGGATAAAGGCTTTCAAATGGTGTAATGATCATGACTTTGACTTCCTGTCTTTCCAGACTGCAAATATGAGGGTCATGTTTATGAGAATGGAGAGGCATTCAATCAAGACCCTTGTACACATTGCGTCTGCCTGGTAGGTTCTCAGCAGTTTCATGAGCTTTCTTTTGGTGTCTCACATAGATAGAACCCTGAACAAAATTTCTCACAAGATCTGGTGAAATATTCAACATAGTTCTATCAGATCCAATGAGGAGTCATGGATTATTTTTGTAAGAGAGGTAAGAAGCATAAGCACTTCTGTCTATGTAATCGTATGTGAATGTGAGTGTCGAGGCGGACATCAGCTGTTTGATCCTTTTAACTTTTTTCTGAGGCTCTTGGATGAGCTTGCACATATGTTACATGCGGGACATTCGGTGGCATTAATGTACTTGAACATTAATTTTAGAGAACTTAAGGGACAATGGATAAACCAATATGGTAATGGAACCTTTTGCGATTCCACTATCATGAGGTAAGTGTTCAAATGTGAATGCCAAGTAGGCCAACTCAAAAAGGGTTCATTCAAAGGCTCTTTCCAGCACATCCTCACTCCCAGCAATGGTGCCTCCAACGGACAGCACCTGCATGAAATGAGAATGTTATTTCCACCAATGGAGGGATGAGGAAGGAAGCAATGAAAAGAAATTCCTAGGTTTTTGTCTTCCTCTTGAATTCGCTTACCTTGCTATGCTGATTTACTTTCTTTACGATAGGAAAATATTGTTACGTTTTTGGAGGGGGTTAGACATTGCCATTTAACAGATAGAAGTGTATAGTGTAGTATGGCCCGTGTACAAGTAGCCCATCTCGATGTGATTAAATAGGGAAACATTAGCTTAAGAATTGTCTTGTTTGAATGTGCACCATATAGGGGATGGTGCATGGTAATAATTAATGAGGGATTTCAGTGAGCGATATTGTGCGTATAACCCCTTGTAATGCCCCACCGGATGAGGTCGAGAAGAGGAGCTGTGCTGTCCAGAAAGTAAGAGGAGGAGCTTTTCAGAGATTTTTTGGGTACGTCTGGTGAAAGCAAGTTGACGGGAGTTGGGAGCGAATAGGCGCAAGGAGAAGGAAGAAGGGTAAATGACTCATGACAGAGGGGAATAGAGGAGGGTTGGGCATGAATCACAAGTAGAAAGAGAGGAGGGATTGCACCAACAAAGAAGGAGATTACGTGTTGCAGAAAAACAGTTGCTCTCTATGTGTTGCTTGCCTGCCTGCCTTCTCCTGGTCCTGCTCTTGTAGTGGCCAGTGTGACCACTCCTTGGCTTTTTCACAAGATCTTGGCTATTTGTTGTTCACCTTGGCATCTTGGTTTTCTATTACCATCGCTTTTCCGAAACCTTGTGAATTCTTGGCTTTTTTCATTGGCTCACCTTGGCATTTATGAAAATGAGGAGTGGTCACACTGGTAGTGGCCCTGCGTTGTTGTTCCTGTTCTTGCAGTAACCCTGCTTCATCATTCCTGTCTTACCCTGTTCATCCTCCATCAGTGTGTTTCATCATCTCCTACTCATCTCCTCCACACTTGCTCATTCACCAGCAGCTTAGGCTCATCCAGTTCACATTTCCTATCCCTGTCTGTGAATAAATCTGGTGTGTGGCACCATCGGTTTTATTTGTGTTGTAATTGATTAGTTATTTATTGATTCCGTGTTCCCCCTTCTTCCCTTCCCCAAGTCATCGTACTCCTTCGTTGTGATTACACCATCCCCTGGTTCTTTTATCTATTTGATTCAGGAAACAAACTCGTTGGTTTTAAAAGAGTTAAGAGCTTTGTGTGCTTGCGATTCCCGTGGGAGCAAAGCCGCCATTGTTCGAATGCACTCTAAGGGAGCAAAAGCCAGTTTCGGTCTTTCTGTCCGGCTTTGGTCTTAATCGGCGTGGACACAACAATATATCTGCTCATGACACTTCGATTAAGATTTGATTTTATAAACTTTTTTTGTGTACCTATCAGTTTTTCTCTACAAGGTCAAGGCTCGTGGAAGAGCTAGAACATACTATGGATGAGGATGCAACAGAACAAAAGAACAGCAGAGGGGACACAAACGGCAGAGAGGGGGGACACCAGCAGCAGGGTTGAAGGACAAAATAGAGGACAAATAAGGGGTGTGGGGGCGGAATGAGGTGTAAGGGAGGGTGCGTGTGGTGAACAAGATGGATACAGAAACTCTTCAGAGGAAAACACTGGAAATTTGGAAGGAGGTGACCCTGGTGATAGGGGAGGGGAGGGAGGTTTAACGGGGGTAGAAAAGATCATGGTTTTGAATGGCAGATGATCTGAAATGGTGGTGAACAGCTGTCTTGACGACCTGAAGGGAAGAATGAGATTGAAAAGAATGTGGAAGTTGGTTCCACAGGTGGAAAGAAGAGGAACAAATGAGTGGAGTTGAGCAGTGATTCTTGATTTTGGAAGTTTCACCAGCAGTGGGTTGCTGATAGACCGCATGCGCCATGCTCACATTTAATGGGGATAAAGCACGGAAAGAGGTATGGTATATGATGAAAATATGGTAAAACACCGAACAAGGTAGGACCATCGAGATGCATCGTCATCCAGTCAGTTTGGCAGAAATCTACTTGACGTAATCGGTATTACAATGCCTGGCCACTTTACGTGAATGTCGTGTTTGCATCCCTATATGCCAGCCATCACACATCTTGGAGATCTTAATTTACTCTGTTGATGGATGTGTTGTTGTAGCACTGTGCTATCAGAAGCTTTCAAGACAGCTGCTGAGAATCTCAACAGATCTCATAACAAATCATGGGATATGTTTGTAAGCAATATAATAATTCTACAATGGTGACATAGCATAAGCAAGTTGGGCCAAATCGCTGTCTCTTCACCTTTAGTTGTACATCATATTTCTACCTCTGCTAAGCCCCTATGCCTCTTTCTCTTCCCTTTAGGATGGCAATGTTTCTTGTGAGATAGAGCATTGTGTCACTTCGTCTTGTCCCAATCCTGAGTTGCCTCCTGGCCAATGCTGTCATATATGTCCCAAAGGTAAGCCCAGGCCTCACTCTGATTTTGCTGTGTTGATGTTTGCTCTCCCATTCTGATGATCATGAGACATTTGGTGTCAAATGCTTAGGTCTGCAAAGTCCAAGGTTCATGGAAGAGTGGAATAATAGGTAGCTAAATGGTCAACATACAAAGTGTGACAATGGAAAAGCAGGAGGACATGAACACACGCACTATAACATAAAGGGGGTAACTGGTGAAATTGGGATAGGCTTTCAGCCTGTGTAGAAAAGCTCACAGACATAAATGAGAGATACCTGAAGTGGTGGTGGGCAGCAAACATGAAGTCTGAAGTAAGAGCATAAAACAACAAACTCAGTTGAACGGAGTCATCAGCAAAGTGATACACTGGATATTTCCAGTGATGAAGATAGATCAAGAACACAAAGATTGATGTACATAAAGAACACGACTTCCCTCAAAACATGACTCTCAGGAGTAGTGGGGTTGAGAGGGGGGGTTGAGGATTTGAAGAAGAAAGGGGGAGCTGTGGACTTTGAGGGGGGATGGGGGTGGGTTGAGGACATGAAGGAGAAAGCAGGAGTGGAGGACAGATAATTTGAATGGGGTGGGGTGGGGGAGAAGGGACAGGGTTGGGAAAGGGGGTTGAGGCTTTGGAGTGGGGGCTTGAGGATTTGGGGTTGGGAGAGAGGGGTTGAGGACTTGAAGAAGAAAAGGGGAGTTGTTTACCTGGGGTTTGAGGGGGTTGAGGACTTGAAGAAGAATGGGAAAAGAGAGGACAGAGAGTTGAGAGAGGGGGTTTGAGGACTTGGGGTGAAGAGTGGGCTTGAAGATTTGGAGTTGGGAGAGGGCTTACAGACTTGGGGTTGAGGGGGTTGAGGACTTAAGTAAGAAAGGGGGGAGAGAGGTCAGAGAGTTTGGGTGGGGGCAGAGAATGGACAGAGAACTGAGAGAGGGGAGTTGAGGACCTGAGGGGGCTTGAAAGATTTGGGGCTGGGAGGTGGGGGGGAGGGGGGGATGGGGGGGATTGAGTACTTGAAGAAGAAAGGGGTTGAAAACTTGAAGTCAACTTTTACATTACATGCAATTTCCATAGGTCCCTGCTATTATGCTGTCAAAGAGCATTTCTAGAAAACTCTGGAATTATATTCCACATGCTATTGGAAACACATTCCCTTTGAACAGCCCAGTGAAGCCAGGTTATCTGCTCGTAACTATGTAAATGAAAATTGCGTGATTGTGTCTGAATGGGGTAATGTCATAACCGCAGCATGAATAATGCTGAATGATACCTCATTTAAAAGTTATTGGGTCTACACAGTGCATGCAGAGGTCTACAAATATCAATATTCACACACTTTTGAGTTATTTTCATTTTTGTGCCTAGGCTGCACACACGGGCAGTGTATATGCTCAGAGTCACTGCTTTGCACACCTACCAGAAGTGAAAAATTATACAGCCACAAGCTATTCAGTCAATTCCGTCCAACGTATATTTACTTTGTCATCAATTTACCTTAGCGAGAAACCTGAGCAGTCTGAAGAGTAAGGCCTAGGTCACATTTGCCACGGCGGCCGTGGGGTCTCCAAAATCTACGGCCACTAGCAATTATACGGCGGCCGCAGTATTTCCACGGTCACACAATGTAGCAGTCATATATGTTTTATTTTTCAGGGAGCTGCACGGCATGTTTTTTAAATTGTGGAGACCGAAAATGTGGGGTTGCCGTACGGTCTTTGATTTGATGTCGCACGGTGACCTTAGGGCGTTTCTGCGGCAGCCATAGAATTTTCAAGGCAGACGCAAGGTGCCCGCAAGGCGACCGCAGGGGGCCGCAGGGGGGCCCTCAGACGAACGTGCGGCCAGACGGACGGTAATGAATGGGTTAATTTTTTGGGGGGTTTTACCAGTTATTTTTTTCGGCTTGTCGAATAGCTGAAATGTTGAACGTTGAAATGAACGTTGAAATGAAAAAAGTTATAACTCCGCGTTATAATTCCACAGCGACCTTACGGCCTGTAAAATATAGCCAAACGGCGTAGGGCCACCCTGAGGCCACCTCAGAAACTCTGCGCCCGCCGCACGTTTCTGTCAATTCAGAGGGCCTACGGCCGCCGTATCCTCGCCGTAGAGCAAATGTGACTTAAGCCTTAGGTCTTAGAAATTGTGGAGACCGAAAACGTGGGGTTGCCATACGGTCTTTGATTTGATGTCGCACGGTGACCTTGAGCGGGCCCTGCGGCAGCCATAGAATTTTCAAGGCAGACGCAAGGTAGCCTCAAGGTGCCCGCAAGGCAACCGCAGGGGGCCCTAAGGCGAACGTGCGGCCAGACGGACAGTCACGAATGGGTTAATTTTTTTTTTACCAGTTTTTTTTTTTCGGCTTGTCGAATTGCTACGGCGAACGTAGAAATGAAAAAAGTTATAACTCCGCGTTTTCATTCCACGGTGACCTTACGACCTGTAAAATATAGCCAAACGGCGTAGGGCCACCCTGAGGCCACCGCAGAAACTCTGCGGCCGCCACACGTTTCTGTCAATTCAGAGAGTGTACGGCCGCCGTATCCTCGCCGTAGAGCAAATGTGACTTTGGCCTAAGTGACTCTTATGCGGTCTTGGAGTTGGGGAATGGAGCACAGAGAGTTGGAGTGGGTGTGAGGGGGGGTGGGGCAGATAAGGGACATAGTTGGGGAAAGAGGGGTTGAGGCTTTGGGGGTGTGGAGTTGAGGACTTGAAGAAGAAAAGGGGAAGAGCAGACAGAGTGGGAGGGGGCAGAGAGGGGACAGAGAGCTGGGAGAGGGGGTTTTATTTTCTTGGGTGGGGAGGGAGCTTGAAGATTTGGGGTTGAGTTGTTGGGGCTTATAGGAGGGGGGTTGAAGACTTCAGGAAGAAAGGGATTCAGGACTTGAAGTCACATTTTACATTAGGAGGAACTTCCGCGGATCATTGTTATTATGCTGTGAACAGACATTCCTAGCAAACTCCCGAAGTATCCCATACTCTATTGGGAACAAATTGCCTTACAATAGCCTGGTGGGACTAGGTTGGCTGCTGGTATCTAATAAAATGGCCCTGACTGCTTGGTTGACAATGAGGGAATCCACATCCATTGGTGACATAGTGGAAGCTGGATGTCCATGGTGGAATGATCTACACCGAAGCCAAACTAATGGTCAAGTGATCAGAAAGTTAGAGAAGAGATTATTGTGGTGGGTTGTTGCAATGATCAATTCCATTACTACTTTGATTATGATGGGGAGAAGGCGAACCAATCTCTTATTGAGAAGGTCAGTTTTGGCACCATTCTTATCAATTAGGGTAACATTGGAAACTTTACTTGATACAGGCAAGCAGTTATCAGAGAAGACCTGTGAAAGAGCAGAGAAAGGGGAGTAGCTAGAGCAGATAAACAAATCGAACATGAAAAGCACAGATACCATCAGTACAGGTCCAATAACGGTGGAGGAGTCAAGAATGGCTTGGAGTTTCTCCTTTTTTGTGGGAAAGCGGCTCAGAGGACAGAGGAACTCTCACCAAGTTTTTTGTGGAAGGTGAGAAATCAGTGAGTGGAGAAGCGAGAACATAGAATGGACCAAAACATAGCAGAATGAAAACAACAATGGAAAGCCATGGGAGGGGGAGTGGGAGAAACACGTAAACAGCATGCTGGAGCAACAAAATAGAGGGGAACTTGGAGAAATAATAGATATGAGAGAAAGGAGAGGAGGGGGAGGACGACAAAGGGGTAAAAAGGCTGGCTACAAGTGAAAACTCCCAATCACAGAAGTGGAAAGGAAAATTTGGGAAGCAGAAAGATTTGGTTCCTCTTCCTCTTCTTTTTCTTTTGTATGGCATTGGATTGGCAACATTTTTGTTGGTTTATTTGGATATTTGAATACCACATAATCACATCAAGTGTGAGCCTGTGGATGTCAGTCAGGCCTGAAGGGAAAGAACAGCTTGGACATTTTGATATAATATGGGTTACGTTTGAACTAGTTTTCCCCAATCAAATTTAGGGGTTGACCTCATCTTCCATTGAAAACGTTTTTTGTGTACATATTCCCTGAGATGTCCATATCCTGTTAAGCTTGCATCACTCTTGGTGGGGCAGGTGAAAGTCATCAGACTCCAAGGAAGGGTGAGGAACAAGGTGTTTGTTGTCAGCCATTGAGTTATTCGAAGCAGCCTGCTATTGTTGTGTGCCGGCGAGACTGGGCATAACACTACTCGCTTTCAGGACTTTAATCTTCGCCGAGCAGGATTTTTAAGATCCTGATAGAAAGGTATCTTTGGATTCCTGTTGATTCGGTCAAACAAATGGTTGGTCTGGACATCTCGCCAAATCTTCAAAGGTTCAATATGCGACAAGATCTGTTAGATATGATTTAGTCTCATACCACAGAGTCACACTTTTGGCTTCTGCTTCACTGCCAATTGCATAGTTGAGCTATGGAGCTCGAAATCCCAGGAAACAAATACCACGATAACACCACGAAACCCTCAAAAGGAAAACGATATCGGTAAAAAAAAAAAACACAAAGAAATGGCAGGAAGTCAAAGTTATATTAATCTTTTTGAAACATCCTGTATATATATATATATATATATATATATATATATATATATATATATATATATATATATATATATATATATATATATATATATATATATATATATATATAGTTGCGAATTCGCTCCCGCTGGCGTGCAAATGGTCACGTGACTCGAATCGCGGCACGTCGCCCACCGGATGGACAATTCTGTCGTGACCCTCTCGGACTAACGCCAGGAGCTAGTCACGGGTGGGCCTTTCGGTCTCACCACCATCGTGCCAATCGGCCACCCGCGTGGGATAGGGTTGTTCGCCAAACTCGACCAACCTAAGTACCCACGCGGATGGTAGACCGGGCGATCACACCTCGCCGCAGGTCGACTCCGGACACGGGCCGCTTAAGCGATCCGTTCCGTGCTATCGGGATAACCGAGTGGTGTTATCGTCGGCCTCGACGGTTCCGATTAATTATCGGGCGTATTAAGCCCACGACGAACCCGTTACATGAAGAAAGATGGAGATTCAATTAAAGAAAAGACGAAGCGAAATGGGAAAACAGTTCAACATAATGCACATTTATTCCGCGGCACACGGAGAGCACACATATACAGCCAAACAGAATGCACATATATCAAATGCAACAAAAGAAACAATGACGCAGAGATACTACCGACTAAGACCGACACACGGCAACACTTACACAGTTTTACTTCACCAGACTGGCGCCGACACACATTTTCTCAAAAGCAAAGGAAACAAGCCACCCTCATAGGCAAGGTGGCAGACGGGCCCGTAGGCCAATGTATGCACAGGACCTGAAGGAGCGGTCAGGCCCGCGAGACCGTGGGGGGGGGGTCCTACCCGTGTCCTCGTGATGAGCCACAAATGTGGCTGCGTGGCGGTGCCCCGTCTTCGTGCTCCTTCGCGGGTTTCGTTGGCACCGCTTGGAGTGGGGTGGGAACGGGGCCCCCTTTTCGCACTCTCTCAGTGCGGGGGAAAAGGGGGGGGGGGAATTGTTGATGCCCTGGGGGAAGGAGAATGGTTGGCTTGCTTGGGTCCCACGACGAGCGATCCCACCGCGACCTCGTCGCCGACCACCGTCTTCCCTGCCTCGGACCCGAGCTCCTTGGACTCTTCCCCCAATTCTCCTCAGCCGACTGCAGAAAACCACCTTGACGCCTTCACCTCCCGACTCCACTCTCTGCCACCAAAACTGACTCAACGCGCAACAACTCTTCTGCGCAACAACTCTTCTGCGCAACAACTCTTCTTTATTCGCCTCAAGCTCGCCGTTTTATAGGCCGGCAGGAGAAAACAATATACAAATTTCCGGATCAGGATGACCTCGGGGGCAGGGCCACGCTCGCCCATTGGACGGAGGAAAAGGGGCGTGAATCTCCCCTGATCCTACAATTTGCATATCTCGATTCCACACAGACGCGCCTGGAGGCGGGGCCAAGCCGCCCCGCACTTCCTGATTGGACGGATCAGAAGTGGGCGTGTAGCATTCCTGATCCAAATTCTCCTCGGAAAAGCCACTATTTGCAGTCGCGGCTCGGCGCGTATCTTGTACGAGCCCAGGTCAGCCCGACGCTCGGTGCTCACAGGTGGTGCGGGAATGGCCGCAGAAGGAGAGAGGTGAAGGTGGTGGAGGGTTTCCGGCGGTGGCCGATGGCCATGGTGCCGTTTGGAATGGCGCTGATGTGATGTTTGCGGGAGCGAGTTGTGAAGGTAAAGGTCGTGGCTGTTGGCGTTGTTGTTGTTGTCTGACGGTTGGAGCGTGGTTGGTTCAAAATAAAGATAGAACAGAAAAACGGCAATCTCAAAGCGTCGCAGCCCGAATGAATCACATTTATTCCCTCTAAACAACGGGTTTGGGGCTAACTACACAAGTACTTACAGAGATATCTCACCTACTGGACCTGAATGGTGGTTTGCGAATTTCCACAGCCGTAACAATATATATATATATATATATATATATATATATATATATATATATATATATATATATATATATATATATATATATATATATATACACACACACACACACACACACACACACACACACACACACACACACACACACATAAGGGTGTGCTCCACGGTTCACAGGCAATGATCCTAACTCCAACATTCCACCATATTTGGACTGGTGCAACCCCATTGGGCTGTGTTCGGTGAGGGAAAAGGAGTTGATCCCACACTCTGTACTTTTCTTTTATTTTCTTCTTGTCTTTTTCTTCTTCTTTTTCTTCTTCTTCTTCTTCCTCTTTTCTTTCTTCTTCTTCTTCCACTGCTCTTCTTCTTCTTCATCTTCCACTGCTCTTCTGCTTCTTCACCACAGATTGAATGATTGTCTTGGGTCGCTCATCTGCATTTTTTTGTTCATTAATTTTTTTCATTTATTTCTATTTTCATTTATGGATGTTATCCGAGCCTGGTGTTGGCGCAGTGGTTAGGGCAGCGGCTTGGGATCCAAAAGGTCCTGAGTTCAAGCCCCGTTGGGCCACTGAATTAATACACCAGGGGGTTGACTCAGCCTGTGACCTCCTTCCGAGGTCGGTGAAATGAGTACCAGTATACTGGGCCAGTGTATACCCCGGTTAAAATAGGTGTACCTTATCCCTGTGTCGTAAGAGGCGACCAGGGTTGCGTCAGGAAGGGCATCCGGCGTAAAACATGTGCCAAATCACTATGCGGATCATACGGATGATCCGCTGTGGCGACCCCTAACGGGAGCAGCCGAAAGAAGAAGAAGATTTATGGATGTTATCCAATGATTCTGTGATTTTTTTCCCCGGTGTACTGGCTTTTCTGTCCATCAGAACGCAAAACTTCAGCTTTCTACGTCACCTAGAAGGTACCGATCCGTAATATCAGTCATTGAGTCAGTGAGTGAGTGAGTCAGTCAGTGGTGAGAAAGAGCTTTTTACATTATATATATACACAGGGGCTGCAAAAGTAGGTATACAGTAATGAAAAAAAGTAGAGTCCTTACTGTATACCTACTTTTGCAGCTCCTCTGTGTGTGTATGTATATATATATATATATATATATATATATATATATATATATATATATATATATATATATATATATATATATATATATATATATATATATATATATATATATATATATATATATATATATATATATATATATATATATATATATATACATGTTGTTTCAAAAAGAGTGATGCAACTTCAAATGTTTATTTACAAAGAAAGAGAAACCTCAGGAACGTGAACCAAACGTTTCTTGAAAGCTTATGACATGGTATTTTCTCTCACTGATTGCTATTGCAGGAAGTCACTGCTCGAGTTAGTGAGAGCCCAATGTCTGAAATTGGCATTTACGCAAAATTCTTGTAATTGACATTCTCGATGTATTGTTATGGGGCCGGGTAAAGCACGACCGCGAGAGGGAGCAGTAGAGTCGGCTCCACCGAACACACCGGAATTGAGGTCGTGCCTTTTGGATAAGTCCGAAAGGCACGGGTCCCTTACTGGACCATGAATCGCCAATAATTCGACCGCGTGGGGTAGGGTCAATTGCAAAACTTCAATATACCTAATTACCCATGCGGACAAAGTTACTGGGGAATTCACACCCTCAACGGACCTTGAGCGGAGATTACCAAGGCCCGTCGGACCAAATGAACAATTTACCGATCCCGAACGGCCTCGCTATTTCTCAATACACACCGTGCCAAGCCAATGAAAGAAACACAGAAACGAGCTGGAACATTTAACAAAAGGGATATTTATTTATCATGGGGCAGGGGAGCATGCAAGAAGGCAGAGTTAACCGAATACTGAAGGAATAGCAATTTATGTACAAGCACTTATGCAGTTTTACTTAATAGACTGGCGGCACACACACACACACACACACACACACACACACACACACACACACACACACACACACACACACACACACACAAACGTACACCCAAAAAAGAAACGGACCTGTCAGGTCTTTATTGGAGGCCTCCAACTCAAGGAAAGGTGAGCTGGAGGTCAGAGCCTATTCTTGGACCTTTCCGCCTCGTGCGGTTATCGACGATCCGGTGTGGCAGGTCTCGTGCCCGGCACACAATGCCGCTCCAAGTCCAGGCAGGCGATCCTCGCAGGACAGGCGCGCAGGCACACAGGCCACAAGAGAAGACGCTCTGTTGGCAGGGCCCCAGGAAGGCGACGACTGGCTTCAGAAGACCACCAGAGGTCCGAAGACCAGAAGACAACTCCTTTTCAAAGACCAGAAGACAACCACTCTTCCGAAGACCAGAATACAACTCTCAACTCTCTCACTTTTGGCCCACACGTGTTTCTCTTATCCCACGCTCACACTCCCTCATTGGGCAGGGAGAACGCTCTCTGCCCATATTTGGATCCAAGCCAGAATGAAATGCTTGTGCCCATATTTGGGGTGAAGCCAGAGCGTAACGCTTGCGTCCATATTTGGGGCGAAGCCAGAGCGCAACGCTTGTGCCCATATTTGGGGTGAAGCCAGCATACCAACGTCCAGAGAAAACCTGCCTTGCACACTGGACTCCACCCACATACGTGCTGACACGCATGCGTGCAATGGTGCCGGTAGATAATGGTGGAACGAAGCGAGGGCAGGTGTCGTTGTTGTTGTTGTTGGTAATTTAAATCCTAACCATCAAAATAACTCAGCGCACGTACAATTAATCACCCATTAAACACAGGACAGGACCCTTACTAGAAACACATACTTACCGATATAGCTGATCTATAGGACCTGGATGTTGTGTGCAGTAAGCTTTCAAATTCGCAACAGTATGCCCTCCGTGGTTCAGAGAGGCATTGATCCTGACACCAAAGTTCTGTCCAACTTTCCTGTAGATCTCATGTGGCACTTCCTGGAGGTAGTCTTACACCTCCTGCTTCAGATCATCCAGTACGGCAGGGCGGATGGTGTAGACAGAGCCCTTGGCAGCTGCCCAGAACCAGTAGTCCAGAGGGTTTAAGTCTGGGCTATGGGGTGCCCAGTAATAAGTGGTACCCAGGGCAACGAGGTGGTTTCTGAAGAGCTGCCGCAGGAAAGTGATGATGTGATCAGCTCTACACAGGGGTGCACCATCCTGCATAAACCAGGTAATGCTGAGCTAGTTTGGGTGCCCTTTTGGGCTCGATCATTCTGAAGCATAGCCCGGTAGCACTCACCGTTGATCGTCACCATCCTGCTGTTGTCCTTCTCAAACCAGTAAGGCCCTAGCATTCCCCATCTGGCAATGAAAGCACCGAAGCACATGACCTTAGGCCCTTTCAGGTACCTCTCAGTGATCTCAGCTGGTTCTGCCCCCCAGAAAATGTGGTTGTGGTTGTTGATGGCACCACTCAAGTGGAAATGGGCTTCATCACTGAACCCTATCAGGTTGATCCAGTTTGGGTACAGCTCCATCCTGTCACTGAGCCAGGTGCACATATCAAGTGTCCTCATGTCATCTTGACTCATTTTATGCCTTATCGAGATGATGTATGGGAAAAGCTTCGGTTCTTTAGTGAGGATACGCCAGACTGATATTGGTTTAATGCCGAGCTCCCAGGAGCGCTGGTGGTGGGACTTCTTGTGACTGTCCACTACAGAATCCCACATGGCGTCGATGTTGGCTTGGTTCTTGGTTCCTGATGCTGGCCAGCCATTGTTCCTTTGTTCTGGTTGTGTACTGTACCCTTGTGCTAAAAATGTTTCACAATACGTTGAATGGCACAATTTGTGGGTCCATCACGTGGTATGAAGATGTATTCCTGGCAGAAGGTCCGGCGGGTGTCCACATATAATTTAGTCTCATACCATAGAGCCCCCACTTTTGGCTTCTGCTCCACTGTCAAAGGCATAGTTGAGCTACACAGCGAGAAATCCCACATGACCTTAGGCCCTTTCAGGTACCTCTCAGTGATCTCAGCTGGTTCTGCCCCCCAGAAAATGTGGTTGTGATTGTTGATGGCACCACTCAGGGAAGAAATACCACGATAACACCACCAAACCCTGAAAAGGAAAACGGTATCAGTCAAAAAACAAAGAAATGGCAGGAAGTCAAAGATATATCAATCTTTTTGAAACACCCTGTGTGTATGTATGTGTGTGTGTAGATATATAATGTATATTTTTACAAATGTATATTTTTTTTATATGCAGTATGCATATGTGTGTGTGTATATATATATATATATATATATATATATATATATATATATATATATATATATATATATATATATATATATGTATATATATATATATATATATATATATATATATATATATATATATGTATGTATTTCTTTATTTATTTATTTTTTAAAGAAGAAGAAGGAGCTTCAAGTAAAAAAAACAGATTGACTCCACTAATTTTTGCAAAAAAGCGAGAGCAGACCCAGTCTCAGGCATAACGAGTTGATCTGTTTTTTACTTTGGTTGGAAGTGCCTTCTTCTTTAAAAATGTGTAATCCCAACCGCCCCAGTCTGATAACAAAATACATATTTATTTATTTATTTATTTATTTATTCATATATGTACTGGTGTGTGTGTGTGTGTGTGTGTGTGTGTGTGTGTGTGTGTGCGTGCGTGCGTGTGCGTGCGTGCGTGCGTGCGTGCGCGTGCGTGCGCGCGCGCGTGTGCGCGCATGCATGTGTCAGTATCTAAAATCATGAAACACAGCAGCCTGAAACTTTGCATGCACACTAAGAAAACTCCAAGTAAGTGTATGACTGAAAATTGGGTGTTTGGGTTTAGTAAAACACCCATTTTGAAGATAATTGACAACCTGATTTAATTATATCCTTTAGTAGGCGCATCCTTGGTCATCGCTCAAAATGGGATCTGAAGGCGTATCCAAGGTAACCCCACTGGGGTCTGAAGCTGCCATGCTTTTTGGCTTGCTCAAACATGCCTTAGCTTGGAATAGGTTGCAATGATTTCTTAACGATAAAGTTTTTTGTTTTTTCACTTTACTCACTGATATTATCGAATGCCTGTTCATCACAGCTCTGAATCACTGTTTACATCACTTTTGTAAGTGCTGTAGTTTTCAAATTAAGAGCTTGGAGCAATTTCATGCACTATTATTATATGATGCAATTTTCCACGATCTACTCTCATGGACGACTTAAAGTATATCATCGAAATATTATTTTGTGTTTGAGGATCAGATATCATCTGGACAAATAAGTGTCGAATTCTGGAGTGAAATCTGATAATTTAAATAAGTAATGAGTCTTATAACTAAGCCTTTGAAACCTATTGACTTTGAGCAAGCAAGGCTATTGTCCCTCTTTCTCCATATCTACACAAGAAAATGTGAAATTTCCAAAGCAAGAAACTTATCTTCTTCCACTGTTTGGAGACTTATATAGAGTGAACAAAAGATTTCGGAATGTGCCAAAATTAAGGCATTAAAAATATGTTAGAATGCATTCACTGTTTGACATCGTGCCCTGTGCCCCAGAGGGACCGCCCATCCATAGCATCTGCCAAATCTATGTCCACATCCTTGGAGGGTTTGTGAGGTGCTCCGCAGTGAAACAAAGCAAATCTGATGAAAAACGGACGCTTCAAAAAATAGCCATAATGTTTGCATGGACCACGAACTGATGCACCACATGACACATGTACAGATGAGCAGGCAACACAGTGAATCATCTGCAATGTCTCCCTCACAGGCGATAAAACTTGGCAATGTCTCCAGGTTTGTTCCACATCAAATAGCAACTCTTTAATCGATAAAGTCATTGTTGGAATGAATTCATTTAATTTCTTTCACCTCTGTGGGCGCAGTGAAGACCTGCTTTAAACTTGAAGGGATCTTATATGGTATGCAGGCACAGCCTGGCCAGCCGTTCCTTAAAAACATCTCACCACCACGTTATTAAAAACACCTCACCACCATGTTATAAAAACATCTCACCACCATATTAATAAAAACATCTCACCACCATGTTATTAAAAACACCTCACCGCCATGTTATTGAAAACATCTCAACGCCATGTTAATAAAAACATCTCACCGCCATGTTATTAAAAACACCTCACCGCTATGTTATTAAAAACATCTCACCCCCATGTTATTAAAAACATCTCACCACCATGTTATTAAAAACACCTCACCACCATGTTATAAAAACATCTCACCGCCATGTTATTGAAAACACCTCACCGCCATGTTATTAAAAATATCTCACCGCCATGTTATTAAAAACATCTCATCACCATGTTATTAAAAACATCTCACCACCATGTTATAAAAACATCTCACCACCATGTTAATAAAAACATCTCACCACCATGTTATTAAAAACACCTCACCACCATGTTATTCAAAACATCTCACCGCCATGTTATTAAAAACATCTCACCGCCATGTTATGAAAAACATCTCATCACTGTGTTATGAAAAACATCTCACTGCCATGTAATTAAAAACACTTCACCACCATGAAATTAAAAACATCACACCACATTATTTTTTTTAAAACCTCACCACCATTTTATTTTTTAAAAACCTCACCTCCATGTTATTAAAAATACCTCACCACCACGTTATTAACTACACTTCACCACCATGTTAGTAAAAACACCTCACCACCATGTTTTTAAAAACACCTCACAACTATGTAATAAAAACACCTCATCGCCATGTTATTAAAAACACCTCACCACCATGTTTTTTAAAAACACCACACCATGTTATTAAAAACACCTCACCACCCCGTTATTTAAGAATAACCTCACCACCATGTTATGAAAAACACCTCACCACCACGTTATTTAAGAAAAACCTCACCACCATGTTATGAAAAACACCTCACCACCACGTTATTTAAAACACCTCATCGCCATGTTATTAAAAACACCTAATCGCCATGTTATTAAAAACACCTCACCGCCATGTTATTAAAAACACTTCACTGCCATGTTACTAAAAACACCTCACCGCCATGTTATTAAAAAGACTTCACCGCCATGTTATGAAAAACACCTCACAACCATGTTATTTAAAACAACTCACCGCAGTGTTACTGAAAACACCTCATCGCCATGTTATTAAAAACACCTCACTGCCGTGTTATTAAAAAACCTCACCACCATGTTATTAAAAACACCTCACCACCATGTTATTAAAAACACCTCACCACCATGTTATTAAAAACACCTCACCACCATGTTGTTAAAAACACCTCACCACCATGTTATTAAAAACACCTCACCACCACGTTAATTAAAACACTTCACCGCCACGTTACTAACACCACCTCACCACCATGTTAATAAAAACATCTCACCACCATGTTATTAAAAACACCTCAACACCATGTTATTCAAAACATCTCACCACCATGTTATTAAAAACATCTCACCGCCATGTTATTAAAAACACCTCATCGCCATGTTATTAAAAACACCTCACTGCCATGTTATTAAAAACACCTCATCGCCATGATATTTGAAACACTTTACTGCCATGTTATTAAAAACACCTCACCACCATGTTATAAAAATATCTCACAGCCATGTTATTGAAAACACCTCATTGCCATTTTATTAAAAATATCTCACCACGATGTTATTAAAAACACCTCATCTCCATGTTATTAAAAACACCTCATCGCCATGTTATTAAAAACACCTCACTGCCATGTTATTAAAAACACCTCATCGCCATGATATTTGAAACACTTCACTGCCATGTTATTAAAAACACCTCACCACCATGTTATTAAAAACACCTCACCACCATGTTATTAAAAACACCTCACCACCATGTTATTAAAAACACCTCACCACCATGTTATTAAAAACACCTCACCACCATGTTATTAAAAACACCTCACCACCACGTTATTTAAAACACTTCACCACCATGTTACGAACAACAACTTACCACCATGTTATTAAAAACACCTCACCACCATGTTATTAAAAACACCTCACCACCATGTTATTAAAAACACCTCACCAGCATGTTATTAAAAACACCTCACCACCACATAATTTAAAACACTTCACCGCCATGTTACTAAAAACACCTCATCACCATGTTATTAAAAACACCTCATCGCCATGTTATTAAAAACACCTCATCACCATGTTATTAAAAACACTTCATCGCCATGTTATTAAAAACTCCTCATCGCCATGTTATAAAAAAACACCTCACCGCCGTGTTATTAAAAACACCTCACCACCACGTTATTTAAAACAATTCACAACCATGTTATTAAAAACACCTCATCGCCATGTTATTTGAAACACTTCACTGCCATGTTATTAAAAACACCTCACCACCATGTTATTAAAAACACCTCACCACCATGTTATTAAAACACCTCACCACCATGTTATTAAAAACACCTCACCACCATGTTATTAAAACACCTCACCACCATGTTATTAAAAACACCTCACCACCATGTTATTAAAAACACCTCACCACCATGTTATTAAAAACACCTCATCACCACGTTATTTAAAACACTTCACCACCATGTTACGAACAACAACTTACCACCATGTTATTAAAAACACCTCACCACCATGTTATTAAAAACACCTCACCACCATGTTATTAAAAACACCTCACCACCATGTTATTAAAAACACCTCACCACCATGTTATTAAAAACACCTCACCACCATGTTATTAAAAACACCTCACCACCATGTTATTAAAAACACCTCACCTCCATGTTATTAAAAATACCTCACCACCACGTTATTAACTACACCTCACCACCATGTTTTTAAAAACACCTCACAACCATGTTATAAAAACACCTCATCGCCATGTTATTAAAAACACCTCACCACCATGTTTTTATAAACACCACACCACCACGTTATTTAAAACACTTCACTACCATGTTACTAAAAACACCTCACCACCATGTTATTAAAAACACCTCACCACCATGTTATTAAAAACACCTCACCACCATGTTATTAAAAACACCTCACCGCCATGTTATTAAAAACACCTCACCGCCATGTTATTAAAAACATCTCACTGCCATGTTATTAAAAACATCTCACCATCATGTTATTAAAAACACCTCACCACCATGTTATAAAAACATCTCACCGCCATGTTATTGAAAACACCTCACTGCCATGTTATTAAAAATATCTCATCGCTATGTTTTTAAAAACATCTTACCACAATGTTATTAAAAACATCTCACTGCCATGTTATTAAAAACACTTCACCACCATGTTATTAAAAACACCTCACCACCATGTTATTAAAAACACACCACATTATTTTTTTAAAACCTCACCACCATTTTATTCTTGAAAAACCTCACCACCATGTTATTAAAAACACCTCACTACCATGTTATAAAAACATCTCTCCGCCATGTTATTGAAAACACCTCACTGCCATGTTATTAAAAAACATCTCACCGCTATGTTATGAAAAACATCTCACCACTATGTTATGAAAAACATCTCACTGCCATGTAATTAAAAACACCTCACCACCATGAAATTAAAAACATCACACCAGATTATTTTTTTTTAAACCTCACCACCATTTTATTTTTTAAAAACCTCACCTCCATGTTATTAAAAATACCTCACCTCCATGTTATTAAAAATACCTCACCACCACGTTATTAAAAACACCTCACAACCATGTTTATAAAAACACCTCATCGCCATGTTATTAAAAACACCTAACCACCATGTTTTTTAAAAACACCACACCACCACGTTATTTAAAACACTTCATTACCATGTTACTAAAAACATCTCACCGCCATGTTATTAAAAACACCTCATCGCCATGTTATTAAAAACACCTCACTGCCATGTTATTAAAAACACCTCATCGCCATGATATTTGAAACACTTTACTGCCATGTTATTAAAAACACCTCACCACCATGTTATAAAAACACCTCATCGCCATGTTATTAAAAACACCTCACCACCATGTTTTTTAAAAACACCACACCATGTTATTAAAAACACCTCACCACCCCGTTATTTAAGAAAAACCTCACCACCATGTTATGAAAAACACCTCACCACCACGTTATTTAAAACACCTCATCGCCATGTTATTAAAAACACCTAATCGCCATGTTATTAAAAACACCTCACCGCCATGTTATTAAAAACACTTCACTGCCATGTTACTAAAAACACCTCACCGCCATGTTATTAAAAAGACTTCACCGCCATGTTATGAAAAACACCTCACAACCATGTTATTTAAAACAACTCACCGCAGTGTTACTGAAAACACCTCATCGCCATGTTATTAAAAACACCTCACTGCCGTGTTATTAAAAAACCTCACCACCATGTTATTAAAAACACCTCACCACCATGTTATTAAAAACACCTCACCACCATGTTATTAAAAACACCTCACCACCATGTTGTTAAAAACACCTCACCACCATGTTATTAAAAACACCTCACCACCACGTTAATTAAAACACTTCACCGCCACGTTACTAACACCACCTCACCACCATGTTAATAAAAACATCTCACCACCATGTTATTAAAAACACCTCAACACCATGTTATTCAAAACATCTCACCACCATGTTATTAAAAACATCTCACCGCCATGTTATTAAAAACACCTCATCGCCATGTTATTAAAAACACCTCACTGCCATGTTATTAAAAACACCTCATCGCCATGATATTTGAAACACTTTACTGCCATGTTATTAAAAACACCTCACCACCATGTTATAAAAATATCTCACAGCCATGTTATTGAAAACACCTCATTGCCATTTTATTAAAAATATCTCACCACGATGTTATTAAAAACACCTCATCTCCATGTTATTAAAAACACCTCATCGCCATGTTATTAAAAACACCTCACTGCCATGTTATTAAAAACACCTCATCGCCATGATATTTGAAACACTTCACTGCCATGTTATTAAAAACACCTCACCACCATGTTATTAAAAACACCTCACCACCATGTTATTAAAAACACCTCACCACCATGTTATTAAAAACACCTCACCACCATGTTATTAAAAACACCTCACCACCATGTTATTAAAAACACCTCACCACCATGTTATTAAAAACACCTCACCACCACGTTATTTAAAACACTTCACCACCATGTTACGAACAACAACTTACCACCATGTTATTAAAAACACCTCACCACCATGTTATTAAAAACACCTCACCACCATGTTTTTAAAAACACCTCACCAGCATGTTATTAAAAACACCTCACCACCACGTAATTTAAAACACTTCACCGCCATGTTACTAAAAACACCTCATCACCATGTTATTAAAAACACCTCATCGCCATGTTATTAAAAACACCTCATCACCATGTTATTAAAAACACTTCATCGCCATGTTATTAAAAACTCCTCATCGCCATGTTATAAAAAAACACCTCACCGCCGTGTTATTAAAAACACCTCACCACCACGTTATTTAAAACAATTCACAACCATGTTATTAAAAACACCTCATCGCCATGTTATTTGAAACACTTCACTGCCATGTTATTAAAAACACCTCACCACCATGTTATTAAAAACACCTCACCACCATGTTATTAAAACACCTCACCACCATGTTATTAAAAACACCTCACCACCATGTTATTAAAACACCTCACCACCATGTTATTAAAAACACCTCACCACCATGTTATTAAAAACACCTCATCACCACGTTATTTAAAACACTTCACCACCATGTTACGAACAACAACTTACCACCATGTTATTAAAAACACCTCACCACCATGTTATTAAAAACACCTCACCACCATGTTATTAAAAACACCTCACCACCATGTTATTAAAAACACCTCACCACCATGTTATTAAAAACACCTCACCACCATGTTATTAAAAACACCTCACCACCATGTTATTAAAAACACCTCACCTCCATGTTATTAAAAATACCTCACCACCACGTTATTAACTACACCTCACCACCATGTTTTTAAAAACACCTCACAACCATGTTATAAAAACACCTCATCGCCATGTTATTAAAAACACCTCACCACCATGTTTTTTATAAACACCACACCACCACGTTATTTAAAACACTTCACTACCATGTTACTAAAAACACCTCACCACCATGTTATTAAAAACACCTCACCACCATGTTATTAAAAACACCTCACCACCATGTTATTAAAAACACCTCACCGCCATGTTATTAAAAACACCTCACCGCCATGTTATTAAAAACATCTCACTGCCATGTTATTAAAAACATCTCACCATCATGTTATTAAAAACACCTCACCACCATGTTATAAAAACATCTCACCGCCATGTTATTGAAAACACCTCACTGCCATGTTATTAAAAATATCTCATCGCTATGTTTTTAAAAACATCTTACCACAATGTTATTAAAAACATCTCACTGCCATGTTATTAAAAACACTTCACCACCATGTTATTAAAAACACCTCACCACCATGTTATTAAAAACACACCACATTATTTTTTTAAAACCTCACCACCATTTTATTCTTGAAAAACCTCACCACCATGTTATTAAAAACACCTCACTACCATGTTATAAAAACATCTCTCCGCCATGTTATTGAAAACACCTCACTGCCATGTTATTAAAAAACATCTCACCGCTATGTTATGAAAAACATCTCACCACTATGTTATGAAAAACATCTCACTGCCATGTAATTAAAAACACCTCACCACCATGAAATTAAAAACATCACACCAGATTATTTTTTTTTAAACCTCACCACCATTTTATTTTTTAAAAACCTCACCTCCATGTTATTAAAAATACCTCACCTCCATGTTATTAAAAATACCTCACCACCACGTTATTAAAAACACCTCACAACCATGTTTATAAAAACACCTCATCGCCATGTTATTAAAAACACCTCACCACCATGTTATTAAAAACACCTAACCACCATGTTTTTTAAAAACACCACACCACCACGTTATTTAAAACACTTCATTACCATGTTACTAAAAACACCTCACCACCATGTTATTAAAAACACCTCACCACCATGTTATTAAAAACACCTCACCACCATGTTATTAAAAACACCTCATCACCATGTTCTTAAAAACGCTTCATTGCCATGTTATTAAAAACATCTTACCACCATGTTATTATAAACACCTCAGCACCATGTTATAAAAATATCTCACCGCCATGTTATTGAAAACACCTCACTGCCATGTTATTAAAAATATCTCACCACTATGTTATTAAAAACACCTTACCACTATGTTATTAAAAACATCTCACTGCCATGTTATTAAAAACACCTCACCACCATGTTATTAAAAACACCTCACCACCATGTTATAAAAACACACCACATTATTTTTTTAAAACCTCACCACCATTTTATTTTTAAAAAACCTCACCACCATGTTTTTAAAAACATCTCACCACCACGTTATTAAAAACACCTTACCAGCATGTTATAAAAACATCTCACCACCATGTTATAAAAACATCTCACTGCCATGTTATTGAAAACATCTCACCGCCTTGTTATTAAAAACATCTCACTGCCATGTTATTAAAAACACCTCACCGCCATGTTATTAAAAACATCTCACTGCCATGTTATTAAAAACATCTCACCATCATGTTATTAAAAACACCTCACCACCATGTTATAAAAACATCTCACCGCCATGTTATTGAAAACACCTCACTGCCATGTTATTAAAAATATCTCATCGCTATGTTTTTAAAAACATCTTACCACAATGTTATTAAAAACATCTCACTGCCATGTTATTAAAAACACCTCACCACCATGTTATAAAAACATCTCACCGCCATGTTATTGAAAACACCTCACTGCCATGTTATTGAAAATATCTCATCGCTATGTTATTAAAAACATCTTACCACTATGTTATTAAAAAACATCTCACCGCTATGTTATGAAAAACATCTCACCACTATGTTATAAAAAACATCTCACTGCCATGTAATTAAAAACACCTCACCACCATGAAATTAAAAACATCACACCAGATTATTTTTTTTTAAACCTCACCACCATTTTATTTTTTAAAAACCTCACCTCCATGTTATTAAAAACACCTCACCACCACGTTATTAACTACACTTCACCACCATGTTTTTAAAAACACCTCACAACCATGTTATAAAAACACCTCATCGCCATGTTATTAAAAACACCTCACCACCATGTTTTTTAAAAACACCACACCACCACGTTATTTAAAACACTTCACTACCATGTTACTAAAAACACCTCACCACCATGTTATTAAAAACACCTCACCACTATGTTATTAAAAACACCTCACCACCATGTTATTAAAAACACCTCACCACCATGTTATTAAAACACCTCATCACCATGTTATTAAAAACACCTCACCTCCATGTTATTAAAAATACCTCACCACCACGTTTTTAACTACACCTCACCACCATGTTTTTAAAAACACCTCACAACCATGTTATAAAAACACCTCACCACCACGTTATTAACTACACTTCACCACCATGTTTTTAAAAACACCTCACAACCATGTTATAAAAACACCTCATCGCCATGTTATTAAAAACACCTCACCACCATGTTTTTTAAAAACACCACACCACCACGTTATTTAAAACACTTCACTACCATGTTACTAAAAACACCTCACCACCATGTTATTAAAAACACCTCACCACCATGTTATTAAAAACACCTCACCACCATGTTATTAAAAACACCTCACCACCATGTTATTAAAAACACCTCACCACCATGTTATTAAAAACACCTCACCACCATGTTATTAAAAACACCTCACCACCATGTTATTAAAAACACCTCATCACCATGTTCTTAAAAACGCTTCATTGCCATGTTATTAAAAACACCTCATCGCCATGTTATTAAAAACACCTCACCGCCGTGTTATTAAAAACACCTCATCGCCATTTTATTTAAAACACTTCACTGCCATGTTATTTGAAACACTTCACTGCCATGTTATTAAAAACACCTCACCACCATGTTATTAAAAACACCTCACTGCCGTGTTATTAAAAACACCTCAACGCCATGTTATTAAAAACACCTCATTGCCATGTTATTAAAAACACCTCACTGCCATGTTATTAAAAACACCTCATCGCCATGTTATTTGAAACACTTCACTGCCATGTTATTAAAAACACCTCACCACCATGTTATTAAAAACACCTCACCACCATGTTATTAAAAACACCTCACCACCATGTTATTAAAAACACCTCACCACCATGTTATTAATAACACCTCAGCACCATGTTATTAAAAACACCTCACCACCACGTTATTTAAAACGCTTCACCGCCATGTTACTAACAACACCTCACCACCATGTTAATAAAAACATCTCACCACCATTTTATTAAAAACACCTCACCACCATGTTATTCAAAACATCTCACCTCCATGTTATTAAAAACATCTCACCGCCATGTTATTAAAAACACCTCACCACCATGTTATAAAAATATCTCACCGCCATGTTATTAAAAACACCTGACTGCCATGTTATTAAAAATATCTCACCACTATGTTATTAAAAACACCTTACCACGATGTTATTAAAAACATCTCACTGCCATGTTATTAAAAACATCTCACCACCATGTTATTAAAAACACCTCACCACCATGTTATAAAAACACACCACATTATTTTTTTATAACCTCACCACCATTTTATTTTTAAAAAACCTCACCACCATGTTATTAAAAACATCTCACCACCACGTTATTAAAAACACCTTACCAGCATGTTATAAAAACATCTCACCACCATGTTATAAAAACATCTCACCGCCATGTTATTTGAAACATCTCACCGCCTTGTTATTAAAAACATCTCACCGCCATGTTATTAAAAACACCTCACCGCCATGTTATTAAAAACATCTCACCGCCATGTTATTAAAAACATCTCACCGTCATGTTATTAAAAACACCTCACCACCATGTTATAAAAACATCTCACCGCCATGTTATTGAAAACACCTCACTGCCATGTTATTGAAAATATCTCATCGCTATGTTATTAAAAACATCTTACCACTATGTTATTAAAAACATCTCACTGCCATGTTATTAAAAACACTTCACCACCATGTTATTAAAAACACCTCACCACCATGTTATTAAAAACACACCACATTATTTTTTTAAAACCTCACCACCACTTTATTTTTGAAAAACCTCACCACCATGTTATTAAAAACATCTCACCACCACGTTATTAAAAACATCTTACCAGCATGTTATAAAAACATCTCACCACCATGTTATAAAAACATCTCACCGCCATGTTATTAAAAACATCTCACCGCCTTGTTATTAAAAACATCTCACCGCCATGTTATTAAAAACATCTCACCGCCATGTTATTAAAAACACCTCACCGTCATGTAATTAAAAACATCTCACCACCATGTTATTAAAAACATCTCACCGCCATGTTATTAAAAACATCTCACCACCATGTTATTAAAAACACCTCAACACCATGTTATAAAAACATCTCACTGCCATGTTATTGAAAACACCTCACTGCCATGTTATTAAAAACATCTCACCACTATGTTATGAAAAACATCTCAACACTATGTTATGAAAAACATCTCATGGCCATGTAATTAAAAACACCTCACCACCATGAAATTAAAAACATCACACCACATTATTTTTTTTAAAACCTCACCACCATTTTATTTTTTAAAAACCTCACCTCCATGTTATTAAAAATACCTCACCACTACGTTATTAACTACACTTCACCACCATGTTAGTAAAAACACCTCATCACCATGTTTTTAAAAACTCCTCACAACCATGTTATAAAAACACCTCATCGCCATTTTATTAAAAACACCTCACCACCATGTTTTTTAAAAACACCACACCACCACGTTATTTAAAACACTTCACTACCATGTTACTAAAAACACCTCACCACCATGTTATTAAACACACCTCACCACTATGTTATTAAAAACACCTCACCACCATGTTATTAAAAACACCTCACCACCATGTTATTAAAAACACCTCACCACCATGTTATTAAAACACCTCACCACCATGTTATTAAAAACACCTCACCTCCATGTTATTAAAAATACCTCACCACCACGTTATTAACTACACCTCACCACCATGTTTTTAAAAACACCTCACAACCATGTTATAAAAACACCTCATCGCCATGTTATTAAAAACACCTCACCACCATGTTTTTTAAAAACACCATACCACCACGTTATTTAAAACACTTCACTACCATGTTACTAAAAACACCTCACCACCATGTTATTAAAAACACCTCACCACCATGTTATTAAAAACACCTCACCACCATGTTATTAAAAATACCTCACCACCATGTTATTAAAAACACCTCACCACCATGTTATTAAAAACACCTCACCACCACGTTATTAACTACACTTCACCACCATGTTTTTAAAAACACCTCACAACCATGTTATAAAAACACCTCATCGCCATGTTATTAAAAACACCTCACCACCATGTTTTTTAAAAACACCACACCACCACGTTATTTAAAACACTTCACTACCATGTTACTAAAAACACCTCACCACCATGTTATTAAAAACACCTCACCACTATGTTATTAAAAACACCTCACCACCATGTTATTAAAAACACCTCACCACCATGTTATTAAAAACACCTCACCACCATGTTATTAAAACACCTCACCACCATGTTATTAAAAACACCTCACCTCCATGTTATTAAAAATACCTCACCACCACGTTATTAACTACACCTCACCACCATGTTTTTAAAAACACCTCACAACCATGTTATAAAAACACCTCATCGCCATGTTATTAAAAACACCTCACCACCATGTTTTTTAAAAACACCATACCACGACGTTATTTAAAACACTTCACTACCATGTTACTAAAAACACCTCACCACCATGTTGTTAAAAACACCTCACCACCATGTTATTAAAAACACCTCACCACCATGTTATTAAAAACACCTCACCACCATGTTATTAAAAACACCTCACCACCATGTTATTAAAAACACCTCACCACCATGTTATTAAAAACACCTCACCACCATGTTATTAAAAACACCTCATCACCATGTTCTTAAAAACGCTTCATTGCCATGTTATTAAAAACACCTCATCGCCATGTTATTAAAAACATCTCACCACCATGTTATTAAAAACACCTCAACACCATGTTATAAAAACATCTCACTGCCATGTTATTGAAAACACCTCACTGCCATGTTATTAAAAACATCTCACCACTATGTTATGAAAAACATCTCAACACTATGTTATGAAAAACATCTCATGGCCATGTAATTAAAAACACCTCACCACCATGAAATTAAAAACATCACACCACATTATTTTTTTTAAAACCTCACCACCATTTTATTTTTTAAAAACCTCACCTCCATGTTATTAAAAATACCTCACCACTACGTTATTAACTACACTTCACACCATGTTAGTAAAAACACCTCATCACCATGTTTTTAAAAACTCCTCACAACCATGTTATAAAAACACCTCATCGCCATGTTATTAAAAACACCTCACCACCATGTTTTTTAAAAACACCACACCACCACGTTATTTAAAACACTTCACTACCATGTTACTAAAAACACCTCACCACCATGTTATTAAAAATACCTCACCACCATGTTATTAAAAACACCTCACCACCATGTTATTAAAAACACCTCACCACCACGTTATTAACTACACTTCACCACCATGTTTTTAAAAACACCTCACAACCATGTTATAAAAACACCTCATCGCCATGTTATTAAAAACACCTCACCACCATGTTATTAAAAACACCTCACCACCATGTTATAAAAACACACCACATTATTTTTTTAAAACCTCACCACCATTTTATTTTTAAAAAACCTCACCACCATGTTTTTAAAAACATCTCACCACCACGTTATTAAAAACACCTTACCAGCATGTTATAAAAACATCTCACCACCATGTTATAAAAACATCTCACTGCCATGTTATTGAAAACATCTCACCGCCTTGTTATTAAAAACATCTCACTGCCATGTTATTAAAAACACCTCACCGCCATGTTATTAAAAACATCTCACTGCCATGTTATTAAAAACATCTCACCATCATGTTATTAAAAACACCTCACCACCATGTTATAAAAACATCTCACCGCCATGTTATTGAAAACACCTCACTGCCATGTTATTAAAAATATCTCATCGCTATGTTTTTAAAAACATCTTACCACAATGTTATTAAAAACATCTCACTGCCATGTTATTAAAAACACCTCACCACCATGTTATAAAAACATCTCACCGCCATGTTATTGAAAACACCTCACTGCCATGTTATTGAAAATATCTCATCGCTATGTTATTAAAAACATCTTACCACTATGTTATTAAAAAACATCTCACCGCTATGTTATGAAAAACATCTCACCACTATGTTATAAAAAAACATCTCACTGCCATGTAATTAAAAACACCTCACCACCATGAAATTAAAAACATCACACCAGATTATTTTTTTTTAAACCTCACCACCATTTTATTTTTTAAAAACCTCACCTCCATGTTATTAAAAACACCTCACCACCACGTTATTAACTACACTTCACCACCATGTTTTTAAAAACACCTCACAACCATGTTATAAAAACACCTCATCGCCATGTTATTAAAAACACCTCACCACCATGTTTTTTAAAAACACCACACCACCACGTTATTTAAAACACTTCACTACCATGTTACTAAAAACACCTCACCACCATGTTATTAAAAACACCTCACCACTATGTTATTAAAAACACCTCACCACCATGTTATTAAAAACACCTCACCACCATGTTATTAAAACACCTCACCACCATGTTATTAAAAACACCTCACCTCCATGTTATTAAAAATACCTCACCACCACGTTATTAACTACACCTCACCACCATGTTTTTAAAAACACCTCACAACCATGTTATAAAAACACCTCACCACCACGTTATTAACTACACTTCACCACCATGTTTTTAAAAACACCTCACAACCATGTTATAAAAACACCTCATCGCCATGTTATTAAAAACACCTCACCACCATGTTTTTTAAAAACACCACACCACCACGTTATTTAAAACACTTCACTACCATGTTACTAAAAACACCTCACCACCATGTTATTAAAAACACCTCACCACCATGTTATTAAAAACACCTCACCACCATGTTATTAAAAACACCTCACCACCATGTTATTAAAAACACCTCACCACCATGTTATTAAAAACACCTCACCACCATGTTATTAAAAACACCTCACCACCATGTTATTAAAAACACCTCATCACCATGTTCTTAAAAACGCTTCATTGCCATGTTATTAAAAACACCTCATCGCCATGTTATTAAAAACACCTCACCGCCGTGTTATTAAAAACACCTCATCGCCATTTTATTTAAAACACTTCACTGCCATGTTATTTGAAACACTTCACTGCCATGTTATTAAAAACACCTCACCACCATGTTATTAAAAACACCTCACTGCCGTGTTATTAAAAACACCTCAACGCCATGTTATTAAAAACACCTCATTGCCATGTTATTAAAAACACCTCACTGCCATGTTATTAAAAACACCTCATCGCCATGTTATTTGAAACACTTCACTGCCATGTTATTAAAAACACCTCACCACCATGTTATTAAAAACACCTCACCACCATGTTATTAAAAACACCTCACCACCATGTTATTAAAAACACCTCACCACCATGTTATTAATAACACCTCAGCACCATGTTATTAAAAACACCTCACCACCACGTTATTTAAAACGCTTCACCGTCATGTTACTAACAACACCTCACCACCATGTTAATAAAAACATCTCACCACCATTTTATTAAAAACACCTCACCACCATGTTATTCAAAACATTTCACCTCCATGTTATTAAAAACATCTCACCGCCATGTTATTAAAAACACCTCACCACCATGTTATAAAAATATCTCACCGCCATGTTATTGAAAACACCTGACTGCCATGTTATTAAAAATATCTCACCACTATGTTATTAAAAACACCTTACCACGATGTTATTAAAACATCTCACTGCCATGTTATTAAAAACACCTCACCACCATGTTATTAAAAACACCTCACCACCATGTTATAAAAACACACCACATTATTTTTTTATAACCTCACCACCATTTTATTTTTTAAAAACCTCACCACCATGTTATTAAAAACATCTCACCACCACGTTATTAAAAACACCTTACCAGCATGTTATAAAAACATCTCACCACCATGTTATAAAAACATCTCACCGCCATGTTATTTGAAACATCTCACCGCCTTGTTATTAAAAACATCTCACCGCCATGTTATTAAAAACACCTCACCGCCATGTTATTAAAAACATCTCACCGCCATGTTATTAAAAACATCTCACCGTCATGTTATTAAAAACACCTCACCACCATGTTATAAAAACATCTCACCGCCATGTTATTGAAAACACCTCACTGCCATGTTATTGAAAATATCTCATCGCTATGTTATTAAAAACATCTTACCACTATGTTATTAAAAACATCTCACTGCCATGTTATTAAAAACACTTCACCACCATGTTATTAAAAACACCTCACCACCATGTTATTAAAAACACACCACATTATTTTTTTAAAACCTCACCACCACTTTATTTTTGAAAAACCTCACCACCATGTTATTAAAAACATCTCACCACCACGTTATTAAAAACATCTTACCAGCATGTTATAAAAACATCTCACCACCATGTTATAAAAACATCTCACCGCCATGTTATTTAAAACATCTCACCGCCTTGTTATTAAAAACATCTCACCGCCATGTTATTAAAAACATCTCACCGCCATGTTATTAAAAACACCTCACCGTCATGTAATTAAAAACATCTCACCACCATGTTATTAAAAACATCTCACCGCCATGTTATTAAAAACATCTCACCACCATGTTATTAAAAACACCTCAACACCATGTTATAAAAACATCTCACTGCCATGTTATTGAAAACACCTCACTGCCATGTTATTAAAAACATCTCACCACTATGTTATGAAAAACATCTCAACACTATGTTATTAAAAACATCTCATGGCCATGTAATTAAAAACACCTCACCACCATGAAATTAAAAACATCACACCACATTATTTTTTTTAAAACCTCACCACCATTTTATTTTTTAAAAACCTCACCTCCATGTTATTAAAAATACCTCACCACTACGTTATTAACTACACTTCACCACCATGTTAGTAAAAACACCTCATCACCATGTTTTTAAAAACTCCTCACAACCATGTTATAAAAACACCTCATCGCCATTTTATTAAAAACACCTCACCACCATGTTTTTTAAAAACACCACACCACCACGTTATTTAAAACACTTCACTACCATGTTACTAAAAACACCTCACCACCATGTTATTAAAAATACCTCACCACCATGTTATTAAAAACACCTCACCACCATGTTATTAAAAACACCTCACCACCACGTTATTAACTACACTTCACCACCATGTTTTTAAAAACACCTCACAACCATGTTATAAAAACACCTCATCGCCATGTTATTAAAAACACCTCACCACCATGTTTTTTAAAAACACCACACCACCACGTTATTTAAAACACTTCACTACCATGTTACTAAAAACACCTCACCACCATGTTATTAAAAACACCTCACCACTATGTTATTAAAAACACCTCACCACCATGTTATTAAAAACACCTCACCACCATGTTATTAAAAACACCTCACCACCATGTTATTAAAACACCTCACCACCATGTTATTAAAAACACCTCACCTCCATGTTATTAAAAATACCTCACCACCACGTTATTAACTACACCTCACCACCATGTTTTTAAAAACACCTCACAACCATGTTATAAAAACACCTCATCGCCATGTTATTAAAAACACCTCACCACCATGTTTTTTAAAAACACCATACCACCACGTTATTTAAAACACTTCACTACCATGTTACTAAAAACACCTCACCACCATGTTATTAAAAACACCTCACCACCATGTTATTAAAAACACCTCACCACCATGTTATTAAAAACACCTCACCACCATGTTATTAAAAACACCTCACCACCATGTTATTAAAACACCTCACCACCATGTTATTAAAAACACCTCACCACCATGTTATTAAAAACACCTCATCACCATGTTCTTAAAAACGCTTCATTGCCATGTTATTAAAAACACCTCATCGCCATGTTATTAAAAACATCTCACCACCATGTTATTAAAAACACCTCAACACCATGTTATAAAAACATCTCACTGCCATGTTATTGAAAACACCTCACTGCCATGTTATGAAAAACATCTCACCACTATGTTATGAAAAACATCTCAACACTATGTTATGAAAAACATCTCATGGCCATGTAATTAAAAACACCTCACCACCATGAAATTAAAAACATCACACCACATTATTTTTTTTAAAACCTCACCACCATTTTATTTTTTAAAAACCTCACCTCCATGTTATTAAAAATACCTCACCACTACGTTATTAACTACACTTCACCACCATGTTAGTAAAAACACCTCATCACCATGTTTTTAAAAACTCCTCACAACCATGTTATAAAAACACCTCATCGCCATGTTATTAAAAACACCTCACCACCATGTTTTTTAAAAACACCACACCACCACGTTATTTAAAACACTTCACTACCATGTTACTAAAAACACCTCACCACCATGTTATTAAAAATACCTCACCACCATGTTATTAAAAACACCTCACCACCATGTTATTAAAAACACCTCACCACCACGTTATTAACTACACTTCACCACCATGTTTTTAAAAACACCTCACAACCATGTTATAAAAACACCTCATCGCCATGTTATTAAAAACACCTCACCACCATGTTTTTTAAAAACACCACACCACCATGTTATTAAAACACCTCACCACCATGTTATTAAAAACACCTCACCACCATGTTATTAAAAACACCTCACCACCATGTTATTAAAAACACCTCACCACCATGTTATTAAAACACCTCACCACCATGTTATTAAAAACACCTCACCTCCATGTTATTAAAAATACCTCACCACCACGTTATTAACTACACCTCACCACCATGTTTTTAAAAACACCTCACAACCATGTTATAAAACACCTCATCGCCATGTTATTAAAAACACCTCACCACCATGTTTTTTAAAAACACCATACCACCACGTTATTTAAAACACTTCACTACCATGTTACTAAAAACACCTCACCACCATGTTATTAAAAACACCTCACCACCATGTTATTAAAAACACCTCACCACCATGTTATTAAAAACACCTCACCACCATGTTATTAAAAACACCTCACCACCATGTTATTAAAAACACCTCACCACCATGTTATTAAAAACACCTCACCACCATGTTATTAAAAACACCTCACCACCATGTTATTAAAAACACCTCATCACCATGTTCTTAAAAACGCTTCATTGCCATGTTATTAAAAACACCTCATCGCCATGTTATTAAAAACACCTCACCGCCATGTTATTAAAAACACCTCATCCCCATTTTATTTAAAACACTTCACTGCCATGTTATTTGAAACACCTCACCACCATGTTATTAAAAACACCTCACCACCATGTTATTAAAAACACCTCACCACCATGTTATTAAAAACACCTCACCACCATGTTATTAAAAACCTCACCACCATGTTATTAAAAACACCTCACCACCATGTTATTAAAAACACCTCACCACCATGTTATTAAAAACACCTCATCACCATGTTCTTAAAAACGCTTCATTGCCATGTTATTAAAAACACCTCATCCCCATGTTATTAAAAACACCTCACCGCCGTGTTATTAAAAACACCTCATCCCCATTTTATTTAAAACACTTCACTGCCATGTTATTTGAAACACTTCACTGCCATGTTATTAAAAACACCTCACCACCATGTTATTAAAAACACCTCACTGCCGTGTTATTAAAAACACCTCAACGCCATGTTATTAAAAACACCTCATTGCCATGTTATTAAAAACACCTCACTGCCATGTTATTAAAAACACCTCATCGCCATGTTATTTGAAACACTTCACTGCCATGTTATTAAAAACACCTCACCACCATGTTATTAAAAACACCTCACCACCATGTTATTAAAAACACCTCACCACCATGTTATTAAAAACACCTCACCACCATGTTATTAATAACACCTCAGCACCATGTTATTAAAAACACCTCACCACCACGTTATTTAAAACGCTTCACCGCCATGTTACTAACAACACCTCACCACCATGTTAATAAAAACATCTCACCACCATTTTATTAAAAACACCTCACCACCATGTTATTCAAAACATCTCACCGCCATGTTATTAAAAACATCTCACCGCCATGTTATTAAAAACACCTCACCACCATGTTATAAAAATATCTCACCGCCATGTTATTGAAAACACCTGACTGCCATGTTATTAAAAATATCTCACCACTATGTTATTAAAAACACCTTACCACGATGTTATTAAAAACATCTCACTGCCATGTTATTAAAAACACCTCACCACCATGTTATTAAAAACACCTCACCACCATGTTATAAAAACACACCACATTATTTTTTTATAACCTCACCACCATTTTATTTTTTAAAAACCTCACCACCATGTTATTAAAAACATCTCACCACCACGTTATTAAAAACACCTTACCAGCATGTTATAAAAACATCTCACCACCATCTTATAAAAACATCTCACCGCCATGTTATTTGAAACATCTCACCGCCTTGTTATTAAAAACATCTCACCGCCATGTTATTAAAAACACCTCACCGCCATGTTATTAAAAACATCTCACCGCCATGTTATTAAAAACATCTCACCGCCATGTTATTAAAAACATCTCACCGTCATGTTATTAAAAACACCTCACCACCATGTAATAAAAACATCTCACCGCCATGTTATTGAAAACACCTCACTGCCATGTTATTGAAAATATCTCATCGCTATGTTATTAAAAACATCTTACCACTATGTTATTAAAAACATCTCACTGCCATGTTATTAAAAACACTTCACCACCATGTTATTAAAAACACCTCACCACCATGTTATTAAAAACACACCACATTATTTTTTTAAAACCTCACCACCACTTTATTTTTGAAAAACCTCACCACCATGTTATTAAAAACATCTCACCACCACGTTATTAAAAACATCTTACCAGCATGTTATAAAAACATCTCACCACCATGTTATAAAAACATCTCACCGCCATGTTATTTAAAACATCTCACCGCCTTGTTATTAAAAACATCTCACCGCCATGTTATTAAAAACATCTCAACGCCATGTTAATAAAAACATCTCACCGTCATGTAATTAAAAACATCTCACCACCATGTTATTAAAAACATCTCACCGCCATGTTATTAAAAACATCTCACCATCATGTTATTAAAGCACCTCACCACCATGTTATTAAAAACACCTCACCGCCATGTTATTTAAAACACCTCACTGTCATGTTCCTAAAAACACCTCATCACCACATTATCAAATACACCTCACCACCACTTAATTCAAAACAGCTCCCACTGTGCAATTCAAAACACCTCACCACACGTCGTGAGAGAGACGCTTGTTTTAATCATGGATAAGTATTTGAGTTGCTGTTTTGTCATGGTTTACACCAAGCAGAATTCAAGCATTTATTTTGCAAATTTATTTGTAATATTCGCAATAATAGATTTTCTACGAAATTTACATTAAAGATTTAACTTTGAAAAAAAAAAAATTCAATTTTTTTTTTTAAAAGAAAAATCGTTTTAAAAATTTCATAAACATACCCTTAGGACACACCCACAAGGGTGGGGTAAGTGCATCCCAGATGTTTGGTACGATTTCACAAAAATTTGAGGGAGGACTGACAACACAACAAAACACAGACACTGCACAGATATATACAGACCTGAATTCAGTGTCCACATACTGCTAAACTGACCATCAAGATGGACCTGAAAACGATGGTCATCAGTCAATGCTCTGATGAGTTGTACCCTTTATTTTACACACAATGGTTACACCCTTTTCAGAGGGGCCACATTGATGGCTCCGCTTTCCAGGATGAAAAGGAAAGCTACTTTCTGGAAATTTCCCCATGGCATGAACGGTATTTGGGACAGAATTTTGGGCAGGCTAATTAGACGCATGCAGATATGCATTGAAGAAGAGAGTGAAGAATTGTTATCTCAGGCACTATTTATATGCAGAATGAAAAAGAGAGTGGACCATTCATAGAAGAAATAGCAAGCTGCAAGCCAGTCCAATTTTGCCGATTAAACTCTCAGGCAAGGTGCCACCTAAGTGGTTCCAAAAAGACAAACACTTTCACGAACATCAGAGAGACAGTCACTTTCAAGAGCACAGCATCAGAGAAGCCATGGAGAACTGATCAAGTGCAGGAAATATTGAAGACAAAGTTGAACACGATCAAGTCAAGTGGAGCATGGAAGACATTAGGGAAAATATGGTCAGCAAATCCAACAGATTATGTAAGGCTTGAAGTATCACAAAAGGCGTTGGTTGCAATATTGTGGACAGTGCTGAGATGACCAAAGCCAAGCCAGCTGGAATGTTGGCAGTTGAATTCGCCACCGATTATGAAAAGACAGCTGGGGTGGGAGGAGAGTATGGAGTTGAAGTTTGCTAAGGAGGCACCATATACAGAAACATCACCGTGAAAAACAGACTTTGCTGCATAAAGGAACACAGATCATGAGATATTGGAAAATAAGCAGACAAGGAGGTGCAGGGATTATGCCAGAGGGAACTCCTGATGGAAGTTGTAACACCACCATCAGCACAAGCATTAATTCTGTCAAAGTGGTATGAAGAGTGGAAGGAGACAAGTGAGTCCAGGATATTCTGTGAAAAAATGTTTCTCTTGGAAAGTTGATGTCAAGGGTGAAGCAGCAACGTGTAAGGAGAGTTCGATGAGATACAAGTGTATAGGTCTCTCTATAGGTCTCTAATATATGTGGACCAAATGGAAAGGGATTTGGTGGTACAAAGGTGGGTGAGCAGGAGTGGTGATGGGCTGATGAGGAGGGGTTATTTTAATTGTGTGTTGGAGCAAGCAAGAGGGTGGTGGGATGTTGGGTGGTATAGAGCAAGGTGTGTTGGAATGAGGGGAGGGTGCGGTTAGGGTGTGATCAAGCAAAGCAGGTACACATCTCGGGTTAAGAGTTGAATGGAGAGGAGTGAGCAAAATTGGTTGAGAAGGAAGGGTGGACCCATGTATTCTACATTTACAACAAGGCAGTTCACATTTATTATTACTGATGTTGGCACTGCAAGCACATGCATCACACTGGGGTGAAGAGCAGGGTTATTGAATGCTCTGATGAAGGCTGCATTTTGCTTCCATGATCAATCATTATGTAGGAAACCTCTTCACAAGGAAACCTGATTCACCTCGTCCTGAAACAAAGAAACCTCTTCACAGGACTATTATGCAGGAGGGGGTAACTAGACCAGGTGGAAAAATAATTTTTCCCACCTCCTTTGGGTGTTTTTTTTAGGAGACGCCATCTCCGTAATGGATGGCCGTTGGCTCCTGAATGGAGCTCATCCGCCATTTGTCAGGTGCTGTTTTTCCTTCTGGTGGGGTGTCTCAGTCATCCTCCCCACTAGAAAAGCCAGTGAAGGGTGTCGGTTTAGTCGCCGCCAACCCAACCATGCAGCAGGTAGCACTGGGAGAAGATGCAGAGAAACATTGAAGGACTTGTCATAGTTTGCATTAGACTATCAGAGCCACAATACACATGAATAGGTGAGGATTAAAGAGAGAATGAGAGACAATTAGTGAAACGAGTGAGATGTAAGCGGAAGGAGGAGTGTAAGCAATGTAGAATGAACTAGAACGGCACTCAGTGGAGCGCATACCTCCTCCAGGCTGAACAGTTTAAGTTCTGTATACCACTGATAGGCCGGATCTGGATCCGGAACTGAACCAAAATCGAATCTGCTTGTTCGTGTGACCTACCCAACTCATCCACCTAGATTTGTCATAACTCGTCCACAACTTTATGAGATCACGTGCTATACATCGTTTTTTTGCCCTCTCTCAATAGTGAAGAATCACTTTTTAAAATGCTACTCTCCCGATCCAGATCCGGATCTTCACCAAAATATAATCATTTCATCCTTGTTGCACGCCTAAGCTCTCTACCAAATTTCGTTTAAATCCTTCAACAATTTTTTGAGCTCTCCTGTTCACAGACAAACAGGGGTGAAAACATAACCTCCGTTATGTGGTGGATGTAATGAAGAAAGAAAACTAGAGAGTACGGCCAGGGTTTTGAGGGGTGGGGATCGACAGTAAAATAGCAAGAGAATGTGGTGGGTTTGGACAGCGACCCAACTACAAACTGTCACCCTGGTGTTTCGCAGGCAGAGCAATTTCACAGGCAGTGTGTTTGCCGTCTCTCATATGGAGATTAAACTGGGCATCCCATCTGCTGGCATTAGTTGGTCTACGTTAAAGATCCCTTTCGTGAACAGTAAGCGAGCTGTCGTTGCAACCTGAACAAATGACAAATTCCTGCTCCAACCTACTGGGGGCATAGCCGTGCCCCCCAGCAGAACGATGCAACCCGCAGCCATGTGCTGCATATGAAAGAAGAACAAGTCCCAGCTGTTCTCATCGAACTGTTCTCCTGAGTAAATACACTTAATCCCACATCTGATCGAACTTCTGCAGACCTCCTTGGTGGTCCTTTCTCTGGATCCATTGTGGAACTGCTGTCATGCATTGGACTACTTTCAAAAACATCATCAAAACGTCTTCCTGTGAGTGCACTTTTAGTTTTGAAATTGGAAAAAAGTGGACATGGAGTAAGATCTGGTATTGCGTCGATGAGTAGAATATCGTTCTCTCTCTCCTCTCTCCTCTCTCCTCCTCTCTCCTCTCTCCTCCTCCTCTCTCCTCTCTCTCTCCCCTCTCCCCTCTCCCTCCCCTCTCCCCTCTCCCTCCCCTCTCCCCTCTCCCCTCTCTCTCCTCTCCCTCTCCCCTCTCCCCTCTCTCCCTCTCCCCTCTCCCTCTCTCCCTCTCTCCCCTCTCCCCTCTCCCCTCTCCCCTCTCCCCTCTCCCCTCTCTCCTCTCTCCTCTCTCTCCTCTCTCTCTCTCTCCCTCTCTCCCCTCTCCCCTCTCCCCTCTCCCCTCTCCCCTCTCTCCTCTCCTCTCTCCTCTCTCCTCTCTCTCTCTCCTCTCTCTCTCTCCCCTCACCCCTCTCTCCCCTCTCCCCTCTCCCCTCTCTTTCTCTCTCTCCCCTCTCCCCTCTTTCCTCTCTCTCTCCTCCCCCTCTCCCCTCTCCCCTCTCTCCTCTCCCTCTCTCCCCTCTCCCTCTCCCCTCTCCCCTCTCCCCTCTCCCCTCTCTCTCTCTCTCTCTCTCTCTCTCTCTCTCTCCTCTCTCTCTCCCCTCTCCCCTCTCTCCCCTCTCCCCTCTCCCCTCTCTTTCTCTCTCTCCCCTCTCCCCTCTCTCCTCTCTCCTCTCCCCTCTCCCCTCTCCCCTCTCCCCTCTCCCCTCTCCCCTCCCCTCTCCCCTCTCCCCTCTCTCCTCTCCCCTCTCTCCTCTCTCCCTCTCTCCCCTCTCCCCTCTCCCCTCTCCCCTCTCCCCTCTCTCCCTCTCCCTCCCTCCCCTCTCTCCCCTCTCTCTCCCTCTCTCCCCTCTCTCCCCTCTCTCCCCTCTCCCCTCTCTCCCTCATCCTCCCTCTCTCCCTCATCCTCCCTTCTCCTCCCTCTCTCCCTCCTCTCTCTCTCCCTCCTCTCTCTCTCCTCTCATACAAACTCCATGAATGATGATGGCATCATTTGCCAAAACTGAACATGGTTATTCAGTAAGCTCGGGGACCATTATATAGTTAGTTACACCTGGTTGAGAGAGACTTGTGCACCAAAATTACTCTTCCTTGATATTCACCACAAATGTGAAGCTCCTAATCTTGCTCTTCTCTGGTATACCTCTCACTCTCCCCTCAGCCATGTCATCCACATCTCTTTGCATTGTGTATTTCCTCCCTATCTTCCTTCCCCTTTATTCACCAATCTGCAGATTGTGTGGAAGGCCGGGCTCATAAGGAGGAGTGGAAGGTCGACGTTTGCCACCATTGCACCTGTTTGGTATGTTTGGGGTATTGAATATCTTGTTCGATTGGATCACAGTTCACGGTAGCTTCTTTTTTAAAAGATCTTCCTTTTGACTTTATGTTGAAATAACCGATGTATGCTTTGTTTTCGGTTGGCCTCGGTTTTTTGGGAGTTAGGACGGCGAAGTTGATTGCCGCGCCACAATATGCCCACGACTCTCGTGTCCTGAAAGGGTATTGCCAACAGACCAGTGCTGCCCTGTTTGCATGTCAGGTGAAGGATCATTTTATGTTTTGCTCATTTATCTTGAGAAATCATTTTCTGAATCAATTTTTACTTTGCATTTTTACTTTCCTTGCTTTACTTTTGCTAATACAGTGTGACCACAAAAAAAATGGTCCCCATACAATTTAATAAACCCTCTTTATTTTTATTTTAAACTAGCAAAGGTATCTGGCATTGCCTAGCAATTCCCTGCATTGCCTGGTCCCTCCTCCCACTGCTTCTCCTCCCCTCCCTCATCCCACTAATCCCAATCTCTCCTCTCACCTCCTCCCACCTCCCTCCAGAATCTCACCCCACTCCTTCCCCTCCCTTCTATAACTGCTATAGAGTATAGATGTTTGTGTGGTGTGCGCTTACAAGGTTCTAGATGGTCTAAAGGGTACGTTACAATTGTAGTTAGTGTCTAAAGGGGTCGAAAAAGTCTAAACTTTCAAGCGTGTAAAAAGGATCTAAAAAAAGTCCAAGTGGCCTTAAGCTCTAAATGGTCAATGGTCCAAGCTGTCTAATATGTCTGAAGGATGTCAGGGGTCTTGAGGTTCTTCAGGATCTTAAAAGGTCTTAGCGGTCTTTGGCGTCTAAAGGGTCTTTCGGGTTTTATATGGTCTTAGGGGTTTTTGGGATCTTAAAAGTTTTAACTGTCTGAAGGATCTTCGGGGTCGTAAACGATCTTATGGGTCTTTGGGGTCTTATGGGTATTTGTGGTCTTACTGGTCTTTCAAGTCTTTGTGGTCTTAAACCTCTAAGGGATATTTGGGATCTAAAGGGTCTTCAGGGTCTGAAGGGTCTTTGGGATCTTTAAGGCTGAGGTGATGAATGAAAATACCCTTAGGACAATCCCCTTGTCAGACTTGGTCTCTGTGCCAAATGTGGTGGTCGTCAGCCCAGCCGTCTTTGCAAAAACCGCGAACATAGACAGATAGACAGACAGATAGACAGATAGACAGACAGACAGACAGACAGACAGACAGACAGACAGACGCCAAATTTTATTCATTCGATGAGAAGTTATTTGAGACACATTTGTGTCACATGATGCATCATCACGATGTTAAGTTTCAGGTGGATATCTCTAATGTCATTGATTTGATTGACATTGGAGCACATGCTCCAGATATCGTCCTCTACCCTGCAGGTACACTTGGATTCGACAGGAAAAATTATTTCTCATTCTGAAACATTCCCTACGGTGGTTGAACGGATTTTGTCAGTTATGCTGGTTTGAGATCATCTATGGATTGTGGCCTTCCTCGGTCGACGTCCTTAAGCATCGAACCCTGAACTCGGTTTGAGTTTTCTTGTAGGATTTCATTCTTCGTTAGATTTCAACCGAAACGATTTTTGTTTGGTTGGCTACGGCATGGTTAAAAGACGGGGCTTTATTAACTAAATCTAAATCTGATGACGATACACAAACTCCACTTTGCACACCTGCAAAAACTAAGAGGATATTGTTAGTTTGGAGGAAGTTATTGAAGGTAAGGTCGGTGGGTAATGTTTTTTTTTGTGGTCACCCAACTTAAATTCACTTAAGTGTGCACTCTCCTGCATTTTAGATTTTATGGACTCCATCATAGTGCGACAACAAAATTAAATTGCTTTGCCACGACAACAAAATTGAAGTTCCAAACAAATAATTGTATTACTTTTCACTCCCCATCACTTCAATCATTCATTTTCTTCCTCATTTGTTACTCTCTCCCAAAGATTGATGTTTTGAGGACAGCTTATCTCTGATTTTTTTTCCAGACACTGCATGACGTGATAGTGATTCTTCCTTGCCATATTCTCTACCCCAGCACCAGAAGCTACCGCTGCTAATCCTATACCCAGCCCTCTTGGAGCTCTTCCACGACATGAGCATCAGCCTGGTCTACGGGCTGCAAACACTCTAAGCCTCACGTCTGTGGCCATGTGTGAGGCAGGTGGTCAGCTTTATGAGAGTGGAAAGGAGTTCCACACTGCAGAAGGATGCATGACCTGTACATGCCTGGTAAGGGCGCCGTTTGTGCTTCCTTTACAATTTCAATCCTGTCCTGTGGGTGCAACACTGCCTCAGCAGGCCAAAAGACCAACCATCATGGAGTTATTCAGCGATCACCTTGGCAGTGGCAGAAGGAGGAAAAGTGATTTAATACAGATATGGCACATTGTTTCAAAACACATGTACATTTCAATTAATTAGAAAGATACATCATCGAAATAGAGAGAGATGGATACAAAATTACAGCAGATGTAATTTCACCAGAACAAATTCAAATGAGGAACAATATCACTAAGTCAAGGGTGCTTCGCCATCCTTTGTATTTTCAAGGTATCGTCGTTCATGGATTTGATCCTGGCGTCTGAGCTGAGATGATCATTGGTGGTCCATGTCCTCAAGCACCTGATAAATGGCTTCAAAGCATAATTTTTCTAAGCTCCAATTGCTTTGCTTTTTCATTCATTCAGTCTGACTATTTGTCTCCATTACTGTATTATCAAAGTCAAGACCCACCCCCTGTAATTAATTACTACTGCGAGAGGCTGCTGGTTGCTAATGGCAACTATGTACAGAGGGTAACTGTAGAATAATTATCTTTTCGGAGTGAATGATAATCTCTTGTGACATTTACAAAAGAGCCTTCATACAAACCATTATGTCTCTTTCACTGAAAACCTCCCACATCTCTTCTCACATCACAATCGCCTTATTACAGGACACAGTCCAACTTCAATTGACAATTTATCGGTGGATTGCCTTAGGCCATAATTTAAGTCGAAATCATTGGCCTATACGTTCTCTGCTCAGTCTTTCTGTCTCCTTTTTGTTGTCCATGTCTGTATCTCTTTCAACCAGGTGTTTCTGGGTAGGTATGGATATGTTTCAGAATGGATAACCAGAACCAGGTATGGATATTTTTCAGAAAAACTTTATCTACAGTCCTTTGACTTATCATTATAATACTTTTTTCATGTAAAGTGTTATATATTGTTCACTATTGTCTAGAAAGAAAGATAAGATATTAAGCAGTGGGACCATGACAGTTGCTAATGGAGGATGGAAATGGGTCAAGATGCTAAGACGTGACTTTCAAAATGTCGTAATCCACCCCCAGAATGCTCAGTGCGCATGCGCAGAAACCCCAGGAAACTTCCGTGTTCAGGGCAAAATATAATAATATTGTGTGTACGGGATAAGGATTGTTACCTAAAATGGCTCATTAAGCTTCGAAAAGAAACCAAAAATACTGTTATGTTTGTGGGGTAGATGAAGGGATTTCATCAGAAAGATTGGACCGGATAGAGTTGATTGGCCTGTGGACGTATAGGAGACATCTCGATGTAAACTAAATCGGGAAACTGGGAGCTTAAGTGTTACTTGTCACCACATGGGGGAGGGGGGGGGGGGTTGTGCGGTGTTATTTTGATAGGAATTAAGGATAATTTCCCCCAGCATGTAATTGCCCTCTGTGATTTTTCCCTATATTTTTGTATTACAAATCAGCAACGGAAGAATTGCATTTTTTAACAACAACCATTACAATCGAGCTGCATGACCAAGTAGGAAGAAACCCTGCCTCCAAGGGTGACGGCGGGTGAAGTAATTGCCTCCGAGGCTGATGATTGATGGGCGTGACATGAGTAAGAGGAAGAGTAGCGCGTCAGAGGCTACGTCAGTCAGAGGGCAAGTGAGTGAGGGGAGTGAACGCACAAGTGGAGTTTGGTGTGAGGGAGGCGATCAGAGAAACCAGAGCACATCTCAGCAAGAGAATGGGGAGGCAGGTCATTGCAGGAGACGAGAGACGAAGGTTCGAAGTGGGACAGAAGCGAGAGGCAGGATCAGCGATCGAAAGTGCAGGGCCTAACGACTGGCTTTTCCTTCGACAGATGAAGAAGAGCGAGCGCGAGAGAGAGAGAGAGAGAGAGAGAGAGAGAGAGAGGCAGAGAGACAGACAGAGAGAGAGAGAGAGAGAGACAGAGAGAGAGAGAGAGAGAGAGAGAGAGAGAGAGAGAGAGAGAGAGAGAGAGAGAGAGAGAGAGAGAGAGAGAGAGAGAGAGAGAGAGAGAGAGAGAGAGAGAGAGAGAGAGAGAGAGAGAGAGAGAGAGAGAGAGAGAGAGAGAGAGAGAGAGAGAGAGAGAGAGAGAGAGAGAGAGAGAGAGAGAGAGAGAGAGAGAGAGAGAGAGAGAGAGAGAGAGAGAGAGAGAGAGAGAGAGAGAGAGAGAGAGAGAGAGAGAGAGAGAGAGAGAGAGAGAGAGAGAGAGAGAGAGAGAGAGAGAGAGAGAGAGAGAGAGAGAGAGAGAGAGAGAGAGAGAGAGAGAGAGAGAGAGAGAGAGAGAGAGAGAGAGAGAGAGAGAGAGAGAGAGAGAGAGAGAGAGAGAGAGAGAGAGAGAGAGAGAGAGAGAGAGAGAGAGAGAGAGAGAGAGAGAGAGAGAGAGAGAGAGAGAGAGAGAGAGAGAGAGAGAGGACACGGAGTTAGAGAAATGTGGCTGGGACGGAGGGTCACGCTTCGCTCTCCTCTCAGAACGATGAAATAGCTGCGTGATTCTCGTATTTGTACTGAGGCAAATTGGCTGCGTGCTGAGCAAGATGCTGGCCATTGACTCTTGGTTGGTTGTGAGAGACGGACCTCAAAGCCTCGTGTATATAACCAAAGGGAGGGGCACCATTCTGCAGAGAGCGGGATGAGCAAGTGCGGTCGACAAAGAAGCTACACTGCGATTTGGGAGCCCTGACGTCGAATATTGTCTCACAAATAATTGGTCTGTGCCATTTTTGGGGTGCTGCTACCCATGCAGCGACCTCGCAGTCTGAGCACACATCCTCAGCACAAAGATCACCTGGACTCAGCTAAGTGAAGGAACGAAAAGGGATTTGTTTATTTTCTTTATTTTATATGACCCCTTGTCTGTGTGTGCATATCTGAGTCTGGAGGCACCTCAATGAGATTGAGATTTAGGTTACCTCACATCTTGATTCATTTTCATTGTAATTGTTGATTTTCTGTTTGATAAATCATTATTTATTTAATTTACTTGTGTCTGTGTATCTCTTGTGGGTTGGAGAGTGAAACCCCTGTGCTGTGCTACTGCCCTGGTGAAGCGCCCCGCTGTTTCTTTCCCGTGCACGCCATAATCTCTGAGAATCTCGGCTGTAAACCTCCAAGGGAGAACTGTTTGGCCATCCGTCCAGGTCGAGCCTAACCCCCTGGACACAACAATACTTTGAAGCGGACCTGCGAGAAAGGGATGTGCCTCTGCACAGCAACAAAGTTGGAGAAATTTCTCAGTTCACCCAAAAAGCTGAGATCTTGCAGCTTTCCGTATTGCAAACAGCCCTGGATGTGGAGTGGTGCAAGGCCTGTGAACGGTCTGTGGAGGGCGTGTTCTAACCGACCTTCCCGATCGTCCCCATCAGTGATGGAAGGTCATATCTGAGGTTTGTTAATGCACAGGGTAAGTTTAAAATGATGATATGTACTATTGCTATATATCCTGTCCTGCTATATATCCAATGCTGCTGCTCGCTTTTACTAACAGGAAATGATAGGAACCAGACACTTCTCATCCACGGATATTTCTCGTATTTGCTATATTTTCACAAGTTCAATTTGCATGTAGAAACACAAAAACTGTGGTTAAACATTTTGGAATTGCCACCCTTTCATTTATATGTTGAAAAGTGTGTTTAAAATACTGTTTCGCTCGCAAATTTTGTGCTAGCAATGGTAGCTTAGGGCCCTGTCACACCTTGACGTTTTTGCCAGCGTATGGCAACGTATCAAAATGTATGTAAAACGCTGGCTAATGCTGAACTATTGATGTTTTTTTCAGTTTTGGGCATATGAGTTGAATGTATGCATAACATATTAGTAACGTACACAGAACCTTTCGATAACTTATACCAACGAATGCTTAGCGTGTTGTCGGCGTTCACAACCTATGCCCAACGATGGTCTAACTTATGCATAAGTCTAACGATGGTCTAATGCGCGGCAGCGTATCGCCGATGATCACATGGCGTAGCCTATTAAAAGGCTGCCGCTCGACAATTCAAATCATAACCGCACTAGACATTGAAGTGTCAACATCACCGTCATGCCGAAGAAAACTTCGAAGAATGCTGCAAAGAATTCTCCTGGCCATGGCCGTGGACACGGATGAAAGGAGGATCCATCATCCCCCACACCCTCCCCATCACGCTCACCTACGCCTACTGACATGGACTTACTACTACTACTATTGACACGCTCACCTACTACTACTACTACTACTGATACTACTGACATGGACATCTACTCACCATGGAGTCTGAAACACTGATGGGTTCCTCCTGTGTGAACCCCATTTGTATATACCAATTCCCCTAAACGCTGCCAATACACCATTATACGGTAGCTGTAAGTTAGAAACACGTCCAGTAAGTTCTGTGGTCATCCGGAAGACGTCAAATACGTCTACATACGTCAATATGCGTTGGAGATACGTTACTCATAGGTTCAAAGCACGTTACTCATAGGTTAGAAACAAGTTTTGCGCTAGACATTACCTCGACGTATTTCGACTTATGAGTAACTTACAATAACGTGTGTCGACGTGTGTCAACGATCGCATAACGTGCCTACAACTTATGGCCAGCGTATGCAGAACGTGAGAGTCATACGCCGAGCACGTCGAAAATTTTTGAGCATGCTTAAAATTTGTCGACGAGCTCGGCATACAACGACGTATGCCAGCGTACTACGACGTATGCCAGCATGCTTCAGCGTGCTTCAGCGGGCTCTTAACGTATACAAAACTTACCCATAACGTATTCGACGTGTGCCAGCGTATTCGCCAAATTTTTCATACGTCGGCATACGCTGGCTAAAACGTCAAGGTGTGACAGGGCTTTTAAAAGTGACCAGCAAGCAGAACTGAGTCACTGAAAACACACACATTGCATGCGCAAAAGGCTTCATTTAGTATTCATCGGTCATTTCGAAAGTCGTGTCTTGGCCAGAAGATTTTCATTTTTTTAAATGCAGGTTTCAAGGTTCATGACAGCACAGAACAACAGATCTTGAAGTGCCAACAGACAAAGTAGGGTAAAGCAGAAACCACTGGATAAGAACACATAGATTCACGACAGCATAGAGAAAGGGGTTGCAAGTGATAATGGAAGAGGGTCTCAGGGGGTGTAATAAAGCCAAACTCAGGTAATAATTGTAGAAACCATGAAGTGGCGGTGGGCAGCACACCTAAAAGCCAGACTTAGGATGGCTCTTCTACAGATGACAGAAAAGGGCAGACAAAAGAATGGAGATGGGAGTTAAGCCTAAACTTGGGGACAGTAGTAAGGTTGGGGTTTCTGAGAGAACACTTGCGACCTGAGTGAGCAAGGTTGTGCGGAGAGGTTCCAGGGTGATAAGAGTTAGACCCTGCAACAGACAAAAAGGCCACAGACCTGCCTGCAATTGAGTGAGAAGCAGACCCTGATATTCAACCGCCTATCATGATCTGCCAAGGATGTACAGGGCCTTCAAAATCAGGGCCTCAAGAGGGGTAAAATCGAAATCAACACCACCTGTGCATCGTGACGAGCCATTTTCTATGAAGCTTCAGATGAGGGACTTGAATACCATTATTAAGGTGAAGGCAATAAAGGAAGGACTTTGCTTTGCAGATATTTCGAAGGAAGCAGATGGATTTGAGGCCAGGTTGGAGATGTGATAAATACAAGACAGGCTCTAGGTCATAGTGAGGTCCAGGGGCTAGGAGCTGTGTACATGTCCCAGAGGGTAATGGCATTTGCCAGAAGTCCTTATGGAGAGAAAAAGTGAGTGTGATACCTTCCGATAATAAATCACACGATTCCACCAGATGACCAGTTGCTTACTACCCTCACCAGAGGAGAGAGTTTTGTATTTGGGTCCATTTGTCTGTCTTAGTGTCTGTCTGTTTGTTTGTCTGCGCAGAACTTTAATGTTTTTCTCTGCAACCGCTTGTTGGATTGAGACGAAATTTTCACCATTGGAGTGACTGCTCAAGTGGAATGTTTTATTTATAATTATGATGTCATAGGTCACGTTATGTGGCAGCCGTGTTGAAAAAAAGGAAAAGTTTGGACCTCTGTAGCTCTGAAACCACACCAAGGAAAAAAAATGAAACTTGGCACAAAGCAAGTACTCCTCATGGGGAATGGGTGTGTGTGTGTGTGTGTGTGTGTTTGATGCCATCGATGCCTTCGTTATGACATCATAATTGCATACATAGAATGCTACATCCGATCAGTATGAAAATATTTAAGGGTCATCTAGGGATAAATTGGTCCACAGGAAAAAAAAATGATGACGTCATCAGTCACGTGGTTCGGCAGCCATGTTGTTTTTGGGAGTTTTTTAGACCTTCAAAAATCTTCTTTTCTCCTCACCCACCTCTCCTTTCCTTGATCTTTCCCTCTTCCTAGCTCCCCACGTCATCCCCTCTAGCTCCCTCACTCCTCCTCACTCCCCCCTCCTCCCTACCCCTCTCAATATTCCCATCAGCGAAGTGATATCATAATAAATGTTCCTTTACAAGGAACTTCAATGCAGGAAGAGGCCACTATAGGCCCATCAAAGCCTGCACTGGTATGTCGCAAACCTACAGTTGATTGCCCAGACCCTTGCCTCCAGTCCCTTTAAGTGCTGAGTGTCAAGCAAGGAAGCAGCAATGTACCATTTTTAAAGCCTTTGGTATAACTCTGATAGGTTTCGAACCACCAACCTCTCAAAGTGGATGCTCTAACCATCACACCACCGAGTCTGATTAAAAATGGCACCGAGTCGAATTGTAAGTGCTCCAGAATTTAATGGCGCCATAACTCAGACAGATCGGCCCTCGGTATAACAGACTAATTGTCCCATCACTTGCATAAGTTAAGTTTTGAGTTTAAAGCCGGTAAAAGGAAGCGGAAGCTGCGACCTCTATAAATGTTACGATTGTAGAACGATTCTATGGATATCATGAAATTTACAGCTTTCCTAATGTGTGCGATTCGCCCGTCAGTGATTGATCGCTTCACTTTGGTTTTAAGGAGCATTTTAAAATCTCCGGCTTGGATTTTTGTTTAATCAGGGGAATTGTACTCCGAAAGTGAATTGTACTTTCTTTTATCCTTACTTCCTTCCCTATTCTCTTACTTTCTTCCTTCAGCCACTTACCTGAATCGATATATTCGTCATTATTTAATTATAGAGGTACATCATTTGAATGTAAAACATATACAATAGTGTGCTTCATAATAGGGGGTAAAAAATAAAAGTATGAATATTCATGCTCCCTGGGTGTGTCTTTGTTCCATTTGACAGTAGAAACATACACACCAAATATGAAGCAGATTGGAGGATGTTTAGTGGTTCCTCAAGTTGGCACAATATTGTTGAAATTTGCCAAACTGTAACTGACAACTTGCCGTCGAATATGCACAACGCAGTACACTTCACAATTAATATGGTTGTTTGATATTTTCAAAAACCACAGCAGTCATATAGGATGACAGAATAGTTTTTCCAAGGAGACCGAGATGAGCTTTTTGACATTGCAGTGCAAAATGCCCTCTCCATAATGGACATAATTGTGCCAACTTGAGGAACCCCTAAATATCATGGAATTTTGTTCATTTTTCACCTATAAGTTCTTATGGGGTATTGGAACAAAGCAAAAATCAGGGAGCAGCAAAAAAATCAAACTTTCATTTTTTTGGAACACCCTAATATAGTGTAATGCAATATGTACAATTCTCCAAACCCCGATGAACTTGAATCCCTCCATCCATTGATTGTAAATTCCTCTTGAATTGCTTTATCTTTTCTTGTTTGTTTTTTTTTTTTCCTTAATTTATTTGTTCACATGTTCTGTGACATTAACTGGTCAGCATTCATTCAGGAACGGCAGGACACCTGTTTTCTCCAATCCTGCCCTCCTGCTCCCTGTGCAAGGCCATCAGTATCACCAGGCCACTGCTGTCCCAGGTATGTGCTCCTTCCACTAATCATTTCCCTCGGGGTTTACCCATCCTTATTCCTATGCAATTGTTGCAAACCGTTCTCTTTGTGCTTCCATCTTTCCTGGAACACTTGAGGGTTTTTTTTTTTCTCCAGCCCCCTCCAACAAGGTCAGAGACGGGCACATTAAAAAGAGCTTCGTTCCACCAACCGACCGATCATCCGTCCATGTACTTTTGTGTACAATGTTTATAAAAGCGTTGCACATTTAGTTTCCATATTGCAGATATCTATTCCTCATGAGATTATCTCAACCTAATTACATCACGGCTGTGAGTGGCTGAATTATGTTGCCATGGCAACCATCTCAGTAACTTAGCTTGTGTACACGATATTTCAAAAACCGTTCAAGATTTAGCTTTCATATTACACAGATCTATTCCTCACCCAGAAGGAGGGGGACCTGGAGTAACATCAGCTCCTCGTTCTTGTCATTGTTTCCTCCGCCACCAAAGGTGGACGGAGCTTATGTTTTCACCCCTGTCTGTCTGTCTGTCTGTCTGTTTGTTTGTTTGTTTGTTTAATTGTTTGTCTGTGAGCAGGAGATCTCAAAAAGTTGTGAAAGATTTCGACGAAATTTGGGGGAGACGTTAAACACACAAACACGGATATATTATGTACTGGTAAGTACTTACAAAAGCTATTTTATTTGAAGTTATAACCTTAACCTATTGCCCGTATCATCAGCAAAGCACCGTTTTTCATTGAGGTTTCGATCCTTTCAGCCCAGATCCTCTCCAAACGGCAGATCTACAACCCTGGTCGCAGGTCCAGTAGGGACAGGGGGAGGAGGGGGGAGGGGTGTTTCAAGATTGTAGTGCACCACCTTCTTGAAGCCCTGGAGGGAAGAGGATGATTAAACCATCTCATGGGAGAAAAGAGGAACAAAAGAGTTGAGGTGTCTTGTAAGCCTGGAATTTTGAGACTTAACTAGGAAAGGGTGTTACTGTAACAATGCGTGTGTTCTTGAAAGGCTGAGCAGGGTTGGGGGCTGAGAGAGCATCAGGAGCTAGACTGGAGGAGGGGCAGTAAAAACAAAGGCTGCCGACCTGTATGTGGAAGAGCAACAGGCCTTGTGCTTCATCCTCATAGCAGGAGATTCCAATAATTTTGAAAGCTTCAGATTCCACAGAATCCGCGAGAGGCAGATGTGAGGCTGGGGCACTATCCAGAATTTGCTTGCCAGCTTTGCTTTGTGATTGGCCCAGAAATTTAAGACACTGAACCTCTTGTGGTGGCTGACGATAGAAATAGGTGGGGGGGAGGGGTTCGTTCTACGATCCTTCTGCGAGGCCTAGCACTGATAAACCCCGAGGCCTTGCACTGTGAGAGACATTGAGATATCCTAATTTGAAATTAATTGATGGTAGTACGTCATGTTTTGCGGAACAAATAGGTGTAAGTGTAAGATCAGATTCAACTTGGGTTGTGGAAGATACAATTTCAATGGAAGTGTTTCAGGTGATCAACACTAACTGTTTAGAACTTGGGGCAATGCCAGCAGGGATCCTTGCATTGTGAAGGACACTATCCTTCAGATGTGATCCACGGTATCTCGTACAAGTGTAAACTTTTAACTTGGTATTTGGTCATGCCAAGTGTTTGGTTCACTGTTAAAGTTTCTTGAGTTACAGTGGTGGTCAAAAATATTGGCACCCTTGCACTTTTTTACAAATAACTCACAATTTTCTTTCAAAAAAAAAGTTGAAATTGACAAAAGTATTTGGTCTCCACAATTCTTTATTTCACTGTTAATATTACAGAACCTTTGTTTTTGATTCAAAACTTAATCTATTCTTTTCGCTTTCTGGCAGGTTGGCTTCCTACACCTCTCTACTGGCAGGTTGGCCCACTCTTCTTGTGCAAACTGCTCCAGTTCTCCCAGATTTGAAGGGTGCTTTCTCCCAACTGCTGCTTTCAGATCTCCCCACAGGTGTTCAATGGGATTTAGATCTGGACTCATTGCTGGCCACTTCACAACAGTCTGGCGTTTTATCTTGAACCATTCTTGGGTGTTTTTTTGAAATGTGTTTTGGGTCATTGTCCTGCTGCAAGACCCATGACCTTTGATGGGGACCCAGCTTTCTGATACTGGGTTGAACATTGCGCTCCAAAATGCCTTCGTAATCTCCTGATTTCATGATGCCATGCACATATTCAAGGTACCCAGTGCCAGAGGCAGCACAGCAACCCCAGAACATCACTGAACCTCCTCCATGTTTGACTGTAGGGAAGGTGTTCTTTTCTTTGAAGGCTTCATTTTGTTTTCTTCAAACATAGAGATGATGTGCTTTAGGCCGAAGTCACATTTGCTCTACGGCGAGGATACGGCAGCCACACGCCCTCTGAATTGACAGAAACGTGCGGCGGCCGCAGAGTTTCTGCGGTGACCTCAAGGTGGCCCTACGCCGTTTTGCTATCTTTTACAGGCCGTAGGGGGTCGCCGTGGAATTATAATGGGGAGTTATAACTTTTTTTCATTTCTACATTTGCCGTAACAATTCGACAAGCCGAAACAAAAAAACTGGTAAAAAAAAAAAATTAAAAAAAATTAACCCATTCGTTACCGTCCGTCTGGCGGCATGCTCGCCTTAGGGACCCCTGGGGTCGCCTTGCGGGCACCTTGCGTCTGCCTTGAAAATTCTGTGGCCGCCGCAGGGTCCCCTTAAGGTCACCGTGCGACATCAAATCAAAGACCGTACGGCAACCCCACGTTTTCGGTCTCCACAATTTCTAAATACGCCTTGCGGCTTCCCGAAAAATAAAAACATATGTGACTGCTACACTGTGCAACCGTGGAAATACTGCGGCCGCCATATAATTGCTAGTGGCCGTAGATTTTGGAGACCCCACGGCCACCGTGGCAAATGTGACTTAGCCCTTACCAAAAAGCTCTAAATTGGTCTCATCTGCCCACAGGACATTCTCCCAGAAGGATTTTGGTTTGTTCAGGTGTGTTTTGGCAAACTCCAGTCAGGCTTTCTTATCTCTCTCTCTATCTCTATCTCTATCTCTATCTCTATCTATATATATATATATATATATATATATATATATATATATATATATATATATATATATATATATATCCTCCTGGGTCTCCTACCATAGAACCCCCTTCCATTGAGTTGGCGACGGATGGTGCGAGTTGAAACTGTCGTAGCTTGTGTCTGAAGGTCAGCTTGAATCTGTTTGGCAGTTGATCGAGGTGCTTTCTTCACCATTTGAACAATCCTTCGCTGCAATCTTCGATCAAGTTTTCTCTTGTGGCCACATCCAGGGTGGTTGGTTACATTGCCATGGGATTTAAACTTCCTGGTAACATTGTGTATGGTGGACACAGGAACATCAAGGTCTCTGGAGATGGAATTTATAGCCTTGAGATTGTCCATACTTGGCTACAATCTTGTGTCTGACCTCCTCAGACAATTCTCTGATTTTCTTTCTTTTCTTCATGCTCATTGCGGTACACACATTAGAGAAAACGAGTCATTCTGCTGTTTTGTGTCATTCAAACTAGTTGAAGGGGTTATTTTTATATTGCAGGTATCTGCATCTCACCACAGGTGAGTTCAATTCCAAAGTAACGGAGAATCACCTGCTTCAAATCTAATTATTTGTAACAACTTCTAAAAGGTGCCTGTAATATTGTCCGGGCCATTTTAGGATTTGTGTGGAATAAGCCAGGATTTAGTAATTTTTTCAGATTGTTTTTGTTTTGTTCCACTGCAAACCAAAGAAATACATTTGTGGAAACCAAAATAATTTTTCATATCAACAATTTTCTGGAAGAAATGGTGCATTATTTGATAAAAGTGCAAGGGTGCCAATACCTTTGGCCACGACTGTAGGTGGTGGTCGTATGGCAGCTTCGATGCCGGGGTGGCTATCATTTATTGAAGTGCGACTGTGTCGCTGATGCAGTGCTCCTCTACCAGTACTCACACTGGAACTGGTACTCATTTCGCCGACCTCGGAAGAATGACAGGCTGAGTCAACCCCACCTGGTATTAATTCAGCGGGAGCAGGGCTTGAACTCAGTACCCTAAGATCCCAAGCCGCCACCCTAACCACTGAGCCAACACCAGGCTACGACTGTAGGTGATCAGACTAGATCAGTGACGTTTGAAAACGCTTCTCATTGGTGTGCATCTTACTTGTCTTGTTTTTATTGCAAACACAGGTGTCCAAACTGTGAACTACATCTGATGTCCCTACCTGATGGTTGGGAAGCTCTGGCTGCAGACAGTCCTTGTTTGCACTGTGCTTGTCTGGTGAGTTCCATTCACTTCATGTCGAGGCCAAATTACAGAGTCCAGTCTTAAATTGATCACATTTATTCTGAGCTCGTCAATTAGTAGTCCTTCCCTCCTTTCCCTTTTTTTCAATATCTTTTCAACTTCTCTCCCATTTTTCCTCAACTCCCACCTCCAACCCCCTCTCCCAACCTTGCTGTAGCTAACATGTATATATCCCCAACCGGGATGTAAAACTCACAGTCCAACAAGATGGTTGGTTTTGAAAGGTTTGCACAGTTAGTTGTCGATACAATGTGGTCTTTGAAACATTCACGTAACATTCAGAGGCAGCTCCCTTTTAAAGTTGGAAAGCACTGAAAACCCCTTTCACATGAAAATTCATTTCACGCTGGTGATCATGTTGAGACTTTGTATTAACTTAAAGGAACTATCATCACTCGGGAGTGCGGTGATGAACCCTCAACAACACATTTTCATTCTCCATCGTTCATTGTGCAATGATGAGTTATATCCTCAATAACCAATCTTGCTTTGCACACACGCGCTTGCAAGCACGCCGATTATTTCTCACCTTTTGGACAAACCTGGTTAACTGGGTATTCAGTTAACTGGCAAATAAAATTTACTCCGCCATTTACTACATCAAATGTGGATCCGATGCCCCAAATATATAGTTTGCCCGGCGTTATTGTACCTCTTTGGTGATGCTTGATGACGGCTCTGTTCAAGACCCGATGAGGACGACATCGCAGGGACTCCGTTCATTTCGATACTCATGGGACCATTTTGCATTCGTTGAGACCCTCTTTGCTCTTTCGGGTCATTTCGGCCATCTCCGATGGAATGTCCTCGAGGCTCCATGTTCATTCATACTTTTTGTCCCGCTATGTAAATAGCGATGTCAATTTTATTCTGAAGTTGTAATGTATAAATGTTTGCATGAAGTGACCTGTGAAAATGGGAAGGTAAAATGAGGGGGGTGGAGAACATGCACAGACATTAATTATTTACAAACATATTTTATAACACTCCTCTGTAGGACGGAATACTGCGATGCGAAATTGAAAGGTGTGAAGAGCCACCTTGTGCAACACCGCACACCCTTCCTGGAACTTGCTGCCCGATATGCAATGGGTACACACAGGATGAAGGGACTGCAGGTAACGCTGGGTTTGGACCTGCCGTTTAACTCTCTTGGACTCTTAGTGAGTTTTAAAAATCGAAGATTTGCTTCCATTTGATTATTAACGTTCGCAACATATTTCTTTGATGTGCGCATCCCGTTTCACATTCAGCATTTTCTTCTGATCCTAATTACTTCCACCACCAAAGGTGGACGAAGGATATGTTTTCAACACTGTCTGTCTGTCTGTTTGTTTGTTTGTGTACAGGATATCTCGAAAAGTTGAAGACTGATCTGGATGAAATTTTGTGGACAGGCTGGTTGTGTGACATGGACGAGCTGATTAGATTTTGGTGAAGATCCGGATCCGGATGCGATTACTAATTTTTTAAGTGATTCTTCACCATTGAGAGATCGGGCCAAAAACGATATATAGCAGGATTTCTCAAAAAGTTGCGGACGGATTTTGACAAAATCATAGATGGATGAGTGGGTAGGTGACAAGAACAAGCTGATTAGACTTTGGTTGAGGTCCAGATGCAGACCTTTCCCATCAGTGGGATACAAGACCTAAACTGCTCAGCCTGGTGGAGGTATGCTCTACACCGAGTGCCGTTCCAGTTGTCTTTCGTTTGAAAAGACATCAATTTGAAAAATCCACCTCTCAAGGTGGATTCCAACCCCCTCACCTCCCCCAACCCCTTCTTGCGGATTATTCACGTTACGTCGTGTCAGGAATGTGTATTGTAGTTCCCACGAGTGTGAATGGACACAGAGAATCCATCCCCTTTCGAAGGTCAAAAATCAGATTGGAATTGTTGGTGTGAATGCAGTGCAGGCCAACAATGTCATCAGCACTCCATTGTACATATTTAACATTCAATATTTTACAACAGAAGGCCTTTTGGACAGGTATTGGGCCTCAACAAAGGTTGCTTATAAATATGGCAGAAGGAATTCCTTTGGGATTCTTGGCATTGTGAAAAGCGAGGCTTATTTGCTTTTATATTGCCCCGTCTGTCCCGTAGGTAGCGTAGCTCAGTTTGGAATACACTCACACTGATGTCGCATCCCATCACTGACACCACTCTTCAAAGGCCGTCCTCCTGGAGTTCTGCTTCCATGGATATTTTCCCACAGTTACATTTATCGTTATTCCCTGTTACTTTTAAAGGTTTGTTACCCTGCGCTCGCGAAGCGAAAAACCTGGTTAAGCGATCGGTAGCATACGTACGTACGGCGTATGCTGTTAAGCAAATGGGTCGCAAGTTGTTAAAGGGCTGCGATGGAAACCAGATGAGTTGTTGACTTTCACACCCGAAAGGATTTAAATTCAGCTCGTACTCCTGGTATTCCATACGGATGACGGTGTACTTCATGAATTCGGATCCTTTATTGCGAGTTTGAAGGGGATTTCGTTCCCTTCATTAGATGTTGACGTTGTGCTCCACATTGCGGAACCGTCTGGAGACTCCCTCTTAACATGGCAGTCGTATAGTCAGACGCAATTCAACCTGAGATCATATCTAACATTTAAAGGCTCAATGGATGAATGCACCACCCGTGACACATTTGGCTGCGTTGATGCATAAATTTGAATAACAAGGTGAGAAGTTTGTTTGCCGAGCTTGATCATGACTTTTGCTCTGTGTGTGACTATCCAGCCTGTGTCCATCTTGGCAAGGTGTACAAAGATGGTGAGGAATGGGAGGTGACCAACACCCCATGCCTTCTGTGCTCCTGCAGGGTGAGTGAGAAGTGGTTCCACACCATAATGTTCAATCTTTTTAATTATGTTTCTGTATTACCTTTCTTTCTTTTTCTACTTTCTTTTCAAGTAGCGTCTTAAATCCGAAGGTTGCTAATCATGGATCTCCATTCTTCTCTGTCTTCCGCTTCATTTTCAGTTGCCCATATTCATCGATGTCATCCCATTCCTTTATGTCCTCCAACCACGTTCTTTTTTGTCTACCTGGTACTCATTGTCCCTCGGTGTTACCTGCTATGATGCTGCCATATGCAAGAACAGAACAGACCAAGTGTTAGTTTCTCTCCTACCCTTTCTAGTACGTCTTTGTTGCTAAACTCTGCAGCTTATCTTTAATATCCACCTATACTGTACTGTAGCACCACATCTCAAGATTTATTCTTCTCCTCCCTTAATTTCCTATTGTCCTTGCTTCACTGCCATCTGTCACGAGAGACATATTACATCGGTCTTTAAAAATCTCTCCTTTGTTATAATATCCAAATTCCTTCTCGATAATTCTTTCACGTCCCAAAAAGCACTCTTTGCCACTTCGATTCTCTTTTTAATTTCCGGTAGACACGTTCCATACTCTGTTACACCAGTTCCAATTTATGTGTAACTTGAAACTGGTTTCAGAACTTCAGGACCTGATTGTAACTTTCATGCCTGGTGTTTTCTCAAAGATCATAACTTTTATCTTTTCGGCACTTAATTCCATCCCGCACTCTTTGCAAGCCTCGTTTATGTTGTCAGTCATGAGCTGCAACTCCTATTCAATGTTGGCAATCACTGCAGTGTCATCTGCACACCTGATGTTAGTAATACCTTCACCATTTACTGATTTACTTTTATGCCTGGGGTATTTTGCATTGTGTCTTTCATTAATTATTCTCCATATGTATTAAATAAGACAGGTGATGGAATACAGCCCTCTCACACTCTTTCTTCTTTTCAAAACTTCTAGTCTCACCAACATTGGTTCTCATTTTCACTCTTTGATTCCCATAGAGATTTGAGATCAACCTTATTTCCTCGACTGATATCTCATATTTTTTTTTCATTATTTATATTAGTTTATGTTTAACTCCTTCGAATGTCTTTGCGTAGTCTCTCAAATACACAAATATCACTCTTTCTGTTAACATGCGAGTTTGCATATCCCATCCCATGTTCCCTTCCCCTCTCTGAACTCCGCTTGGTTGTTGTTCAGACACTTTTATATTTCTGGTGTTCTCCTTTTTATCGGGTGTAGTAATACCTTCGATACATGTGAGATTAAGTTAAATGATCATTGTTCACTACATTCGGCAGTGTTCCTAAATGTGGGGATTTCACAAAAGATAGACATTGGAAAATCCTCTGACATCTCACCTGTGTTGTTGCATGTATTAATTACTAGCAAATACTACACGTCGCTTCGCTGACAGTAATGCTAAAGGGAGAGAGAGAGAGAGAGAGAGAGAGAGAGAGAGAGAGAGAGAGAGAGAGACAGAGAGAGAGAGAGAGAGAGAGAGAGAGAGAGAGAGAGAGAGAGACAGAGAGAGAGAGAGAGAGACACAGACAGAGAGAGAGAGAGAGAGAGACACAGACAGAGAGAGAGAGTGGGAGAGAGAGAGAGAGTGGGAGAGAGAGAGGGGGAGAGAGAGAGAGAGAGGGAGAGAGAGAGAGAGTGGGAGAGAGAGAGAGAGTGGGAGAGAGAGAGAGAGTGGGAGAGAGAGAGTGGGAGAGAGAGAGAGAGTGGGAGAGAGAGAGAGAGAGTGGGAGAGAGAGAGAGAGTGGGAGAGAGAGAGAGTGGGAGAGAGAGAGAGTGGGAGAGAGAGAGAGTGGGAGAGAGAGAGAGTGGGAGAGAGAGAGAGTGGGGGAGAGAGAGAGAGAGGGAGAGAGAGAGAGTGGGAGAGAGAGAGAGAGTGGGAGAGAGAGAGTGGGAGAGAGAGAGAGTGGGAGAGAGAGAGAGTGGGAGAGAGAGAGAGTGGGAGAGAGAGAGAGTGGGAGAGAGAGAGAGTGGGAGAGAGAGAGAGAGAGGGAGAGAGAGAGAGTGGGAGAGAGAGAGAGTGGGAGAGAGAGAGAGTGGGAGTGAGAGTGAGAGTGAGAGTGAGAGTGAGAGAGAGAGAGAGAGAGAGACAGAGAGACAGAGAGACAGAGAGACAGAGAGACAGAGAGACAGAGAGACAGAGAGACAGAGAGACAGAGAGACAGAGAGACAGAGAGACAGAGACAGGTGAAGAAAGTGTGAGGTGAGTGGAAAGGAAGGTAGACGTGTGGTGGAGCGTTAATTATGATTCATACCGTCTCATCAGAATGATTCTGCATGGAATAACAGTGAAGATGGAAACAAAGTAATGTCTGAAATCCATTTTCTAATGGTCATGCTATAAACACAGCCCAGAGACTAACTCCCATTCAGAGACAAACTACCGTTGAGACACAAACACCACCTGGATGCGTCCAGAGACAACCACCACCTGGACGTGTCCGGAGACAACCACCACCCGGACACGTCCAGAGATAAACACCACCCGGACGCGTCCGGAGACAAACGCCACCCGGACGCGTCCGGAGACAAACACCACCCGGACACATCCAGAGCCAAGCTGGCCAGATACAAACACCACTCAGACAGGTCCGGAGAAAATCTTCTGTCCAGACGTTAACATTTCCAGGACACGTCCAGAGACAAACACCATCCAGACATAACCACCATCCCAATATGTCCAGAGACAGAGAGAGGGGAGGGGGAGGGAGAGAGGAGATGTGGGAGGAGAGTACTGCACTGTATTGGGAGGGGGCGGAGCAAGGCTTGGACAAAGAGATATATATATATATATATATATATATATATATATATATATATATATATATATATATATATATATATATATATATACATATATATATATACATATATATATATACATATATATATATACATATATATATACATATATATATATATATATATATATATATATATATATATATATATATACATATATATATATATATATATATATATATATATATATATATATATATATATATATATATATATATATATGTATACATGCATATATATATGGAGGTAGGGGAATTAGCAGAAAGAATATGTTAATCTTTATGAACATCACATCTCACTCACACACACAAACACACACACAAACACCAACACATATACACACACACACACACACACACACACACACACACACACACACACACACACACACACACACGCTTGGCCGATATCGACAATTTTTCGGGAATCAGCAGGTTGGAGTCAGTGTGATTACCAACTACAGGACTTACAGAGACATAACAGAAGTAAATAGATTCCTTAAATTTCTTAATTGCATCTGTATAACGCAGTTTTACTCAGTGATTTGCACGAATATTCGACTATTTCTTTGCAGAAACAAGTTATTGGGTCTTGACTGACAATTAACTATGCCTTGAACCCAGGGAGCACACAAACTTTCCGATTTTCAAAGAGGACGAATTGTTTGCCATTTGGAAGGTGGAGTCAGCCAGCATCAGATAGCTCAGAAAATTGGGATTCCGCTTTCTACGGTCAATCAGGTAATTGTGCAATTCAGCAGCAAAGGCAAGGAATCCACAGCTTCCCGTTCAGGTCGATCTTGGCCCTCAGAAAGGTGTCTTCGAGCTATCAAGTGGTCCATTGAGAAAACTCCCCCGTTGCTAAAGGCCCAGTCACACCTTGACGTTTTAGCCAGCAATGGCAACGTATCAAAATGTATGTAAAACACTGGCTTACGCTGAACTTTTGATGTTTTTTTTAAAGATTCGGACGTATTCATAATGAGTTGGTCGTATGCATAACATATTAGTAATGGACACAGAACGTTTCGTTGTCTTACAGCTAACTTATACCAACAAATACTTAGCCTGTTGTCGGCGTTCACAACCTATGCCCAATGATAGTCTAACTTATGCATAGCACGCTGCACGTATCACCGACGATCACGTGGCGTAGCCTATTAAAAGGCTGCCGCACAACGATTCAAATCATAACCGCCGGAGAAATGGAAGTGTCAACATCGCAGTCACACCTTGGCGATCTTGCCAGCGTATGCCGACCTCTGAAAAATGCATCTAAAATGCTGGCACACGTCGAATATGGTATGGGTAAGTTTGGTGTGTGTGAATAGAATGCTAAAGTACGCTATCATACGTCATAGTAAGTGGAGTACAACGTTCTTGCCATATGCCTCACATGTTCTGCATGCGATGGGAATAAGTTGTACGCACGTTATGCGATCGTTGACACACGTCGACAAAAGTTAGTTGTAAGTTACTCATAAGTCGAAACACATCGAGATAATGGTTAGCGTCGGTGTTCCAGACTCCCTGGTTTGTTTGTTTTTCTTCGGTATGACGGTGATGTTGACACTTCGATTTCTCGTGCGGTTATAATATAATATAATTAATAGGCTGCCGCTCAATGATTTAAATCATAACCGCACTAGAAATCGAAGTATCAACATCACCGTCATACTGAACAAGAAGAAAAAAAAAAAAACATGGAGTCTGGAACACTGATGCCAAACATTACCTCGACGTGTTTCGACTTATGAGTAACTTACAAGTAACGTGTGTAGACGTGCGTCAACGATCGCGTAACATGCCTACAACACGTTACCCATAGGTTAGAAATAAGTTTCGGGTACACGAAACATTACCTTGACGTGTTTCGACTTATGATTAACTTACAAGTAATGTGTGTCGACGTGTGTCAACGATCGCGTAATGTGCCTACAACTTATGGCCAGCGTAGCGGAACATGTGAGTCATACGCTGGCATAAGTCGTAAAATTTCAAGCATGCTAAAATTTGAGGACAACCGCAAAGTACAACAATGAAAGCCAGCGTACCACGACATATGGCAGTGTTTTTCAGCGTGCTCTCAATGTTTCCAAAACTTACCCATAACGTAGTCGACGTGTGCCAGCGTTTAAGACAAATTTTTCAAAAATCCGCATAATCTGGCTAAAACGTCAAGGTGTGACTGAGCCTTAAGCAGCAAATGTTGCATAGGAGTTCGAACTTTGCTGAAGAACTGCCGTGCAGTACCTTCATCAACTGGGTTACTATGGGAGAGCAGCTCGGAGAAAACCTCTTCTTAGACCAGCCAACATTCAAAGGAGAAAGAAGTGGGCTGAAGAGATGGCCACCAGACCCTTGGAGTTTTGGCAAACTGTAATTTTTTTCAGATGAGTCCCAATTTGCTCAATTTCCTGACAGTACATGCGTATGGGTCTGAAGACTTCCCAGTCAAGAGTTTTCTTTGAGGTGATTGCAGCCAATTGTCAAACACGGTGGTTTTTCAATGATGGTGTGGGGAGCAATTTGGATCTCTGGTCAGTCAGAGCTTGTGGAGTGCGTTGGCGACATCAACTCTACGATATGCATTTTCATCCTTGAGGATGGACGTCTTCCTGTCTTCTCCACTGGTCAGATGGTCAAAAACAACACTGTCCATGGATGATGGAGCTCCATGCCACACTGCAAAAAAGACCAAAGAATGGCAGGACAGAAATGGGATCAAGCGACTTCCATGGCCAAGTCAGTCTCCGGACATGAATCCCATTGAACACCTCTGGGCCATATTGGATTGAACTGTGCGGAAAACATCCAGGAAACCAACATCATGGGCAGAATTGTTAAACCTTTTGTGGGAAGCCTGGGCAGAAATCCCACAAGAGAAAATTTCGGAACTCGTTAGTTCTATGCCTTAAAGAGTAAAAGCATTAAAATCTGCAAATGGAAAGTCCACAAAATACGAGTGTGTCTATTAAAATGGATCAAATATACTTCAAATGTTCAAGAAAAATAATTATTTTAAAATCATGGTATCTATTTACTTCTGTCATGTCTCTGTACTGTATTACAACCCAGAAACCTTGAGTAGCTTTCACTGAGAAACAATATTGCATTTATCAAGATGTTTCACGGATATGTTCCAAACATTAATCTTTAGAAAACACGTGAATAGAGCAAACGGCTCGGAAATCGGGTGTTACTTCACTACATCTTGCTCAGGGTGATGTAGCACAAACCACTCACTCAGGTTGATGGAGCACGAACCACTCACTCAGGTTAATGGAGCATGAGCCTATCACTCAGGGTGATGGAGCATGAACCACTCGCTGAGGGTGAAGGAGACACACTGACACACTGACACACACACACACACACACACACACACTGACACACACACACAACACTCACACACACACACACAAACACACACTCACACACTCACACACTCACACACACAGACACACACACTTTGCTTTTTTTAGTATAGATACCTGTCAGTATTTCTACACCATCGTTTCTCATGTGTTACAACAGTTCAGTTGGAATTTATTCATCCCCCACGGCCTTACCTGTAAGAAGTTTTTTTGAATGTTTACCTTTTACATGACTAAAACTATAAGGACACTCGGTAGAGCACATACCTTCGCTATGAAATGCTTTATCCACGAGAACATATCGGGCCCAACACATTTTTGAAATATCATGCTACATATTTTAAATTCACTTTTAAAATTAAAAAAAATTCTCGTTTCCGGATCTGGATTTGGATCTTCACCAGAATCGAAACCATTCTTCCTTGTCACACACCCAACGTGTCCACCAAGTTTCATCCGAATCTGTCATCAATTTTTTGAGATATCGTGCTATATATCATTTTTGGCCCTCTCTCAATGGTGAAGAATCGCTTAAAAAAGATTATTGGATCCGGATCCGGATCTTCACTAAAATCTAATCAGTTGTTGTCACACGCCCAACCTGCCCACCAAATTTCATCCGAATCCGTCCACAACTTTTTGAGATACCCTGCACAAAAATATACAAACAGACAGATGGGGTTGAAAACATAACCTCCTTCCACCTTCGGTGGCAGATGTAATGATGAGTAAATGTTAATTATGATACAACATCAGTGTAAATAGTCTCATAACTATTTGTAAGGCCATCTGGTTTGTTAATACTGAATAAAGATCCAAGGACTTTGAGGGTCTGTGCAAACTTTGTATTATTGGCAGAGAATGAATCCTATTTGATTTGTGTCAATGCTTCGTCCTCATAACTGTGAAATGTCGCACACGTGTACACCATAATCTCATGAAATACATGTAAATAGATAGCGATGGTTTTTGAGGAAATCACAAGTCGGGATTTTTTTATTTTTTTTTACACTGTCGAGGCTCGTATGAGAGCTAAAGGGCTGTCACACCTTGACGTTTTAGCCAGCATATGGCAAGGTCTCAAAATGTATGTAAAACGCTGGTGTACGCTGAACTATTGATGTTTTTTTAAATTTTGGGTGTGTAATAACGTGTTGGACGTACGCATAACGTATTAGTAACGTACACAGAACGTTTCAATCACATATAGATAACTTATACCAACGAATGCTGAGCGTGTTGTCGGCGTTCACAACCTATGTCCAACGATAGTCTAACTTATGCATAGCGCACGGCAGCATCGCTGACGATCACGTGGCATAGGCTATTAATAGGCTGCGGCTCGACGATTCAAATCATAACCGCATTAGATATCGAAGTGTGAAGCCGCTGTCACACCGTGACGTTTTAGCCAGCATATGCCGACGTATGAAAAATTTGCCGAACCAAGCTGGCACACGTCGAATACGTTATGGGTAAGTTTTGTATACGTTAAGAGCATGCTGGCATACGTCGTAGTACGCTGGCATACGTCGTCATATGCCGAGTGCGTCGAGAAATTTTCAGCATGTTGAAAATTTCTCGATGTACTCGGTGTATGACACACCTTCCGCATATGCTGGCCATAAGTTGTAGGCACGCTACGCGATCGTTGACACAAGTCAACACACGTTACTTGTACATTACTCATCAGTTGAAACACGTCAAGGTAATGGTTAGCGACAGTGTTCCAGACTCCCTGTTTTTTTTTTCTTCTTCTTTGGCATGACGGTGATGTTGACACTTCGATTTCTTGTGCGGTTATGACTTAAATTGTTGAGCGGCAGCCTATTAATCATATTATATTATAACCGCACTAGAAATCGATGTGTCAACATCACCGTCACACCAAAGAAAAAAAAACAAACAGGGAGTCTGTAACACTGACGCTAAACATTACCTCGACGTGTGTCGACTTATGAGTAACTTACAAGTAACGTGTGTCAACGATCGCGTAACGTGCCTACAACTTATGGCCAGCGTTATGCGGAACGTGTGAGTCATATGGTGGCATACATCAAAACATTTCAAGCATGTAAAATTTGTCTAAAGGCCCAGTCACACCTTGACGTTTTAGCCAGCTTATGCCGATTTTTGGAAAATTTGTGTAAAACGCTGGTACACGTCGAATACGTTATGGGTAAGTTTTGATAACATTGAGAGCACGCTGAAAAACACTGCCATACGTCGTTGTACGCTGGCTTTAAACGTTGTACTTTTCGGTTGTCCTCAAATTTTCCATGCTTGAAATTTTCAGACTTATGCCAGCGTATGACTCACACGTTCCGCATAACGCTGGCCATTAGTTGTAGGCACGTCACGCGATCGTTGACACACGTCGACTCACGTTACTTGTGAGTTACTCATAAGTCGAAACACGTCGAGGTAATGTTTAGCGTACCCGAAACTTATTTCTAACCTATGAGTTACGTGTTGTACTCACGTTACGCGATCGTTGACACACATCGACACATGTTACTTGTACGTTACTCATAAGTCGAAACACATCAAGGTAATGGTTAGCGTCAGTGTTCCAGACTCCCTGGTTTTTTTTTTTTGTTTGTTTGTTTGTTTTCTTCCTTCCTTCGGTATGATGGTGATTTTGACACTTCGATTTCTAGTGCGGTTGTAATATAATATAATTAATAGGCTGCCGCTCAACGATTTAAATCATAACCGCATTGTACACTGAACACCGTCATACCGAGGAAAAAAAAAACTGGGAATCTGGAACACTGACACTAACCATTACCTTGACGTGTTTCGACTTATGAGTAACGTACAAGTAACGTGTGTCTGTGTCTCAACGATCGCAAATCGTGCGCACAACTTATTCCCATCGCATGCGGAGCGTGTGTCATACGGCAAGTACGTCGTAAAATTTTCAACATGTTTAAAATTTCAAAACGTACTCCACTTTCTACGATGTATGATAGCATACTTTAGCGTTCTAATCACGCATACCAAACTTACCCATACCGTATTCGACGTGCGCTAGCGTTTTAGACGCATTTTTCACAGGTCGGCATACGCTGGCAAGATCGCCAAGGTGTGACTGCGATGTTGACACTTCCATTTCTGCGGCGGTTATGATTTGAATCGTTGTGCGGCAGCCTTTTCATAACCTACGCCACGTCATTGTCGGCGATGCGTGCAGCACGCTATGCATAAGTTAGACTATCGTTGGGCATAGGTTGTGAAGGCCGACAACAGGTTCAGCATTCGTTGGTATAAGTTATCGAAACACAACGAAACGTTCTGTGTCCGTTACTAATACGTTATGCATACGACCAACTCGTTATGAAAATGTCCGAATCTTTAAAAAAAAACATCAAAAGTTCAACGTAAGCCAGCGTTTTACATACATTTTAATACGTTGCAATTGCTGGCTAAAACGTCAAGGTGTGACCGGGCCTTAACAGCTCGGCGTACTACGACGAATGCCAGCATACTAGGACGTATGCCAGCATACTACGACGTATGCCAGCGTACTATGACGTATGCCAGCGTGCTCTTAACGTATACAAACTTACCCATAACATATTCGACGTATGCCAGCGTTTTAGAAAAATTTTTCATACGTCGGGCATACGCTGGCTAAATCGTCAAGGTGTGACAGGGCCTTAACACACAGAGAACGTACAACAATGGGAGTAAGAGATGAGAGGGGTGGGAGAGGGAAGGACAAAACAGTGGGGAACAGAGACATTAGGAGATCTGTGGAAGGGAGAGGGATTGGGTGGGGTACACAGGGTAAACAAGATGGACACTCCAGGGACTTTCAGGTCCTTACACGATAGGGACTTTCAGGATGGAAAGCAGGGAATTTGAAGGATGTGGGTTTGGGGTGGATTACTGGGGGTAGAGAAGATCGTGTTTTTGGATGGGAGAAGATAAGAGATGGTGGTGAATAGCTGTTTTGACGACCTGGAGGGAATAGTAGGATTGAAGAGAGTGTGGGAGTTTATTCCAAAGGCAGGAAAAAAGAGGAATGAAGAGTGAAGGTGAGCAGTGATTCTTGATTTTGGTAGTTTTACCAGAAGGGGGTTGCTGGCAGACCTTCAGCACCCTGTGGGAATATGGAAGGGGGTCATATCGCAGACAGAGCAGGGAGGGCGAGGCCAGAGAGGAGAGGGTAAAAGTCAGAAAGACTACCAACCTGCCTGTGGTGAGAGAGTGAGAGACCCAACGACTCGGCCTCATCGCAGGAGATACCAATGATCCTAAATGCCTTGGTTTCCACAACTTGAAGCCGAGAAAGGTGAAAGGCGGGAGCACCAGCCCAGAGGGGAGAGCAGTACTCCAACAGGCAGTGGACGAAAGCTTTGTTGTATGTGGTCAGGAGCTTAGGTGTGCCAATGATGGACTTTGCACAACGGAGGATGCGCAGTCGTCGATTGGCTTTGAAGGCCAGCTTAGAAATGTGGCTTTCCCAGGAAATATCACGGCAGATAGGGAGACCCAAAAGCTTGAATGAAAAGACTTCTTCAAGAGAATTGTTGAGAAAGTAGATGTTGACCTGAGGTCGTGGTATACTGCCAACCTGAAGCCCAGGTGGGAAGAGTGGGATTTATTTGTAAATTGAGGAAGACGTTCCACAAACAAGAGTAGAGAGCAACAAAGGAGTGGAGGTGAGCAAACGTGGATTTTCATATTTCCACAAGGACGGGGTTGCTGGAATAATCCATGTGAGCTGGATGGACTGGGAATGGTTGGAGGGATGAACGAGCAAAGGAACAAAGACACGATGAGAGGTGATGTAAAACAAAATCCACCAACTTGGCTCCACTGAGAGGACAGCAGACTCTGTTCTTCTGCTTCCTTGTGCAAGATGTCAATGATGCTGAGAACTTTGCATTCCACAGCAATCTCCTGCCCCGATCCCACCCCTCCCCCCCTCCTTATAGCTGACCCACTCACTAGTCTACTGCTGATGTGTCTACCTCTCACCTCTCTTGTCATTCAGTTCTTTCATGAGCCTCTCTGGTTTAAATTTATTGAAGATGGCCCCTTTTTATAATCAAGTATCTTTCATCACTATATTAGCAAAGCAGCCGCCTGTAGTTTTCAATATTTTACGGAAACGTGCGTAAGTGTCACAAACCAGACACGTATAAAATTTGCCAAATCTACTTGCAAGGTCCTTGATGACGAAAGTAAAAAATAATTTTGTCATGTTGCCTCACTTCTGTCAGTAACGTTTTGACTTTTTAAAGAAAAGTTCATGTTAGCATCATGCTGGAGGCATCGTAGGTAATGATTTACTGGGATTTGTGCGGTGCTCGTCTGTGGCCAAACAGAAAGGACAAACCACCTGCGTGCGGTTGCAATGTGAGGTGCCTTGCTCCCATCCACTCCCATCTCCTGGGAAGTGCTGTGCCTCCTGCCAACATTGCCTGTTCCTTGGAACCGTGTACAACAATGGCCAGAACTTCAGGTAGGATGACCTCTTGAAAATGATTCAGAAGACAACAAATTACCATTCCATTCCATGTATTATTTTTCTATTCAGCTAATCACACGTGACTATGGGGTTCGTGAAGTGTCTCAATAACCAAAGCTTTTGGAAAGAGTGATTATAATTTGTAACTTCTCATCGTTACCAAGTTATAGCATTTCAGGTTGACGCATTTTTTTTTCTTTCAAATATATATATACATCAGTTCAATATTGACAACGTCATTGTGAGGACCAATATGAAGTCAAAATTAGTCCTGAATCTAGTTGTCATCTTTGTTGTTCTAGCAACAGTCACTGTGACCATCGCTTACTATTCGAGAGCAAACATGGAAGCCTTTTGTTTCATTTGACATTCTAGCGTCAATTCATTCCACGATTTGCAGAATAAAAAAGTGGAAGCAGAAATGTGAATGTGGAATTAAGGAGCTGAACACCAACCAATGTGGAGCAGTGTAGTGTTCAGCATTTCTTCCCTCAAACTCTTCTTCACCACTTCTGCAATTATGAAATGATGAACAAGTGATGAAATGTGTTATCGGCGGATTAACATCATTACAACAAATAAAAAAACCTAGAAAGCATCCCGAAATGTAAAGCCCGTCCACGTCCGTCCGCTTTGTACTCAAAACTAAAGTTGACGGAAAAATTTTTTTTGTAAATTTTATAAATCAGTGTTCTCCATATTCACATAACAAAGCTCAAAAAGTCAAAACAATTATTGCCTGGACTGACACACACACACACACACACACACACACACACACACACACACACACACACACACACACACACACACGCACAAGCGATTACAAAACCCCATCTCTCACTACGCGGTGGAGGTTGCCTAGAAAAGATGGAAAGGCAGTAATTGAGTTGATATGATTTGTAGAATAAACTCAGCTTGTGATTAAATGCGTGAAAAACTGTGAAAAATTCCTGGGTGTTGAAAATTCTAAAATGTCCTCTCCGATTTGAAATGCTGTCGATGTAATTGATCAGCATGGATTTGGGACAGAGGTTGCACCGTTTTAGGCATGAAGATATCATGGCCCTGGAGGAAAGACTTAGCCTCTGACTTATAGTTTAGAACGAGCTGGGGGAATGTAATCGAAAAGCCACTGGTGATGTAACCACCAAATCAATGGACAGTGTTCTCCACCGCTACATCAATCAACGGTCGGTCCTGGTTGCTATCTGTCTGCCTCCTTTGAAAGTTTGACGACCTAATCTTTGCATATGTGTCAGGTGTCCCACAGAGTTGTGTTTGAATGTCCATTCTTATTGGTTATGTTTCAATATCCTGTTTGCCTCTCCATGAAACTACATTCTCCTGGCTCAAAACATTTCCACCCTGCATCAACTGTTGTTAATCCAAGGAGCAGACAGACGTGCGATGGCATAGTCACTGATTGGTCACCTCGATAAGATCAAAGGTTGAGGCAAAACCTGTAACAAGAACTCAACCTTGGTAGATATTGCATCACCTCTTTGGGACTCACAGTAATGTCATAAAGTCTGTCTGTTCAATATGGGCTGGAGCTCTGGCGTCTCATCGGGCAGTTCTTGCAGCTGGACGATCTTATGGGTTTTGGCCATTGCACCATTTTTTTGTGGAAGGTTTGATTCTTATGCATCATTGGATGGAGGGGAAGGTTCTATTCAATGGAGTAACCCGAACAAGGGTTTGTTCATTACATGGTATTAGTCCCTTACGAGTTTCTCCGGAGAGGACTAAAGGTTTGCTTTCCGTCTGTCAGCCTGAAACTTGGTACGTGGCTTTATTATGATAAGTTACAGGAGAAGTTCGACTTTCAGGGCGGTTCGTCAATTTTTCACAGAGTTACGCCATTTTTTGCCTTAGAAAATATCACATCGGTAGGAGACATAGCCTGGTGTTGGCTTCACGGTTAGGGTTGTGGCTTAGGATCCAAGGGTCCTGAGTTTGAGACCTGTTTGCTGCTGAATTAACACCATGGGGTTGACTCAGCCTATCATCCTTCTGAGGTCGGTGAAATGAGCACTAGTGTATTGGTACCAGGGGCACTGCGTCAGTGGCATTGCCGTTCCCCTCCCCAATGATACAACCAGCAGCCAAAAAAACAGGCTGCACATGAAGGGAAGGTAGGAAGACATGTATTGCAAAACAATTCTTTCTCTTGTTGGACATAATATAATTATGTAAATGAGGATGTTTTCAATATAATGACCACATTGTAAGCTTGTCAGTGTGTAAAGAAAAAAAAAAGTGAAAAAGGATGAATTGAAGTTTACTAATATGCATGATGGTTTTATTTATATTGAACCCAAGCTAATTAGGCTTTTGTTTACAGGCCTGAGCCCTGCACGCACTGCTCATGTCAGGTGAGGACTGTAAACCTTGCCTTAACTGTGAACCTTCCAAACTCGGTCCATGGGAAACTGATCTGTGCAGCAAGTGTAAGAATCGGGACGCATGAGTTTAAGGAACTTGACTTATAATTGTGTAGAAGTTCAATGACACTCTGCCAAGGAATGTTTGCTGTCTGAATGATAAACTTATACATCAGGGATTCTCATCATTTCCTTGTGATGTCTTAAGACTTACATTTTGTGCATAGCTACAGGCTATGAAAGGGTTGAGAAGATATCTTTAACCTCTGCCATCGAAGATGGACGGAGGTTACTGTTTTCACACCTGTCTGTTTGTTTGTTTGTTTGTTTGTGAACAGTATTACGGAAAAAACTCCTGGATGGATTTCAACGAAACTTGGTTGGGGGATTAGGTATGGTCCAAGGACCATGCCATTAGATTTTGGACTTGGTCCAAAGTCCAATATGGCCGCTATGGCGGCCATTTTGAAAAAATATTTGAATTTTTTTTTTTTGCATTTCTACATGTTTTAAGTGATTTCCAACCCCCAAAAAAATTGTTAGAGAAAAAAAAAACTTGGAAATTTTGCAACTTTTTTTTCAAAGAAAATTCGATTTTTTGGGGGGGGGCATTTCTACATGCGCGTCGATCGAGTTTAGTTTATTCAATCGTGGTTCAGTAGAGTCTGATCCGTTTTGACCTACAATGAATGGGATATCAGGTTCACTTAAGTGACCCAGCAGTATTGGCGCGGAGGTTTTGCACTCTTCCGAGTGCTCCCCTTCTAGTTAACCTTGTGAAGATGCATACCCAGAGGCCCAGCGAGGCTGTGTACCTGTGCAGGTGGATATGTACCGTATGTGATGCACAAGTGATGGTGGAGCACTATCGGTCATTGGCTACGTGATTGATACACGGTCGTCTAGTCGTAAAATCGAATGGGATTCGATAATAAACGAAGGTGGAAGGAGGTTCTGTTTTCACCCATTTCTGTTTGACTTTGCTTGTCTGTGAGCAGGATATCTCAAAAAAGTTATTGACAGATTCGGACAAAATTTGGTGGATATGTTGGGTGTGTGATGAGGACGAACTGATTCGAATTTGGTGAAGATCCGGATCCGACATTTTATTTTTCAGTGATTCTTCACCATTGAGAGACGGGGCCAAAAACGATTTGTAGAACGGTATCTCAAAACATTGTGGACGGATTCGGCCGAACGTTGTTGAGCAGGTTGGGTGGGTAACAAGGATGAAATGATTAGTTTTTGCTGAAGATCCGAATCCGTATACAATCATTTTTTTAAAAAAAATTGAAGCTGCAGTGAACAAGATGGCTGTGCTTTTGTTAAAAACAAAATCCATTTTGAAATCGTTCAAAAATAGCAATAAAAAGGGCAGTTACACTTACAGTGGCACCAGTATTTCGATTTCCCCAAGAAATTCTTGTCTTTCATGCTTTCCGCATCATTCATAACATACGTTTCTTAAAACCGAATCAGATGGAAAATTTTGCTTCCAAACTTGCTTTTACTTTCCTTGTAACATTATTTGTTGATTTGAATTTTGCTCTTGAATTAAATAATTTGAACATAATGCATTGACAATGAGATGATGCTGCGATGCCCTCCTGTAGAGATCTATCAGTCTCTGTCTCTCTGTCTCTCTGTCTCTGACAGGATGGTAGTGTGCAATGTTCTGCCGTTACTTGTCCTCCACTTAGCTGCTCCTCACCTCTCATCATTCCTGGACAATGCTGCCCATTTTGCCAAGGTAACCTCGACAATCCACTACTCATCTCTTTACTGTGCCAGCCTGCTAGGAACAAGTGCACCATTCTTAAAAGTTTTCCAAGTTCAAAGTTTGTTTTTACTCCTCTGGGCCTGATTAGTTGGGCTTGATAATATCTTTGTCCTGTATGTGATTTATGTGTCAGAGCTATGCTACCAGCCTTTGATCATTGTAAATGATAATTTTAAAAAATGGAGAAATGTTTGATAAGTTTGTTGGTTGTGTTTGTTTCTGTTGAGACCCCAATCAGCCTGAACCACCAGAACCCCAGGCCTTGGTTGCCCCACAAGGCAGTGGGACCAGTGCCTGGCATCTTGCGCGGCCATTCAGCCATCCAGAAATTGCACCATCTTGGATGGCAGGTTAGAGAGTGCTCATAATGATCATATATTAATAATTAATATTCTTTTTTTTACTTTCACAGATGAAAGACGGAGGCATTATGCTTCCGGGTTCTCCATCCGGATGTCATTTTGTCCATGCGTTATCGGTTTTTTATTGCCATGATAACTGGTGAACCACTGGAGAGATTTCAACCAAACATAACAAAAGTATTCAGTGTAATCGAAATATGAACTGATGACATATTGTGCTGAAAAGGTCAAAGGTCATGTGCACTTTTGAAAATCATTTTGCAGACCATAACGAGAGTTAAAACCATTTGATGGCATTTCTCTTTTACCAACAATATATCTCTTGGGTCTCTCTCTCTCTCTCTCTCTCTCTCTCTCTCTCTCTCTCTCTCTCTCTCTCTCTCTCTCTCTCTCTCTCTCTCTCTCTCTCTCTCTCTCTCTCTCTCACTCTCACTCTCACTCTCACTCTCACTCTCACTCTCACTCTCACTCTCACTCTCACTCTCACTCTCACTCTCACTCTCACTCTCACTCTCACTCTCACTCTCACTCTCACTCTCACTGTCTCTCTCTGTCTCTCACTGTCTCTCACTGTCTCTCTCTGTCTCTCTCTGTCTCTCTCTGTCTCTCTCTGTCTCTCTCTGTCTCTCTCTGTCTCTCTCTGTGTCTCTCTCTCTGTGTCTCTCTCAGATGACCTTCAGTTTTTCAAGTGACCTTTAATTGAAATCAAACCTAACAGTGGGTTGACATATAACAGGCAGAGGCATACCTATCTGCACAGAACAAGAACTCATTTTGGTTTATTTGTTGAGCTATGAAATTGAGACTCGTAGAAGAGCGAAGCAACAGAGGGGAAAAGGCAATGTACCGATACTGGGGCAATGGGGCAACAAGCATTGGAAGTAATGAACAGAAAATGAGGAAGGGAATGAAGCACAGCAACGAGCGCAAATGAAGGTGGCTCACAGGAGCATACGGTGCGCAGGAGACACCAAGCCAGTACTAAAACACCTGCAAAGGCACCTGACAAGACGTACAAATACATTGCATCAATGAATTAACACGAACAATCAACAAAAAAACGTTAATAACAAGACATTTCCAGCCCAGGTATCCTCAGCTTTCGAAGACAGCCACTCAGAGCAGAGAAGATCACGTCAGGCCACGTGGGAACCTGGAACTGGAACTTCTCCCTTGTGATTTATTATCAAGTTCAATTACTTCTGTGACATCATTGATACAACCCAGCACTGCTTCAGCAGGAGGAATATCATGGATTCTCCCCTCCATGGTTATATGTTTGGCATTCTATGATTTGCACATTTAAATGTGTTTGTGTCTCCAAATGAGAAATCTGAAATGCAATAAAATTTAAGTACTTGGCTGTCTGTTTTTATGTCTTTTGGTGAGATGCAACCTACATCTATCATACTCTATTGTTATTCATTTCTTTGGCTTCTCTACACTCCCTGCACCACCTTACCCTCCCATCTCTACAGATGAGCAGCCATGTATGTTCCGTGAGCATGAGTATATGCCGGGAGAACATTGGATCGTGGACGAGTGTACGACATGCTCTTGTGAGGGTGGGAGTGTGCGTTGTCGCTCTCAGTCCTGCAATGTCCTTACCTGTGAATCGGTGAGTTTCAACGCCAACCTTGTGTGGAACCACCTATCACACTTGTCTCCTCAATTTCCATTGTACTCGGTGTACTGTGTGCAATCTGTGTACTCTCATATTCTACACACCTCCATTTCTTCAACTTCTACCACTTCTTCATGCTTCTCCAACTCTACACACATATCCAGCTTTCTACAGACCACGAACTATCCCACACCACTGATATCTTTATTAGGGACAGTTGGCTGACTTTGCCACTAGGATTCTGACCTGAAAGTGATAAATGAAATAAGAGTGAGAAATCCTGTACAATACATGTCCCCTACCGGTCCCAATGATTGCTCGTTTGTTTGTGCGGTATATAATGGCGAGTTTGGTGCCGAAAATAATAATAATAAATAACCAGATGTAAATACATGCATATAGTTATGTGTCAGCTATGCTACCTGTATGCATAAGGGGTAATTATGGTGATTACATCATAGAGTACACCTTCATCTAAAAGGGGACACTAATCTTGTCCCTTCTGCATATGGGCATTAGAGATTCAATGGTACCTTTCCCTGGACGAGCACCCTGGCCAAAGGGTGCTCTATATTATTTATAATACATGGTCGTTATATTCCTGGGATCATTTCAATTGCACTGGGCCATGGACTAACACCCAGGCCTGAGGCTTGAGTCCTGTCGATCTGTGCTGTTTCATGCAATGGTGGCACATGATTTTATTGTGGTGGAGTCAGGGCAGCTGTCCAGCCAATGGGTTTACAGCAGTGGAGTGGAGTCAGGACAGAAGAACACTGCCTCATGTATAATATGTGATCTTTTCTAAGTCTAAAAAGGGCATAACTCTGCGAAAACGTCACAAAACGCCCTGAAATTCAAACTTGTTCTGTGAATTATCAACATAAAACCATGTTTCAAGTTTCAGTTGAATATGTTAAAGGGTATGGGAAAAAAAGTCTGAAAAACCACAGGTGGGACAGATGGACAGATGGACGGAGAGGAAACCTATAGTCTCCTCCAGTGAAACCAGTAGGCGACGCATAACCAGAGGCCAATTCCAAAGTAACACTGTTCCAGCTCAAGAACAGTTATGCTGATCAGATCAGATAGTAACCTAGCAGGAAATACCTAGTGTCTGGGATGGACACGGACACACACACACACACACACACACACACACACACACACACACACACACACACACACACACACACACACACACACACACACACACACACACACACACTAAGGGATAGTCATGGAGGATCAAAAGGAAGAGGAAAGTGGAATGGGAGAAGCAGATGAAGCCAAAGTGATTGTACAGTAGCTGCTCACAGTGGTTGATTGCTTTGTTTTGTACCTGTTGCTGCGTTTGGGCCGAGGGAGTAACTGATGAAATCTATCTGTCCAGGTTCTTTCCGACATCTTTGATTTCTTTGTTCCTTTCACATTTCTTTTGAATTGTGTTTTTTTTCACAATTCTCTTTATTCATCGTAATTCTTGCTTTTTCTTCTCTTTTAGTCTCTATTCCTCTCTTAGTACAGTCAAAATGTCGGATGACCTCCCACAAATTGCAACTAAAGCAAACTCAACAGATTTTGATTCCTGGATATGTCCTCAGTGACAGAAAAAAGTCCTAAGGGATCCTCTGGGGGGAAAGTCCTGAAATCATGGAAATCCAATATGGCCACCACCCGGCTTCGGGGAAAATGAGAAAATTGTAAAGATTGATATTTGAATATGTAAATATATGTTTTTCTGCATTCTAATTGTTTCTAGTTATGGTCAGTATATTGATATACAAGAATAATTATTTTAAAAAGTGAAATGTATTGAGGGTAAAATAAAAAAAATTATTGCTTTTTTGTCCAAAAATGTCAATTTTTTGTCCAGAAAAAAAAATATATTTACCTGATACTGATTTTGGCTCCTGGACCAAAAAAAATAAGAAACGTTGAAGACACAAAATGAAATCCAGTCTACGGCAATACAATATAATAATGTAAATCATTGAAACATGACAAAATTCACAATTCCACTCGGGGCAATCACATCTGCCTGACGAAGGTTTCGAAATAAAAATGAAAATTCGCATTAAACTCAGAAACTACATCCATTATAAACTTACCATACATGTTGAGAAAAATCAAGCGTATTAAAGTTAGAACTCGACAATGTCGTCATCATCCTCATTATTGTCACATGGAGTGTTTGTGCAGCCAGAGCCCCTGCAGTTTCCACAAGCTGGAGTGCACTCAATGTTGTGCTTCTTGCATATGCATCTCATGGTGCTACACTCAGCCTGGCAGTTGCACCTCATGACACGTAACATCTTTTCAGGAGCTGGAGCTATTGATGTCTGAAGTGGCACAAAACCCTCGTCACACTTCTGACAACCCCAGTCTATGGAAGAAGTATGCAAGTCTGACGTCATGAAACGAATCAAAGACCACCTTCAGAAGCATGCCGAGTCTGAAAAGATATCTTCTAGAACCTCAGCGCTCTGGGTTCAGTATATGGACATGCTCGACATTCCACGCAAATACATCCGGGCAGAGCGCACTGGGAACTGGGCACTACATCTACAGGCCATCCAGGAAATGCTGGCCTACCTGGCAGCCTCAGGCCACAACCTGAATGACAAATCTGCGAGGGTGTATCTGCAGCAGATGTCCAACCTCAAAACTCAACATCCCAATGTCCAACAACGTTTTGATGAGGGGTTCCATGTGGTTCGACCAAGTGATCGCCTGTGGGCAGGTCTTTCATCTGACCTGATCATCGAACAAGTTCTGATGAGAAGTTTGAAGACCAGCGGGGGACTCACACGAGGGTGAGGAATGACGGAGCAACAACGGCTGGTATGGCTACTATCAATGCCTGCCTGTGCAGAAATAAACCAGGCAATGCAGGAGCTCACAGGTGTGAACTACAACACTGGAGAGCAGAAGAAGAACTTGACCAAGGCAAGACAATCTCGTGACTGGGAGGACACACTATCAGCTCTTCGGTATTTACAGGAACAGACTCCGTTCAGTAGTGATCCACGTCTGAGGAACATTGCCACTGGAGTTCATGCACACCCCACCGTCAACGTCGATACAGCACATGCTGTAGGAGCCAAAATATTGAAATCTATGGATGGGAAAACACCTGCTGAGTAAACATTTAAGAGGAAAGACCAAGTTGTCACCTCGGCATGAAGTCATCTGTCAAGATTGATGGAGAGCAAGTCCAGGTTGACCCACAACTCCTCTTCCAGAGACTGATCACTGTTGCACAGACAGCAGAAGAACTGGAGTCGGCCTTCAAATATGAACTGTGCAGCTATCCACCAGCCCTCTTTGATTCCTCTCTTCAGCTACGAGAAGCACACAAGCCAGTCTTTGCTGATGCCATCTGGGGTCTTCTTGGATCCGATGTCCTAGCCGATATCCCCAATGATGGGCAACAGTATGTTTTGGATGGCGGGGCACTTGTTCGACGCATTCCATGGTCTCGTGGATCTACAGACAGAAACATATGCCACCAGTACACTGATAATTATGTAACGAAGAAGTACGGAGATGCCATAGTCATGTTTGATGGTTATGAGAGTACCAACACGAAGGACATGACACACCAGAGACGGTCTAAAGGGAATGCTAGCACTACTGTGACATTTACAGCTGACATGCGTCTCACAATGAAGAAGGAACAGTTTCGTGCCAATAGGCAGAATAAACAGCGATTCATTTTTATGTTGAGTGAAGAGCTTTAGGAGAAGAACTGTGAGACACACCATGCCTCAGGGGATGCTGATCTCCTGATTGTACTGAAGGCTGTGCAGTCTGGTACTGTCACCAACACTGTGTTAGTTGGTGATGACACAGACCTCCTCGTCCTCCGATGCAACCATGCAAGCTTAGAATCCCATGACCTCTTCTTTTGTCCTGAGCCATAGAAGAACACGAAGAAGCTTCGCATCTGGAACATCAAGGCTACAAAGAAAATGATTGGTACAGACATATGCAGGCACATACTGTTTCTACATGCAGTTCTTGGGTGCGACATGACATATCGTCTTCATGGGATTGGAAAGGGAGCTTCCCTCAAAAAGTTCAAAGCAAACAATACATTCCGTGAGCAGGCCAAGGTTTTTGATACATATCCAGCTTCCGTATGTGATGTGGCAGATGCAGGAGAAAAAACATTGGTGATAATCTACAACGGAAAGTCAACTAACACCCTGGACACCCACCGGTATCAGCGGTACTGGGACAAGGTGGCTTGGAGCTCCTCTCACGTGCAACCACAGACGTTACCACCAACATCAGAAGCAGCAAAGTATCACAGCCTGCGCATGTATCTGCAAGTCCAAGAATGGAAAGGATATACAGATGAACTTCTTCTGACAGACTGGGGTTGGCAGAATTGTGACGAGGGTTTTGTGCCACTTCAGACATCAATAGCTCCAGCTCCTGAAAAGATGTTACGTGTCATTAGGTGCAACTGCCAGGCTGAGTGTAGCACCATGAGATGCATATGCAAGAAGCACAACATCGAGTGCACTCCAGCTTGTGGAAACTGCAGGGGCTCTGGCTGCACAAACACTCCATGTGACAATGATGAGGATGATGACGACATTGTCGAGTTCTAACTTTAATACGCTTGATTTTTCTCAACATGTATAGTAAGTTTATAATGGATGTAGTTTCTGAGTTTAATGCGAATTTTCGTTTTCATTTCGAAACCTTCGTCAGGCAGATGTGATTGCCCCGAGTGGAATTGTGATTTTGTCATGTTTCAATGATTTACATAATTATATTGTATTGCCATAGACTTGATTTCATCTTGTGTCTTCAACGTTTCTTATTTGTTTTGGTCCAGGAGCCAAAATCAGCATCAGGTAAATATTTTTGTTTTCGGGACAAAAAATTGACATTTTTGGACAAAAAAGCTATAATTTTTTATTTTACCCTCAATACATTTCACTTTTTAAAATAATTATTCTTGTATATCAATATACTGACCATAACTAGAAACAATTAGAATGCAGAAAAACATATTTACATATTCAAATATCAATCTTTACAATTTTCTCATTTTCCCCGATGCCGGGTGGTGGCCATATTGGATTTCCATGATTTCAGGACTTTCCCCCCAGAGGATCTCTTAGGACTTTTTTCTGTCACTGAGGACATATCCAGGAATCAAAATCCGTCGAGTTTGCTTTTGTTGCAATTTGTGGGAGGTTGACGAAATATTTCTGCTAAAATGCCTGTACTATCTCGTTATCTATCTCTCTAAGGCAAAGTAAATTATTGCAGAGAGTTTTCTGTAAGTCTCACTTGGCTGTGCCAGGGTGGGTTTGAAGGTTGTGGAGTAGCAGCTGAAACCTGAATCCTATCCAGGTTCCTCCTGATGACTCCATATTTGCTCTTTACTTATTCAGGTTCCTTCTTGTAGTCCTGCAGCGTAGTTTGATATTTCAGATCAATTGTTCAAATTTGCATAAAAGCACCGAAATTGGTACACATGTATAATAATGTATTCCGAACAATTCTAGATATGGAGCCACCCAAGATTGTGCCTTGGTCAGCTTCGGCGAAAATTTTTCAAAATGGCCGCCATTCTACTTTCGCGAAATTGGCTATATGCTCTTATTTTCTTATTGTATTGGTGGTAGATATAAGGAAAGTGTAAAATTCAGTAAATTGACCATGAAAAGGTGTATTCAAATATTATGAGCCAGTATTTTCAGTAAAAAAGCCATTATTTGATTTGTAAATTGCTGCTCTCCTGAAACTTTTCACTGAAAAGTAAAATAAAAGTACCCATTATTGCCTGGAGAACAAGAGTCAAATGATATTAATCACATTCAATGGGTTTGGAATCAACAAAAATTGCATTATAGATTACATACTTTACTCTATTTTGAAAAGGGAACTGATAATCATGATAATGACAAACTCAGAAAATGTAGTCAAATTATTGTACACTTCACTTTGAAGCAGCTATGGTTTACTGCCTACTACCATTCTACCAGGACACATGGTACACGCATACATAAGTCGAGTACAATATGAATTTCTGAGCTCAAGTGTACTGGCTCTGGATCAAGAAGTCAACACTTTTGCAAGCAATGCGACTTTGCATTTGCACATTCTAAGCTTGGCCGATATCTCAGTCTGTGTCCACTGCGTGTCTACTGGCATTCTCCTTCACAAGCACACAGTCCAGTGCATTGCAGATTAGCCTTCTTGCATTTGCAGCGGCTTCTACAGCCTTTTTTGCAGCCGCACGACACCAGCTCGAAGCAGCTTTTTGAAGCCTCAGGGAGTGTGGTCCAGAGTGGTTCGTAGGACCCATCCTCTGTTTGCCGCCAGCCCCAGTTTGTTGGTGATGGAAGCACAGGTTGAGGGACCAAGACCTGCCCCCAGACATAGCCACCCTGGAAGACTGATCTCTTCACATGCTGTTCCAAAGCATCGTAGGTAGGTGGGATGCGCTGGACGGAGTTCCTCTTGGCGAAGAGTTTCTTTCTGGCCTCGTTGACATCCGTATATGGACTGGTGCGGTCATAGAGGAGCACCACAAACCTTTCAATGCAGTGCATTGTGTCATCCTGGATGTTGACTGGCGTGGTGGTCAGGGTCACGAGAATCTGTTAGTTCCGGAAACGAGTTCCATGTGGCCCAGGCAGATTTCTTCCCATGCCCCACGAATGCTGATACCATGTCACATCCGGTCATGGCGTGGAAGACAGGGAGGGCACGTGTCGTCTGTGGACTGAGGGAGGCAGCTATTTCATGGGCAGGGTTGTAGCGGTAATTCTTGCCCGTCCCAAAGGCAATCCAGAATTCATTCACGCATGGTAGTGCCTGGGCTACCATCACCGCCAAGACAACGACGTCGGTGTCTACGGTTCGAACTTGAATCCGACGGTGGTCATGTTCTGCAGCATGGGCCACATGTAGCATGATGTGAGTGTCCGCCTCTTCTTGACCGCATGGAGCCAGAGAGCTTTCATCTTCCTGCCTTGGAAGGCAGATGACTGCTTCACCATCAGTGACTACCAGCTCCTTTGAGTGAGTGACTACTTCTGAACCTGTCACTGATGCTGTGTGCAAAAATGGATTTTCCCATAAAAATGACCATTTTCCCCAATACAATGGTTGGAAATATAATAAAGCAACACAATTGACATTTGTATTGTTTTCCTTTGTAAATGCACATCACATGGAGTATTTATCACCTCTGAGAAACCTACAAAGACAATAACAATGACAGATATCCCTTGTTGTTTAAGTAGAATGGCGGCCATTTTGGAAAATGGCCACCAAAGCTGACCAAGGCAAAATCTCGAGTGGCTCCATATCCAGAATTGTTCAGAATAGATTAGTCAACATATGTACCAATTTTGGTGCTTTTATGAAAAGTTGAACAATTGGTTTGCTATGCTGCAGTACTATTGGTCTTCCATTTGATTATGTGAAGGTTTTGTTATTCTGCACAGGATTTGCTCCACAGCATCCTCATTTAATCTGACATCAATTGAATGGGAAGATTATAAATCCATCTTGTTTAATCTTAATGCTTTAGGTTTGACACCAGGCAGGAGATCAGATTGAAATTGCTGTTCGGTGCATTGCCATAAGGGGTAATTACATCATAGAGTACACCTTCATGTAAAAGGGGACACTAACCTTGTCCCTTCTGCATATGGGCATTAGAGATTCAATGGTACCTTTCCCTGGATGAGCACCCTGGCCAAATTCCGATACTTTTGGAATAGGTTGTGCCTTTGTGCCAATGGGTTCCACAGTTTCCTGGTCTACAGATGCTGTACAGTCGATGCTTTGTGATTGAACTTGCCAAATGAGATCAGATTATTTGTTAAGGCTAATACCATAGCAACAACAACAACAACAACAACAGCAACAAAAAATAGTTGACCTCCCAAACTTATCCCTCTCAAACCACAGAACGAAGCTCCTGATCTAGCTCCGAGCACCTGCTGCCCTATATGCCGCCCAAGGCTCGCCACATGTTTGGCATTTGGCTCTTCCCACTTCCTGTCGTTCGATGGACGGATGAACAACTTCTTCAGTGCTTGCTCATACACGCTTGCTGAGGACTGCATGGCTGGGACATTCAGGTCACATGAAAAATAATCAATCACAACACTGAAGGACCCAGCACAACATCAACACCATGCTAGCAAAGCTCATATAAAACATTCTTTTCTGTTTCTTTCATCCTTACCTTGGTGCTTTGTTGCAAAGCTCAGTGATAAATGAGGTTAAAAGTAAAAATTAATTTAATGAACCAACCATGTTATCCAGCTTAGGTCTGCGATGTGGTGTTGAGCCAATGTTCCTTTCTTGGTGTCATAAGTGGGGTCGTAGTATGAGCATTTCACTGCGCATCACATGTGTCTAACCAACAGTGTGCGAGTGAAGATTGGAACTGGACCACATAAGAATGTTGCTGAGACAACTGAGGTGGCACTACGACTGAAGAGCATCGATGTACAACTGCTGAGGAACTGGGTTGTCATGGTAATCATTCCTTCATCGCTCATGTCGCGATGGTGTCATTCGTGCGATAGTTAAACCAATCTTGGAGTCGATTTGAGCATTGCATTGGCAGTGGGTTTTTGGAGTAAGAGACAGGAGGTAAAGGTGGCATGAAAGTAAAGGCCACCGATGGACGTCAGTGTGACATTGAAGTCACGGAGTTTAGTGCAAATTGGTGGAGTTGTTGGTGATGAGGAACATTTTTAAATGGTCGTCAATATTAAGACGGAGTTGAAGTACAATGAGAGGTACCTGGGGGGTAATGCGGAGAAGATCTCATCAATGGTCTCCTTGCTTTGTTTGCAGGTGGATGGGAAGGCGGTAAGTTTACCGTATGTGCACAAATCCATCTCTGTGGAGCAGCAAATGGGTGTTATCCTACTCAACACCCAGCTTGGAATTAAGGTATTAAACAGAGATCTCCACTGCAGGGCGCTACTGTGGACCACTACCCAAAAGGGGGGAAGTTTGTACAATCATCATCCATGCACCTTATTCTATATACAGTATCGGTTCTGTCGAAGCAGTTTATTTGACAGGGGTCTCCAGTGCAACAAAGGATACTCGACTGTGTGTGCAGGAATTTGGAATTTGGCCGGGGTGCCACCATATAGCTTGCCTACTTGGATCTTGAGATCTTGATCCACCAACGAATGAGAGCAGACTGCATGCCCAGATTAACGGCCATCCGAGAGACGGCACACACCATAACGCCTCACCATACCTGCTAAATACAAGAATGGGCATTTATAGCTGGACCAAGATTCAAACCCAGGCCAGGCAGATTTGATGCGAGTGTGTATACCTCCAGGCCATCCTGACAGCCCTGTTTTTACCATGGACACATGAATTTACCAAAGTTTATAACTTGTGTCTTTGACAGTGTTGTGTTTCTGCCTTACAACTTTAATCAGCAAACCCAAAGTTAAATGTTATTGTAAGTCACTGCCAAATGTAGTGGAAAAGGGCAATGACTACGCCATCATCTCGATACTAGTTCATTTTCACTTTCAACCATAAAACTGAATATGGAATAAATTGCCAATTCTGTTTTTCTCTTCATATGATCCATTTTTCTCCGCATGTCCAAAATGTGTCGCCAATGCCATCACCGAGAGTTTACATCACCGGTAAACTGGCGGTCAAAATCAGCCAAACGTTGTTTCTCACTTCTGAGCTGTCTCGCTTGGGTCTGAATACTGGCCCTGCTATTAAAACTGTCATCCTGGTGTTGGCTTAATGGTTAGGGTTGTGGGCTTGGGATCCTAGGATCCTTAGTTCAAATCCCACTCGGCTGTTGAAGTAATACCAGGTGGGGTCGACTCTGCCTGTCATCCTTCTGAGGTCGGCAAAATGAATGCCAGCTTGCTGGTATCCTGTGTCGGAGTGGCGACCTGTCTATAATTGTGCCCAATAGCTAAGGAGACTGATTTGGCAGCACCAACGCTCTGTACAGAGTATGGTCCCAATGGATGGATGGGCGGATGGTGTTTGATAGACCGGGGAATCCATCAATGTGAGTGCCGTCTCCCAGATGGACGTTAAACTGGCGTGCTGACTGCCAGCATTAGGTGGTGGATATTAAAGTTCCCACGGTGTCCTATAATGACTTCCCCTTGACCTAGTAAGCCAAGGGGAAGTCATTGTAACGAGCAGACATGGTGGCATAATAGAGCATCTGCTCTGAGTCTGGGAGATTGGTGGTTTGAAGCTGAGTCATATTGAAGGCTTTAAAATTGAAAGTACTGCTTCCATTCTTGATGCCGAGCAATGAAAAGGGACAGAGCATGGACAAGCAACCATTGCACAGGCTTGATGGGTCGAATGGCCTCCTCCTGTTAAAATTCCTTGGAATTATTGCATTCCTTTCCTGTTGTAATTCTCTGCAGACTCCTATAGTTGGACTTGTTTCCAACTATGGTATATGAGAGTCGTACTCTCATATATCATAGTTCTCACTATACCATTTGTCTGGGAGGGAACTCGTATTTTATCAAGTTACAGCTACAACCTCCTCCTTTGATCTTGTACAGATGCAGTGGAACAGCCGTGGACGCCTGGAGCTCAGCTTACCGAACTTGTACTGGGGACAACTCTGCGGTCTGTGTGGCAATTTTAATGGAAAACCCCACGATGACCAGACTCTTCGCACACTCGAACCCGCACACTCAGATGCCCAATTTGGCACCAGTTGGCAGGTGAGCTTGGAACTTCCGTCCCATTCAACACTTCATTCTCAAGATCCCCATAGCCGGCATTGAACCAAGAATGCTCTGATTAAAATCCTTAATCAAAAAATTACAGCAACGATTTGAGTGTAATTGTCATTGAAATGTCGAGTTTAAAAGGACAGAGTTCCCACAGCTTAAATCTTGTAAACAATTATCTTTCTCAACATTGACTGCCATCTCCTGCCCACTCACTCCTGCCCACTGGTCCTCATTTCAAAAATCATGGTTACATCACAGCTTGCTCATTTGTTAGCTTGCTCTGAAGATTTGCTTGAAAATCCATGACATTTTTTCTCACTTTCATATTCTCGCTTTTACGATGTTGGGTCGACCTTTCGGTGATGTGAAGGTTCATCCTAAATTGGATACAGCACATTTTTTATATCACGAAAAGCATCCCCTTAGGTTGTGGACACGAGACATTATTGCTTGTTGGGATGCAGTTAAAATCCCATTTTATCTTCGTGCCTTTTCACTTGATGTGTTTGTTTTAATTTTTCGTTGCCTTTGACCCCCATAGGTGGATAGCACACCTCATATTCCAAGTCTGACTTGTGTTCCAGCCCATGATTTACAGCCATGTCTTCGAGCGACTTACCGTGTCCGCTCAGAGGCTGCAGCCAGGTGCAGGCTGCTGTACTTACCCCCCTTCTCACGCTGCCATCAATTGGTTCCCCCTGCGCCATTTGTGGCAGCTTGTGAGAGTGAGGTGTGCACATGTGGTGTGGTTATGCGCAGGCAACGTCGTGCTCTGCGTGAGTGCATCTGTGATACTCTGGAGGCCTACATGGCCCGATGTGCAGCGTTAGGTTTGATGGTACATTGGAGGTCTCCGTCCGTTTGTGGTGAGTGCACGGGTGGTGGAACGGTATGTAAGGCGTAACCCAAAGTTTTCATAGGCCTCGTCTCCACGAGCACATTGACATTTTGCCTGCACTGTGTTGGCACGTTCTTCATTCAGCACAATGCACCAGGAGGTCGAGCTCGAACGCATATTCATGGCACCTGCTGCCAGTGCAACACGCTAAAAACTGAACCTGAATGGCATCGAATCAAATGCAGTTCCGTTGCTTCATGATTGGTCACACTTATGCTTATGCGGGTTAATCCATGCGGCAGTTAATACATGGACACCTTTATGATGTCTGCCTTACAGTCATTTATTGGTGGTTTGGACATGGGCCTTTTATGTATGTCAATGCAATGCGTAAGTCCGGTGGAGGCCGATGTGTCGCAACTGATTTGCCGCTGTTCCATCTGGTTTACTTTCATCCCGAATTCACAGAGATCTCTTGTCCGAGCGAGCGAGGTTACAAGTTCAACGAGTGTGCTCCGAGCTGCCCACGGACGTGCTACACCGCACGAGCTCCTCCACCCTGCGCCAAGGCCTGTGTTCCAGGTTGTCATTGTCCACGGGGAACCTTAGAACACAACAACCACTGCATCTCCCCGGAGCTGTGCCCATCCATTGTGCACAACATCATGTGAGGATTCCACGGTACAGATGATTGCTTCGCACCTCGCAGCAATGAACCGGCTTTGACGATTCATGGCCGCTGGACGGTGGCAAGTTTTCAGCGCCATGTTCAAAGCCGTTAATATCTTCTTCGGCCACAGTGAGTTGTCACCTTTTTAGCAATATTTGACAAGTCAAAGTGCAAAACAAACTACTGAACACTTATTTATGTACAGACGACGCTTTGTCTGGGACCTCAAGGCTACACTATCCATCAGATCCCAAGAAGTAGTTTGGAAACATCTATCCATAAAAGATTGTAATTTTTTTGGATTCTGGCAAAGAATCAACATTACATTTTTAATGATTGTTTTCGTTTTGGAATTTATTATTTCTTGCTCGATCACTTCATTATAGGCACATGTCGCCCTCTTAAGGAGAAATATCGCATCTGATTTTAACATGTCACGTATAATCCCAACAGGGTTTCTAAAGGTTGTACCTGTTGGAGGTTATGTCGGTTAACCGGTTCAAAATGAAGTTTTTTTTTTTTGTTGTTTTTTTTTTAAACCTTTTTCATGAGAACCACCTTTTAAGTTCTGGTGTGTTTGTCTACTTTTATAATTCATTTTACAGTATTTGCTTCTTCAGGCCACTTGTATAAATGAAACCACGAAACAGCGCTTTCTTCATATTTGTACACACATGTTTTTTTATGTAGCTAATGAATGCTTCCTTCAGTTCAAAACCTCAAAAATATGTCTTATCCTATTGCTCACTTCGGTATTTTCCTGTTCAGAGAAAGTACGTAGACAGATTTACCTGGACACTTTTCTATCTTATCTGATGACAAATGCGGTGCTCGACGTTTGTTGGCCGCAGGTAAGAGGTGTAGTCATGTGGACGTAAAACTTTTTCATAATTAATTAATTTGTTTGGATGAGACCGTTTATTCCTGATACCTGAAACACCCTGCAACCCATGCCTACAGAAAACAGACTTTTTGGAACGCCGGCCGCATTTTCCATCCAGTGATCGTGTAACTTTGATTAAAATAAAAATCTCCATGGGTACGCGCGACTACATCGATAACTTTGTGTCAACCACTTTGGCGTACCGGAGAAAACGAATAAAAGGTGAAAAAAGTGAGGACCTCAGCCGATGATCCACCACATGGTCAAGGATGATTGTGGACGCTGATTATTAGTCTGATCGGTTCAACTAGAAAGCATCTCAAAATGCAAAGCCCGTCCGCATCCGCTTTGTACTAAAACTTGACGAAGACGACAGTTATTTAAAAAAAATGTCGATTTTACTCATTCGTTCTCTCCATATTCTCATAGTAAAGATTTATTGAAGATTTTATGACAAAAGCTCAATTGGTGAAAATGTTATGGATTGGACAGACACTGAATCTCAATGGTAAATAAATAAACACAGAAGCAATTTTTAAAAACGGTGTGTCTCGTACTTGACGCACTGCTGCCTGGCTAATAAGGGCTATTTTTAGTCACTACAACTTTGACCTTTCACATTTTGACCCAATAGTTATAACCTGGACAGACACACACATACATATATATATATATATATATATATATATATATATATATATATATATATATATATATATATATATATATATATATATATATATACATATACATACACAAGCCGGTAGGCGGCGATGGGTCGCCGAGCATGGAAACTATAAGATATAGAGCAAAATGGATGTCATATAGCGGATAGGGAATCACCTTAAGATTATGCATATCAAATCTCATCCAGTTCCATCTACTGATAACTACTTGGTATCCATTTGAATGAAAAGTACCGGAAATGCGGTTTGAAATCGGAAATCCCCAAAGTTCGAGGGGGTGCTGTGGGTGAACAAAGATCTAAATCGAAAATCCGGCTCGATAGTTTGTGCACAATGTATTCCAGACGATTAGTGTGAATTTTCATGACCATCCGACCATAACCCTAGGAGGAGTAGCATTTGGCACGAAGGCACCTCCAGCTCTCGCATGTTATCGATTTTTTGCACTAATTGACCTTTGACCCCTGACCTAAGCGAAATCAGTCAATATGTCCTGAGGCAAAGTTGTAGTACTCATTGAGTACCATGAACCTGCAAAGTTTCATTCGTATCGATGCACTCACCTGGTCGCTAGGGGGCCTTCAATTTTCGCCAATTTTCGTGCATACCCTAATTGTAGGGGGCGCTGCGGGTAAAGTATTCCATACATCACAAAACACCGGAATATATTTGATAGAGCATCACCTGTAGATCATTCGTGCCAAATTTCATAACCCTACGTGGGATATTGGCTTTCGGAATTGATTTCGCGTGAACGGTACCGATTTCAAAGGTTTTTCGGTTGTTGCTTGGGAACCAAAGCGCCCCTAGCAACCATCACAATTTCCAAAGCACTCGGTCATAAGATGTACCTACCACCCGAGTTTGCTCAAAATCCGCCCACGTTTACTACCAATTATGCTGATGAGAAACGAACAAACATCCAAACAGACAGAATTCCTGACAATAAGGGTCACCTATTTTGGTGACCCAATATATATATATATATATATATATATATATATATATATATATATATATATATATATATATATATATATATATATATATATATATATATATATATGTATATATATATGTATATATGTATATATGTATATATATATATATATATATATATATATATATATATATATATATATATATATATATATATATATATATATATATATATATATATATATATATATATATATATATATATACATATATACATATATATATATATATATACATATATACATATATACATATATACATATATATATACATATATACATATATACATACATACAAAAGCGATTGCAAAACCCCGCCTCCCGCTACGTTAGGGACAGGCTAATAACATTTTGATGGAATGTAGATGTCTAGCAAGCGATCTTCTTCAAGCTCAACTGCTGCCCCAGCAAAACGTTCTCGTCAGGCTATAACGCTGGACGTGAAGATGGGCACAGTAAAGCGTATAGTCCAAGTCGCAGCTGCAGAAGATTGATCATGTCTGAGCTGAATGGTCATTCATGATTGGGCTTTTATTGTTCTGTGGCCCAATGTTGAAAGGTCCCCTCTCCCCAAAATTAATTTCAGAGAGCCAGAGCTTGGTCCCTCCCACCCCCCTCCCTTTCCGTTGATGTGTAGTAGGGGTGGTGGGGGGGGACATCTTGCGGTGCACACGTAAGCCACAGGCCAGCCTTGGCAACGTCATTGATGCTCAGAGCATCTCTGTCTAGTTTGATCCGACTCATGGGACACAGGAGAAGAATCTTACCCAGCCAAGGCTAAAATGATTCAGCCCATTCCCCCAGCTGGATCACACCAGAAAACTTTACCCAAACACGTCTCCTTAATACATGGTTCAGAGTCTTAAGAACTATGCTAATACAAATATGGTGCTAAGGCCTTTAACTACAGACCCTTCTTCCATCCTCCCTCCAGAAAACGCAACATATACATACATACATACAGAAAATCTCTGCTTGCTTGTCTTGTCAGCCAATCACACAATGACCCCTTTACATACAAAGATGATCACTACCTCATCAGAAAGGTCTTTGATTGGGGGCGTGATATGGGTATATTTTGTATTTGAGGGGAGAGGGTGGTGGAAGTTGTGGGTTGAGTGGGAGGACACCATAACTACTTAATCTAGCAAAGAAACAGCAACCTTAGAAAGAGAGGGAAGGGGGAAGGAGAGGGAGAGTGAGAGAGGGAGTAAGTAAAACAGAGTGGACAAGGGAAATAAGGAGGGGAAAGGAGAAAGTAAGAGTAAGAAGGAAGAGGGTGGGGTGAGGAGGGCTGCTAACTTGAAAGGTATATCAGCTAACGATAAAAGTTAAAAGGTTAAATCTCCAGTCCTGCAGTGATAACAACATGAAGATAAAGTTGGCAGATTCTATTTTTACTCAAAGATGCAAGAGGTGCTCAAAACATTGTACAAACTCATGGGTTTTCTCTTGTACCCTTTGCTCATTATACAAACAACGAAATCAGACACAGGTGGAGGCCATTCAGCCCATCATGCCTGTGCGACATCAACACCACACGAATTTATCAACACAAGATCAAAAGAAGAGAATGCAAAATTTATTATTTTTTTTAAAGTGTTTTTGTGGGTTTTTTATTTTTAGTTTTTATGTTTTTTTTTATTTAAGTTTTTGTATTTTTGCCCCCCCACCCCCGCCCCGCACTCAGGGGAGGGGATATGGGCTTGGTTAAAACAAACACATCAACCACACAACACCCCTTGACAAGGGGGTGACACAACCACACAACACCCCAAACAACACCCCCACCAACAGCACTCCATACACATGCACACAATCACCCATCAATGCTCAAACTACCGAAAGGAGAACCTGCATGTGTGCTTCTTATATGTGATTACTTTCAGAAAACAGACTTTTTGGTATTTCACAGTGGAATCTAGAAGTCTGTTATGCCATACACTTCTCAATATTGTTAAAATTGACAATCGATGTGTCATCTTTGTTTTTAAACAAGGAAGGTGACAGCTCCAAATAAATCCACAAACGCCTGAGTGTCGTATATGGCCACGGTGTGCCTTCAAAACTGGAGCAACCAAATAGGCTGCTGGCTTTAAGTGTGGAGATAGGTCCCTTGAAGTTGAGCCCAAGTCAGGATGGCTGGTCGATACAACCAACCAACAAAATGTCACCCAGGTACGGCCACAAATCATGGAGGATCGCTGCATCAAGATGTCCACAGTACTTGGAATGTCTCAAGGTAGCACCTTCACCATCATTCATGAAAGCTTTGGCATGTACACAATATATAAGCAAGATGGTTCGACTTAAACCTGAGCACTACCACTCACAATGAGTGACTCTGTGGTTGACACTCATTGCCCTCAAGGCCACTTGGGATGGGCACTAAAATGCTACCGATGAAAAGGTAACACCACCCAATAAACCCTAAATGAATCACTTCAAAGATCATTCCTTTCCAAGTCTTACTTTACATGACATGACGTCAACACAGCAGTATTCTCACAAAGCATGCTTAATAAGGGGACACAAAGTAACTCATGGGCTCTTGGCCAATGCTATAAAAGGACACAAATGATGACAGTAGATGAAGACAATCCAGATATGCAGCGTTTCTGCATTGCAAGTGATGCACGATGACAATGTGACATAGGGCAGGAAATGAACACAAAAAGACTTTAAGCGTGACAGCATAAGCAGCACATGGAAAAGGTGAGAGTATTAAGATCACTGATCAAAGGTGCAAGATGAGAAATGAAGAGTGACTTGACTTGTTCTAATTAAGATTTGAAGAGAAGGCAAAACGTGTTCTGTTGACAAGCACAATGTCATTGCAAGGTATAGGTGTAAAACTCAGACTTCTATGGAAATCAACGGCTGCTGCATTCAATGAACGGTGCCGACCTTTATTATAATTCTTACATTCGAGCCATCTTCATCAGATGCTCGAGTTACATGTTGCAGGTTTGCATTGGCTGTTTTCACTACAGCTGAACAACACTAGTACACAACCGACAATAAGACAAACAACCCGTATGTCATGGATAAGGGTTGAACAACATGTCATAAGGGGCCAAAATACTCATACATACACAAAAGGGGGGGATAATTTGACTCCCCCTGCCCCCAACCCGCCGCCTTCTCCTCTTGCATGTTCCATGCACTCCTCTTCCCCCTTCTTCGCGACTCAATTTCTCACTACCTTTTCTCTGATTTACCTTTGCTCAATTTCGCACACACTCCATCCATCACCTCACTCCTTTGCATATGTTGATTTCCTCTAAGGTCAAACAGGATATATCAAGGACTATTTCTATGAAAGAAATTACAAATATTAATAATTCTCATTTTCTAACACTGGCACAAATCACGATCATCATTGTCGGGAACAATTTTTTTTTAAATCAAGGAAAAAAAAAATTGACACAAACTTGGCATCCCAACCCCAACCGCGGTAAAACCACGAGGGTGTGTTGAAAAGTAGTTCCTCTTATTCTTTTTCTCCAAAACAGGAAATATAATCAAATAAAACAGATACTGACATCAGTCTTTATTCTACCATGGTGTGTATTTATTTCTCAACGTAATCACCAATGTGTTGCACACATTTCTGCCAATGTTCAAGTGGTTTTGTGATGCCGTTACAACAGAACTGTGCATCTTGCTGACTTAACCAGCACTTCACAGTGGCCTTGACATCATCGTCGGAAGAAAAATCTTCTTCTTGAAGGTGTTCCTTAAGGTTGGGGAAGAGATGAATATCTGGCGGAGCCAAGTCGGGCTTGATGACCATTTGTGGCGGTACCTCCGTTGAGCATCTCTTACTCTCAGAATCGTAATGGTGCTCCCAACTGTCATCTCCAGTCATTTCAACTCATCTTCAATCGGTCATCATAACTCTCATCTCCAGAGATTCACAGCACTGACAACATTGTGCTACCCTCTGCGATCTTGACTGATGTAGCACTGGAACATAGTGTCAGAATCACAAAACTTCATCCCTATCTGTGGGCAGCGCTAATGTGCGAGCTGCGCTTTGTTTCATTCGATCATCTTTACCCGTTTTGGAGAAAAAGAATAGGAGGCATTACTTTTCAACATGCCCTGAAATATATATATATATATATATATATATATATATATATATATATATATATATATATATATATATATACATCATCTGTATGGAATGGATCTTACACTCAGACATACATCTTCCTGCTTGAATATGTCATCAAGATCATTACAATGTCTGGCACATCTTCCTCGAGAGATCTGCCGAAGCCATTGTGACAATTTTGTACATCCCTGCCTAGCTTGTTGACATTAATGCATGTACAATTTCATTTCAGGGCATGAAAGGCTGTTTGTAACCAAAGGCACAGAATTATTGTGGAGATTGTCAGAACTCTATACTTTTTAAACCCAAACTAAAGACAGTTTTCTTGGATAGTATCTCACAAAGCATGGTATTTGGCAAATGCAGAGCTCTCAAAGTTCCTCGTGCTTCCTCGTGAGATCGTCGCCGTAGTTTGTGGCCTGACTGCCTACGAACATGCTCCAGTTCTCCAGGATCTCCTCCTTGGTAAGCTTGTCATCCTGCCAGAATAAAAGAAATTAGAAATCTCAACAATGTAAATCCTCATCAAGAATATCACCCCCATCGTTACCCACAATCCTTTTTACTCCAAATTACCCGACTAAATATACAAGCTTACTTGCAGGTTGTTCTCTTCTTGTTTGTTCATTCCTTTGCTTATTGTGTTCAACAGTTTCCCCAATGCCAGTTCACACCCTCTGTCACCTCACACTTCCATGAGCCTCATTCTTGGAAATAAAATATGAATGGTCACCATTTCTATTACCGGGCCGAGTCAAGCCCCATCACAGTGCGACTTATTATACTCCCAAAACGATACCTTGTATGCTCACCATCACCTTCTTCATCTGCCTCTCCCCACCCCCCTTTACACATAATTATGCTCCGATTCCTTCAACATTTTATTTTCATTCACGATTGAAAAAAACCCCCCAATAAAAACCAGCTGCAGAGTGAGTGAGATGCACAAGTACACACCAGTGCCTTATGTCTCCTCACCTTATCCTTGTCTGACTCCATAACCAAGTGTTTTGCCTCGGCCTGGACATGGTCATAACCAGCGGGCATAATCCATGCACGCATCTCCTGCCGATCCATCTTTCCATCCTGGTTTTCATCCCGAAACTTAACAAAATGCTCTCGTTCTGTTTTCACCCAATCTGGCTCCGATTCACCTTCTAGTGGCTCGTACATGTCACCTGTAGATATAAATCATGTATATATAAAGGGGGGGGGGAGCATTGATTGAAATTTGATTAGTGTGTGAGTTGGTGAAGAAAAAAATGATGAGGCAGTCGTCATCGAGGTTGATGCTGAATTAATTATCTTTAAATTATTTGTCCGAAAAAAAAAAGATTAGTTGAATTCATCAGTCCCATTTTAGACCTGATCATTCTACCTTGGACATGCTGCTTCAACTCTCCCAACAGTCTCAGACTGAGATCATGGCTGTCTCTCTGGACATACTGTGGCCTGCAAAAGTGTTCATCCCCTACCAAAAATGCCACATTTAGATGGGTTATGTAGAAACAATCTTTCCAAATTAACTTTTTTATTCCTAACTGAAGAGATCAAACGAAACACTGTTATAGTTGAAAGAGATTACATGTCAGGAATACCTGCAAAAAACATGTACAAGTCAAAATCCACTGGTTGTAAAAGTATTGAGCCCCTTTGGTCAGTATTTGTTGGAAACACCTTTTTCAGCAATGACTGCTATGAGTGTTTTTGGGTAGGGTCCCTACACCAGCTTTACACATTGAGATGGAGAAATATTTGCCCATTCTTCATGTGAAAATTGCTCTCGTTCTGCCAAGTTTGATGGGGATCGTTGATGGACTGCAATCTTCAAGTCTCACCATAAATGTTCAAGTCAGGACTTTGACTGGGCCACTCAAGAACATTTATTTTCTTCTTATTCAGCCACTCCAGTGTGGGCTTAGCTTTGTGTTTTGGATCATTGTCCTGCTGAAATGTGAATCTCCTACCCAGTTTCAGATTCATAACTGACTCGAGTAGGTTTTCATTAAGGATTCTCCTGTGCTTTGCACCGTCCATTGTCCCTTCTATCCTGACAAGCTTGCCAGTCCCTGCTGATGAAAAGCAGCTCCATAGCATGATGCTGCCACCACCATGCTTGATAATGGAGATTGGATTTTCTTCCACTTCTTAATGATGGATTTCACCGGACTCAAAGGGATAATGAGTGACTTTGAAATCTTATAACCCTCTCCTGAACTGTGTTTCTCCACCACTTTATGTCTGACTTCTTTGAAAAACTCCTTGGTCTTCATGTTTACCTTGTTGGTTGACCAAGTTAGTTGCACCTTCAAACTCCATAGATAAGAGTGGGTAAGCTTAATTTTTAAGTTAAACCACTGATTACATACAGTTGAAACCTATTACACTTATTTTGTAACCTTTCAAACAAATAATTTGCTCCTGAAGTGATTTTGGGTTCATTAGGAAGAGGGTTTGAATACTTATACAACTGAGAATCAAAAGAATTAGGATTTAATTTGCAGCTTCACGGAGTACTGCTCTCCCAGTTTGGCTGGTGCCCTTGCCTCACCCCTTGTATTCTTGGTGAAGTTGAAAGCAAGGCCCTCAAAACCATTGGGATCTCTCACAACAAAGCCGAGTGTCTCGGCCTGTTACTTTCAAATTGCAGATAGGTTGGTGGCCTCTGTGTATTCTACCACATCATTTTTGTCCCTCTTGCACCTTCTGCCCTCTCTTGGTTCTGTCCCTCGTAGGTTTCTGCAGGGTGCACACCATCTGCCAGTAACCCTCTCCTGATTAAACTACCAAAATCCAGGCTCATTGCTCACCTTCACTCATTTGGTCCTATTTTCTCTCGCCTGTGGAATCAACTTCCCTCGTCTGTTCAGTCCCATTCTTCCCTCCAAAAGCTTCAAGCAGCTGTTAACCACTACCTCAGGTCATCCCCCATCCATACTCATGATCTAGTCTACCCTAAATTACCTCATTCCCAAGCACTCTCACTTTCCAGGTTATTGTGGTTTTTTTCCCCCCTTCCCTCATCTTTTTTATTTTGTTTTGTTCGTCGTCAGTTAGTTTGTTCCTTTTCTGTTTCATCCCCAATGTCCCCTTCCTCGTCTTGCTGTGTTTCATTCAGCTTGTCCACCCCCATGTGTCCGTATCCCCTTGATCACACTCTCACTTGTACTCTGCTGTTGGCATTTCTCCCTTTCCAATTTGCTCCCTTCCATTCTGCTTTAGGTGTTCCATGGTTTTCCGGCAAAAAGGCCAGTGATTGCAATCTGTAAATGAATTTGATTTTATTCTCTGAAAAAGTGTTTTGTTACGGATGGCCAGGATTCATGAAGGTAGACAAGATGAGGTTCAGGAAAAGAGGGTCAGAATGCAGTGAGGTGTATAAATGTGGGAAGTTTAATGTGGGAATGCACAAAATGGCATTGTGGTGTGAAGATTTACCGAGGTACTCATCTACACTAATGAATCCATCTTGATTTTTGTCTATGTCCTCCATCGTTTCCTGTAGGCAAAAACAAAGTGTGACAAGTATTTTTCATAACTACTAGACACACTCGCTCCCTATGGGAGTGACCGGAAGGAGGGTGGAGGGTCATGTGTACGTGTACGTGTATGTGCGCCGTTGAGTTTTGGATTTCATGCTTTGTGCATTGATTGTATTTTCACACTCGCTTAGCCAATAATGCTTTAGATTTGGCCATGTTATTATTACTATTAATTTTTTTTTAATAACATAAACATGATCATTGTGCCATTATCATCGGATGGAACTGACCGATGAATTTGTGGTTATAATCTTTTTCTTACTTCCGAGAGGTGTGCGGACCAGCAACTCTTAGCCTATTTACACCACCCGTGTGTAGGTACATATGAGGCCCCGCGAGGAGGAGTGATGTAAGTGACATTTTTTTAATGATATGATGATGATCGGCTCGGATGATAGTGTAAGGGTTAAAATAGTGCTATATGGCATTAACTCCAAAATGGCCGATGTGTCCCTTACATCACTCCTCACGGCACCTCATATGTAGACATCCAGTTTTCTCAAAATTTACCTCGGATGAGTATTACACAATGCCAGCGACAAGTCGGAATGGGGTTATGTGTGGAATAGAATCGAGCCGTAATAGTGCCGAGGACTTAGACACAAGTTATAAACAATCCATATTCATTCCACATTTAATACAATGGCTAGAAAAATCAGACAGGCAATGGGATACATCATTCATGCATAGAAAGCATTTTTATTAGCTAATTATCATTGCGGTCTACCTCGATGCCGAGTTGGTTGTGGCGGCTCTGGTCGGTTAGTCTGTGGGGGATGTGATAAGCATAGAATGCCCTCAAGCACATCGTGTTTCCTCCAAATTTATTGGTCCAGTGTTAAACAACATTAGAGGCTGTTTAAGAAGAATGTTGGACGGCAATAGACTGAATAGTTTGTGGTTATAATCATCTTTACTTCTGGTAGGTGTGCCCCATGAAACGCCACGATTAGCTACCTGTACAGTGTACACCTTCACACGGCGTTTGGCCAAATAGGTAAATCCCATGGGGGAGAGAGGGAAATGAAGTCACTACAACTTCCGTCGTATGGCCCTAAGCCCCCCTGGCACGTTTGGTTGAGCTTGGTTAAGTAACAAAACTGAATGCATCGCGGTCAGACAGACACCAAATGGCGTAACTTAGTATGATAAAGCCATCTACAAACTCGACACAAACAACCCATCGACAATGAGGGATCAAACTGTTACGAAAACTGTGACCGCAAAGCCAGGATGGCAGAGACCCCATCACCATGAGCATGAGGTAATAGGCTCACCGTGAGAATGAGGTCTTTCATGTGTTCAAACTCCTCTGGGTGTGTAAATGCAACAAACTCCTCTTTTTCAAGTTCACCATCCCCGTTTTGATCAGCCCCTTTGAACCGCCGCTCATCACGGCCAACCATGCGTTTATAGTCATAGCCTGAAGTTGGACTTGAATCAACTGTTTGAGTATTGTAAAACAGGGAAGGAGGGGGACGAAAAGAAGAAAAGGTATTGATTATTTTTATTTTGATCAAACCAAAATACAGTTATGCTTTTTTTTTTAAGTAACAAAGCATAAACACTTAACCAAGCTTTGTGACCACGTTTTGTATGCAAAATCTAGGCTTAGGGAAGAGTGAAGAAACAAGGGGTAAAAAGGCAACAAACTGATATTGGGGCCCCAGGAGGAGAGGAAACACAATAACCTCAGGAAGGTTGTCCCACAAATGGAAGAATGGAGGAGTAGAAAGACTAGAGTTTGGTAGTTTAACTGAGAAGGAGTGTTCATACTGGAGTTGAAAGGGAGGGTTGGAGAGCTGAGAGAGAGAGAGCCAGACCAGAGGAGAGGTGGTAATCACAGGCCTCTGACTTGTCGGTGATATGAGAACAGCCCTTATGATTCGGCCTCGACATTGCAGGAGATTCCAACGATGTTAAGATTCCACAAAATCTGTGAGAGAGATGTGATGCTGTGGCACCAGCTCACAAGAAAGCACTGTACTCAAGAGCGACGGATAAAGGCCTTGGCGGCTTTGAGCAATTATGATTTTAATTGCTTTGAATAACCAAGACTGCCTAGTCGATAACCGACTTTGGAAGCCAGCTTTGCTATATGGTCAACCCAGGAGCAGTAATAGCAGAAGGTGAGGGCAAGTTGTTCTAGAACTGAACCTCTTCCAGTGGCTGACCAAGGAAATAAAGTTGGTTCATTTGGCAATTGTTCCAGAGTGACAGCGTGAGACTCCAAGATTTGCCAGGATTGAAAAAAAACTGTTCCCTTTATCAGACAAGCAAGCATCTTATAAAAATTTAAAATCAACAAAGAGTGATGCAACTGTTGTCTGCCTTTCAGTGTGATCGGGGTACTGCATGAGACAATATGGAATCGTCTGGAAAAAACAAGAGAGGGTTTTCCAGAGCATCAATGATGTCAATGAGGACAAGACTGAGTCCAAGACTGCCTTCTGGGCACTCCGGCCTCCACCGGAAGAGAAGAGGGGAGGGCTTCATTGGTAGCGATGCATTGACTGCACAGGCAGAGAGCTTCGAAAGCAAAGCAGGATGCCAGACGATAGGGTCCTAACCTCTTGATTGAGATCGAGTCTTTTCCCATTGATGAGAGAGGAGCAGCAGCATGTCCAGAGTTGAGTGATTGAGACAGAAGCCAAACTGATGGTCAGAGGAAAGACTTTACATCAGATGGACTATATGATTGCTTATAAATGGAAGTGAGCTTCATCACTACAATAATTTTCAAATCACATCCTATAACCCCCTGACCCAACCCCGTGTCTCCTCCCTCCCAAACTGTACATTACACACATCATTATCCTCTCTCCTCCTCTGGACCCCTATCACATTCCACACGATTTTCTCTCTCCTCCCATATTCATCCTTACCATTATTTTTCTCAACACTCCCACTCCCCCCGACACACTCTCACACCTTGTTTTCCATTAAGCTACATACAGAAAGATTTCAATCTCAGAAAATAAAAAAAGTAATTAAAACAACTTATTTTTCTCTTCCATCATACCAAACACGCACGCACGCACGCACGTACGCTCTACGATGTTGACTCATTCTTCTTGACAAAGTCTTGTATTCAAACACAGACCATTTAATCAAACTGTAATAAATTCCTGAGCAGGGAAAAGCACGGTGGAGGCCTTCCTTACAAGCTAGGGAACCAAACGTGGCGTTCCGGTATTCTTCCCACGACATCTTTCCACTGTTGTCGGAGTCTTTCCAGTGCTTGTCTGCGTACTCGTACACCCATCGACGCTGCGTGTGCTGAATCCAAGCACGTAGCTCTTCCACCGTCACGTAGCCATCTCCATCACTGTCGACCTTGTCCACAATCATGCTGTTCCCATGAAAACCAGACACAGTGCCATGAGATAATTATTACAAAACAATGGCATGTCGATTAAAAGTTGAAATCCAACTCCGGGCTTTCTACCAGCTACAGCATGCGTACTAATTGCAATTTTTAAAATAATCAGCGATGATTATTTATTTTCCATCTTACAGAGTTAATCAAACACAGCAACATGATCCTGTAATGAGGTTATTGAAAATTAATAACTGTAATCCATTACTGATACTTATGTTAAGACCTGCAATCTGATAAAAAGTTTCACTGATTTTCTAGGAATTGGGTTATAATTTAAAAAAAAAAAAACACAAATGTGCACATGAAAGATGCGTGTAAACCAATTATTTATTTATTCGGATATAGCCCGTGGCTGCTTGGCTGCATCATTCCCCCGCGGGCATGGCTGTGCTGTTGATGCAATGCCCCCCCCCCACCCCGTTACCAGTTTTACTCATTTCACCAACTTTGAACGGATGGCAGGCTGAATCAACCCGCCTGGTGTTAATTCAACAGTAATACAAGGGGCTTGAACTCAAGACGCTAACATCTTAAGCCAGCTTCCCGAACCGTTAAGCCAACACCAAGCTTATATAAAGTGATGGCGAAGCATAACACCGAGCAATGATTCTCTGTGTGGTCATGGATTTGGCACACTTGTTTAAAGCACAGCCTGTTCTACATCTGTTCTACATCTGTTCTACAGCCTGTTCTGTTCTACAGGGTAGCCAAAAGTCAGGAGTCAGATCGAATTTTGGTGGTTGGGCTGCAATAATTAATTTTTACCTTGTATATTATTTTAAATATCATCTTGTAAAAAATGTTTCAGTGTTTGCATGTTTGTTTGTGCAAGTCTGAAAAATCATAGAAAGAAAACGGCTGGACCAATCTCCACCAGATTTTGCATACGTGCTGGGGGTACCCAGGGTCACGTCATGGATACAACCCCCTGTCCCTGTCCCCCCTGCAAGGCATTCTCTGTATGTATGTATGTATGTATGTATGTATGTATGTATGTATGTGTGTGTTTGTACATCTCAAAAATCAAGAAACTGACCATAAAAGGAAATGAGGCCATTTGGCCCATCATTGCTGTGTTGCACTCAGGTTAATTTTTCCTGCAGCTTTAAACATCAATCTTCTTGATTGCTGACTCAAGTCTAAATAACCTGATCTCGATCAGGTGACCCAATTGATGTGGAATACCCAGCACTGCCAAATAAAGAACTGCATAGGGGTCCCAGCATATGTTGTGCATTGAAAAGGTTGAGTGTTTGTCTGTTTCTTTGTGTGGTTGAGTGGAGGTACTTCAGAACCTGGGCAAAGTTTTAAGCTACCACACGTTGGTCTTGATGTCCGTTTTGAGGCCACCAAAGGCCGCTATAAAATGTATATTGGGATTTGGGATCAGGCAATGCTGTCGCCAGCCTGCAGGGAAAAGGTAACCACCATGAGGCCAATAACTCCTTTCAATGTCCAACATGCCCAGAAACCAAAGCCGGGAAAAGCTCACCCAGCCGGACAGCACTGGGTAAACCGCCTACCCCCTACCCCCTCCCCCCCCCAATGGGAAGCAGGAAATTCCTCCTTAGAAAATGCCCCACGAAGTGCGGTTCGGAAGGCAGCGCCCTTGTTGTGGCATCGCTGATACCCAGAGTTCCCTAGGAAGTGACAGCACTTTCCCAGAGCTCAATGTCTCTGTCTCGTCTAACAGTCCTGCAGTGTGTGTGTGTGTGTGTGTGTGTGTGTGTGTGTGTGTGTGTGTGTGTGTGTGTGTGTGTGTGTGTGTGTGTGTGTGTGTGTGTGTGTGTGTGTGTGTGTGTACTATTACGAGCCTTTTAAAAATAACAATATATTTGGGAGTTTGCATGTGTTTTTATGCCTCTGCCGCTGGAGGCATTGTTTGTGGGCTATCTGTCCATGGGTCCGAACGTGCATGATAATTTTTCGTCACCACAATGACTTGTTACCACTGAAGGGATTTTCTTTTTACCAAATTTGGTACAAAGGTGTATTACGATGTAAAGATGAACTGATTCGATTTTTCGTTGAAAGGGTCAAAGGTCATGTGACCTTTTGCTAAAAGTAGCAGATTTTAGTTACTGCAATAACTTGTTAACCATAAAAGGGATTTTGACCAAACTTGGTACGGGTGTGCACTGTCATCCAAAGATGGATTGATTCAATTTTGGGTTCAACAGGTCAAAGGTCATGCGCCCTTTGAAAATCATTTTGTAGACCATAACTAGAGTTAGAAGCATCTGATTTCCCGCTTCTACTTAACTGTATGTCTGTCTGTCTGTCTGTCTGTCTGTCTGTCTGTCTGTCTCTCTCTGTCTCTGTCTGTCTGTCTGTCTGTGTCTCTGTCTGTCTGTGTCTCTGTCTGTCTGTGTCTCTGTCTCTCTCACACTCTCCCTTGGACCTTTAATTTTTCATGTGACTTTTAGGTGAGATCAAATGTAACAGTGGGTTGACGTTACAACTCTGGCAGAGGCATATCCATTCAATGCATTCACATCAAATTCTTCCTTTGAGTTTACTTTAGACAATATTAATCCTGTTGCTCCTGACTTTCAGGCCACCCTGTATACTGTGCTGATGGAGTTGAGTAATGGTTGAGTAATATGGAGTGGAAGTGTTTTGCACTGCAGTATAATTATTCCGATCTGTAGTGTCGCCGCGTCGCTCCACGATTGCCTCTTGACAAATGGCCGTCCGCTTTGGTTTTGGGAATTGATTTGAGTGGTGTCCTTTCAGACATGAGTGTCATTATGTCAGGTGAAATGACGATCTCCATAACATCCAAGGGTGCTCTCGTAGGGATTTGGCAAATTGGTTTTTCATTCGACTCTCAATGAATCTGAGAGATTATCCCAGTTTTACCTCAAAAACAACAAGCTAGCTGTTAATATGCTGTATCCTTGAAACAGGTCGGCCAGCATGTTCATATACTTATGAAAGAGGCCTCATCGGTAATTTTGATAAAGTTTGGGGTGGGATATGGGGCAGAGTCATGTGTAGACTACTCTGAGGGCTAAATACGCTTGTAGAGCTATTGTAGATTGTAGAGTTAAATACGTGGCCAGCAGGACATGTGCATGGTGAAAATTGGATAATTGTGATAATTGGACAATGAAAGTAGAATAATAACCCGACTCTGTGGCGTAATCGTTCGAGCGTCCGCTCTGAGTCTGGGAGGTCGGTGGTTCAAACCCCGACCGAGTCATACCAACGACCTTAAAAATGGTACGTGCTGCTTCCTTGCTTGAAGTTCAGCATTTAAAAAGTTAAGAGCACGGACAATCCCCACGGGTTGGCATCCATGAGGAGGAGGAAATTCCTCCTGAAGAATTGCCCTGGTGTGCGGTGAAAAAAGTGGCAGCATTGTTGTGATGTTGCTGTTACCCAGAGTGCCTGGGGAAGTGACAGCCAGAGTGCCCCCTCTTTCTGAGGGGTTAGATCCCTCCAGCCAATCACACACACACACACACACACACACACACACACACACACATCGGATCGACCCGTCCATTTGTCCATCCATCGACATGTTATTTAATTAATTTCCAACGTTCGTTTATGATCTATTAAGAATAACAATTGTGAGAAGCTCAGCTTTGTTCGAGCTTTGAACACCTTGACACAGATGAGATCTACAAATTTGAGGCCCAGTGCTTACCTCGGAGATGATTGATGGTCTCATAGCGTCGGATTTTTTTCTCCAAATATACAGCAGCAAAGAACAAACACCGCCCATTACATTACTCAGATTACTGTGACAAATTACTCAGCAACCAAGGTAATCAGTAAACAGTGGTGAATTGATTATTTTTTTTCCTTAAGTTATCCCAACGCCAAACGCCGATGCACCTGAGTCTGGTTTTGCTTTCCTCTGGGCTCAGCTTGTCGAAATCCTCCGCCTGCTTGCCACCCAGGAACGCATCGTGGTCATAACCAAAGTCCGTGTGGTCATCATGTGATTTGTCACTGAGAGGCTTCTCCTGAAGGACGCGCTCGTCAGGAGAATTGGGCTTAGCGACCGCGGCAGCCGCAATGGCCAGAAGGAAACCAGCGCCCAACATAAGAACACGAGCTGCAAGCATCGTTTTCTCAATAACCTGTTAATTCGGACATAATGACATACGGGCGATTCATTAAATGCTCAGCGGAATGAAACACAAAGTTCAAAAGTTCCAATATGACATCAATCATTGCTAAGTTCCCAAGATCAGTTTCAAAAGCACTCAACCCCACGCAGGTAATGGCCTGATAACAGCAAGTGCCTTACATGGAGTACGACTGGAGTACCTTATGGAGTACGACTCATTGAGGAATGTCAGAAATACAACACGGCACGGGTTTTTACTCAACAGGAAGAGCTTATTACCTTGGTTGGGATTGAATGAGATAGAGTGATTAAAACAAATACCTTCTTCTGATTTGCTTTGACTGTTGAGACGTTTCTGCTGCACTTGCTGATTGGGATCTCAAAGACCGAGAACATAAGGTTCGAGCTGCAACTTCAGACCAGCTACTCAAAATCATAGAGTTAGTGGTGTAGGTAATTAGCCATGGAGTTTGTGGTGTAGGTAATTAATCATGGTGTTCATGGTGTAGATAATTAGCCATGGAGTTCGTGGTGTCTATATATTAATACTGAAGGACCAATTTTGTGCTCCTCCTAGCGGTCGCGTCAATTTTTCTCAGTACTGTGACCTGAGAAGTTTTGACACTGTGTACAAATCAGGGGACTTCTTCACAAGGAGTAGTGTACACAAAAAATGTCGTGTACAAGGACGTTTTGTAGGCCTCATTAGGTAAGGCCATGGAATACATCAACTGGGATCCGGCTCTTACAAGAGCCGCCACTGGTTGTCATATTGGGCTCATGGAAATGAATCCGTCTGTGACGGGGTTTCGGCTCTCGATATATTAATCCTGAAGGACCAATTTTGTGCTCCTCCTCGCGGTCGCGTCACGTTTTTCTCGGTACTGTGACCTCGACTGATAGAAACTTCGTACCTGGAAGAGTGCATCGCACATAGTGGCAATAGTCAACTTTCAACTCTGAAGCATCTATATATTGTTATGGAAATGGCCCTTATTGGACTACTCAATATAGGATTAGCTCAGATCCCCCATTAAATGCATGTATCGTTAGGTTGTTTAGTAAAATGGATGTTATATGTGTGTCGGGAGTTGAAAGAGGCTGCATTATTGTTGTGCGGTGGTGGTGGTGGTGGAACGAGAACTCTCTCTTCTTCCCCATCCCGGATGAGGCCCCGCCCAGTTGGATGAGAGGATGTGGCCAAAAAGAGGAAGTGACGCGAAGGGGAGGAGTTTGTCAGCAGTCGCTGAGGAAGGTGTGCTCGTGTGTCGAAGGAGCGAACAGGAGAGCAAGCGAAGACCTCGTGAACAACTTCAGTTTGGAGACGTGCAAAACTGCAATCAGTTGAGAGGGTGCTCGTGTGTCGAAGCGAGCGAACGAAGGCTTCGGATAAAAGAGTATTGTGTGTGGAAAACAACAGGCGGGTTTTCGAGGCGTACTCAGAGTGGCTTCGAAGCGAGAGAAACGAAGGCTTCGTGAAAAGGTTGAGTTTTGAGAAACGGCAGTCGGCTTTGAGAGGTTGCCTGCACGTCGACTCTGCCCTTTTGGACAGTGGGAGAGGCAGTCTGCACGTCGAGTCGACGATCGACTCATATGGGGAGGTGATCGACAGGTTCAGCCTGCGTCTGGCCGCGGAGTCTCCGTACTTACTCACCTCACGGCTCGACACATCTGGCAATCTGCCTGCGGAGCTCGGGACCTCGATTTGGGCCTTGGCTGGTGAACGGGCCAGGCCTGGATTTGTATGCTGGACCATGAGAGAGATCAGCTGAGGCCCATTGTTGACCTTATGCAGGGTCAGAGCACGCGGAGACCGCGTGCGGTGCGAAGGGGGAAAAAGGAGGACGAGCTCCATTTCGCCACGCGGGGCGTTCGAGCTGGGGCTCGAATCCGTGGACATCCGCCTGTTGCGAGCGATATTCGTGCTTTTGACACTGTCCTCTCGTACATGAAACATCACCAAGTACTCCGTCTTGTCTTGCATGCATGCTGTCTGTCCTTGTCTGCACGTTGTTTAAGGCATATCTCGGTAGCGACCCCCTTGAAACCTGTAGTCCGTGGTTCCCTAGTTAAGAACGGGTTGAGGAGTGTTTATAAAAACAGTCGTGAATTTTGCTCGTGTTCTGATCCCCGATGTTCCCCAATAAATCTGGTCAATTCGTATGAAGTTGCCGCTATGGATTAATTTGTGTCACGTCGAGGAACGCTCCGTTCAATTGGCATATAAAACCAAAAATGGTTACAGACTGGCAGAAAATGCTCGGCATCTGACAAAACCAGTCTGTAACCAGGGGCTCTATTTCCCCAACTGGCAAGGTACAAGGATTACGTTGGTATCGCGATTGAAGGCGCGCGACCCGAGGCCTGTGTTGAGCCGGCCGGCTTTATAAATCCCGGAGATGGTGGTGGTGAGGGTGGCGCCTAGGACCAGGTGAGAATCCCGCCACTCCGGATCCGCAACATTTGGTGTCAGGAGAGGGATATTTGGGCCAGTGGTGCATTTTGCACCCCGGACATTGGTTACGGAAAAAAACGGTCCAAATTTGATTTAAATTTATGTTTGAGCGGATCGGAGGAAAAACTTGCAAATTATAAAGAAAATGGAGCCGTGGGTTTTGGCGGCACGGCTCCACCTTAGCGCGACACGATGCGGGAGGTGGCTAATTATAGTGGAATGAACGGTACAACACGAGGCGGAGGCTCCCAGCCACCGGTTCAGACCACGTAGTCATGGCATGGGCCATGGCAGGCATGGCAGGACGACTGCGTGAACATTGGCAAGCTGCAGACACAATTGGGGGATGCCTTAGAAGAGGTGAGGAGTTATGAAGATTATATAAAGGAGTTGCAAATTGAAATGGAAGAGGCACAACGGCACGCAGACGAGATTCAGAAAAAGGATGTGTACGGTGGGTCATAACAAGTGGCCGATATACGGGAACGAATTCGGTGGCTGAAAGAGGACGTAGCCAACAGAGTTGACGAACAATGTGGAAAAAAGAATTTAGTAGTGTTCTATACCCGTAATTTGGAATATGAGAAGAGCAAACTGACCAAAAGAATAGAATCTCCCAGGATAGGAAGAAGTTGGAGGAAGAATGGAAAAAAAGCTAGAAAAGGAAAAACGTGAACACGATTTGGAACTGAAACAACTGAAGGAAGAGGTAAGATCAGGCAATCAGATAAGAGAAAGCCTAGAACAGAAAATAACCAGTTGGTGTCAAAGCCACCCAATGCTCGCCTGTTTATACATTTATCGTTTTTAAGACGAGTGTAATAATTTATATTTTTTATAATTCTCTAACAATTTTTTTTTTGGCGGGGGGGGGGGGGGTTGGAAATCACTAAAAACATGTAGAAATGCAAATAAAAAATTTTCTCTAACAATTTTTAATTTTTTTTTCTCTAACAATTTTTTTTTTTTTTGGAGGGGAAACCAAGTCCAAAATCTTATGGCATGATCCTTGGACCATACCTAACCCCCCCCCACCAAATTTCGTCGAAATCCTAATCACTTAAAACATGTAGAAATGCAAAAAAAAAGAAATCGAAATTTTGTTGAAAAAAATAAGTTGCAAAAACATTTTTTTCTCTAACAATTTTTTTTTGTGGGGGTTGGAAATCACTCAAAACATGTAGAAATGCAAAAAAAAAAAATTTTTGTCAATTTTTTTTGGGGGGGTTGGAAATCACTTAAAACATGTAAAAATGCAAAAAAAATTCTCTAACAATTTTTTTTTTGGGGGGGGGGTTGGAAATCACTTAAAACATGTAGAAATGCAAAAAAAAGAAATCGAAATTTTGTTGAAAAATTTTTTTTTCTCAATTTTTTTTTGGGCGGGGGGGGGGGTTGGAAATCACTTAAAACATGGAGAAATGCAAAAAAAAAAGAAATCGAAGTTTTGTTGAAAAAAAAGTTGCAAAATTTTTTTTTCTCTCAATTTTTTTTTTTGGGGGGGGGGTTGGAAATCACTTAAAACATGTAGAAATGCAAAAAAAATTCTCTAACAATTTCTTTTGGGGGGGGACCAAGTCCAAAATCTCATGGCATGATCCTTGGACCATACCTAACCCCCCCACCAAGTTTCGTCGAAATCCGTCGAGGAGTTTTTCCGTAATACAAAAAATTTAACATTTTCACGCTCACGCTCACGCCGGCGGTATCACTATAGCTCTCTGTTCCTCGAACAGGCGAGCTAAAAAGAGGAAAGAAATATCTGGAGCAAGGGAAGGAAGAATTGTTGGAAAAGTTAAAACAGTTCGAAGAACTACAGGGAGAAATGAGTAAAGTAGAGTGGAGTACCTACGAGTTGGAAAAAGAGAAGAGCAAACTGAACGAAAGAATAGAGGAAGAGCAAATTAGTAATTCCGGGATAGAGAGAACTTGGAAGAAGAATGGAAAACAAAGCTGGAAATGGAAAAACGGAAACACGATTTGGAATTGCGACAACTGAAGGAAGAGGTAAGAACAGGCAATCAGGAAGGAGAAAGCCTAGAACGGAAGATAGAAAGAAAAGAGGAATTTCTGGAAATTATCAAGGAATACGGTAAGAAAATGGATGAAAGGAGGGAAGCATTGGAAAGTGGTGTGGAGATGAGGAAGGCATTCAGTAAGAGAATGGACGAAATGAAGGGGGAAGCATGCAAAAAAGGTGCGGAGATGAGGGAGGAATTAGAAGAAAAAAAAAGCTTCTGAGTTACGGAAACACCAAAACAAAGAGACGGAATTACAAAACGAACTGAGGATGTTAAGGGAGGAAAGAAAGAGAACGGATAGTGAAACGTTAAGGAATCACACTGTGCAGATCGAACAGTTAGAAGCCAAGGCCAGATTAAAGAATGAGATGCAAGAAAGAGTAGTGAAGGAACAACGAATGAGACAGGAAAAGGAAATCAACCAAGTGAAAGAAACGACGAGATTGGAGAAGGAAGAACATGAGAGACGGTGGGAGAGGAAACAAGAAAGAGTAGTGAAAGAACAACGAATGAAGCAGGAAAGGGAGATCAATAAACTGAAGGAAACGATGAGATTGGAGAATGAAGAACATGAGAGACAGTGGGATAAGAAACAAAAAGAACAAGAAATGAAGCAGGAAAGGGAAATTAGCCAATTGAAGGAAACGATGAGATTGGAGAAGGAAGAACAAGAGAGACAGTGGGATAGAAAACAAAAAGAAAACGAATTTGAAACTGACCAACTAAAGGAGGGAGGAAAGTTGGAGTACGCGGAGATGGAAAAACTCCGTAAAAATAACGAACAACTCAAAAGGCTGAGAGGAAGAACAACTCGAATGGAAAAGAAAATGGAGCCAGGAAGTAGAACAGCACAATAATATGGGATGTGTGACATCACCACAGGGAGTAATGTTAGTGGTGCGGAACTTGATTGACATCACTCGTCGGATGACACCACAATTAGAGCAAACCCTGGTGAAGGAGACATTGAGGGAGCATACGGGGTTGTTGACGAATGAGATACATTTTGAGCAGGTCCAGCATGTGGAGCTGACAGCCCCAGAGGAGTGTGGTGAACCGATGATGAGCAACCTGCTGGAGAGAAGCGACCGGACAGAGGTGACTCTGGAACGAAGCAGGTACATGGGTACATGCATATATGGTGTGGACGATGAGCTTATGGTATAAATTGAATTTTATGTTAATGAAGAGACTCTGTCCGATGGGGTGCACGTATGCGTGACCCCTGAAGGTGTGTGTGGAGTGCCTGTGAATGAATGCTGTGAGCCCACAGTCCAGACTACAGCACCGGTATGTGCTGCCGAGGCCGAAGTGTGTGTGGGTACTCACCTGGCGGTCGAGAATGTAGCCCTGGAGTGCGAGGCAGTAGGTCAGTACACAGGCAAGGTTGAAGGTGTGGAATGTCAACACATAACCTTGGAATGTGTGCAGCCTGCTGTGTGTGGGAGTCCTGAGCATGGAATGAGTGGTGACATAGGAAATAGGTTTGAGGTGCAAGGGGAAATAGAAATGCCACCAAGACAGAACTTGAGGCAGGGGACGGAAACCATAATGGATAGCTCTGCATGGGTTCTTACAGAGTTGGAGGTGATGCATCCAGGAGCAGTTTTAGATTGGATTTTAGAAATCCAATTTAGAAATTTGATTTTAATTTCTCTAGCAGCCTCACAGGAATTTTGGAGTGGAGTGCAGATGAGTGGCAGGCGGCACTTGGTCTTCAGACCTTTCTGAGCACACGAGTGGTTTGGCTAGCTGAATGGGGCTTATCTGTCTTCAGGGAGTTATGGAGAAGAGGGGGAGGCCGTTCCACCAAATGGGGTTTACCTGATTTCTGTGAACCCTGGAGAAGAAGGGGAGGCCATTCCACTGATTGGGGTTTACTTGATTTCCGTGAACCATGGAGAAGAGGGGGAGGCTATTCCACCGATCGGGGTTTACCTGATTTCCGTGAACCCTGGAGAAGAGGGGGAGGCCGTTCCACCGATTGGGGTTTGCCTGACTTCCGCGAACCCTGGAGAAAAGGAGGGGGTAGATCACAGCCGCCATTGAGGCGTGACCCCCTTGAGCCGTGGCGGAAAGGCGGCGGGGTCATGTAATGGGAAATGAGGGATTTGTTCCCTCACTCCCCTTCCAATGAGCCAAAGAAGCAGGCCATATGGGGATGTGGAATTTTTGATTGGAAATTGTACCGAAAGTGTTTGCAAATTGAGAGATGACAGAAGGCATGAGAGTGGCACGAGTGGATTTGGGTGATTATTAAAAAAAGTGGTGGAGACGTTACAGGCAGAACGTTAAACGCACCCGAAACAAGTGGATGACAAAGAGTGGCTTGTTTGAGGAAAGATTGAAATGCCTGGTTAGAACCATGCAGAGGTTCCATGGGACTGGTGAAGAGATTTTGATGTCTCGTTTAAATTGTTGGAAATAAACGATTAGGGCAGTATGGAGGATGCCAGCGGACGACGGACGTAGAGACAAATTGATTGGGGTTCGATGAAAAAGTGTACTAGTTAAATGTGATGACCAAGTGGGATCCGAGGGACGAATGTGTTGTTTTCACATAAATGTGAAAGGTGTTGGATGGTGTTGTGGGCTGGGTGTGCGGCACTGTGGAATGAATGACTAAAGTGTTTGGGTGAATGGCGTGATTGTGCAAATGAGGAGAGTGAGTGCGAACAACGTACCCTGTCGGTGGGAGTCTCTTAACCAAGTTAGTGTAGGTTAGGGGGACTTAGAGGATTTGACATAGATTCTGGCTGCTGTTCCATTCTGCAGGCAGACTGCGAGGGGTAGGTGCAGGCCAAGGTATGGGGATACTAGCTGGGAGTGTGACATGGTATGGGAAGTTGGTGAGTCAGGAAATAGAGCAGCAGGGCTTTGGGGGTTCCTGGCAGGTGAAGGCTGTCAGAGGTGCCAGGAGAGCACCGTAGGGTTCAGTGCCAGGAGAGCATAGTAGGTTCAGTGCCAGGAGAGCACAGTATGGGTGCTATGAGAGCACAGTATGGGTGCTATGAGGGCACAGTATGGGTGCTATGAGGGCACAGTATGGGGGCTAGAGAGAGCCACCCTTTGTTTGGAGCACCAGAAGCATGCTCAGGTGAACCCCGAGGTCGCTGAGTGTCCTCCACCTCCGATTGGAAGCAGGCAAAGAGGCCTAGTAGTAGTCACACTCCCCAGACAGTGAGTTATGCCTGGCACCACCAAATGGAAAAAGACAAATAAGGGCCTTGCATCGGTTTAATAAAATGGAACAGTGTGCCAGGTCAGGAAAAATAGGTCATTAGGATCATTCTAGCCATAGCAGGGTTTGTCACATTGTCTAGAGCTAAAAGTGAATGGTTAGGTTCGATGGACTCTCCTCTGCACCATTCATGCGTGACACCTGGTATGAGTAATGTTGATGGGAGAATTTGCTAACAAGGGCCAGGCTAGGTAACCATCTCCAAGTGCCAGAGAGGCCACCAGTATGTCATGAGCACACACCCACAAAGATAACAGTTGAGTAAGAAACACACCATCCTGTCTGAAAAAGAAAAAAAAAAGAGGAAGGAAGAAAAAAAAAAAAAGAGAACTTAACCAAAATAAGTCAGGCAAGGAAGGTTAAGGGTACCGGTCTGAGGTACCTGGTCTGATATCTCACCTGGTCTGAGGTCATCACTCCCACTTGCGTCCTCAAGAACACCTCCAAACTGCATTTGCTTACCATCGATATCACCGTGCCACCATTGCTGTGTCACCTGCTGTCCGATGCAGGGCTTGTTGCCTGCTGCTGCTTGTGAGTAGGCCATATGGGCCAAAGCATTTTTGTGGGCCATTGAGGCCAAAGTGCTTTTGTGGGCCGTTGCAGCCAAAGATTTGTGCCATTTTGTGGACTCAATGAACCTAAGAACTCTGAGATTAAGCCACTGGGCCGACTGAACTCACCTGGTGAGAGGCCAATAAGGCCATGAAATCGGGAAACCCTCAGGGGTGAATGGACGATACTGCCGGGAGGGGGCATGAAGGAGCGAACACATGAAAGAACTTTGAACCTTTGAATGTCCTGCTCCTATGCAAATGTGGTGTTAAAAGTAAAATTGAATGCCCTCCCGTTCAAATCCATAATTAGAATGTTAAGTAGTGTGCACAGAGTACGAATTTGTTGTTAGATTGGTGACCCAACACACTAGGATAGGGATATGCCAATCTTACTGTGACACTGATTTTTGGAGTTAAGTGCTTCCCATGTTGTGGGTTAGAGGAGATGGGAGATCTGTGCTGTACGTTAGACAGGGCCATTGCCGTGGGCTGCCCCAGATGGAGGCTCCGTAGAGCCTCGGGAGACAGGTGGGGGTAGTGTTACGGAAATGGCCCTTATTGGACTACTAAATATAGGATTAGCTCAGATCCCCTATTAAATGCATGTATAGTTAGGTTGTTTGGTAAAATGGACGTTATATATGTGCCGGGAGGTATAAGAGGCTATATTATTGTTGTGCGGTGGTGGAACGAGAACTCCCTCTTCTTCTTCCCCATCCCGGATGAGGCCCCGCCCAGATGGAAAAGAGGGTGTGGCCAAAAGAGGAAGTGACGCGAAGGGGAGGAGTTTTCGGCAGTGGCTGAGGAAGGCGTGCTCGTGTGTCGAAGGAGCTAACGGGAGAGTAAGCGAAGACCTCGTGAACAACTTCAGTTTGGAGACGTGCAAAACTGCAGTCGGTTGAGAGGGTGCTCGTGTGTCGAAGTGAGTGAATGAAAGCTTCAGAGAAAAGAGTATTGTGTGTGGAAAAACAACAGTTGGGTTTTCGAGGTGTGCTCGGAGTGGCTTTGAAGCGAGAGAAACGAAGGCTTCGTGAAAAGGTTGAGTTTTGAGAAATGGCAGTCGGCTTTGAGAGGTTGCCTGCACGTCGAGTCTGCCCTTTTGGACAGTGGGAGAGGCGGCCTGCACGTCGAGTCGACGATCGACTCGTATGGGGAGGTGATCGACAGGTTCAGCCTGCGTCTGGCCATGGAGCCTCCGTACTTACTCACCTCACGGCTCGACACGTTTGGCGATCCGCCTGCGGAGATCGGCACCTCGATTTGGGCCTTGTCTGGTGAACGGGCCAGGCCTGGATTTGTATGCTGGACCGTGAGAGAGATCAGCTGAGGCCCATTGTCGACCTTACTCGGGGTCAGAGCGTGCGGTGACCGCGTGCGGTGCGAAAGGGGCAAAAGGAGGACGAGCTCCATTTCACCACGCGGCGCGTTCGAGCTGGGGCTCAAATCCGTGGGCATCCACCTGTTGCGAGCAACATTCATGCTTTTGACACTGTCCTCTCGTCCATGAAACATCACCAAGTACTCTGTCTTTTCTTGCATGCATGCTGTCTGTGTCCTTGTCTGCACGTTGTTTAAGGCATATCTCGGTAGCGACCCCCTCGAAACCTGTAGTCCGTGGTTCCCTCGTTAAGAACGGGTTGAGGAGTGTTAATAAAAACATTGTCGTGAATTTTGCTTGTGTTGTGATCACCGGGGTTCCCCAATAAATCTGGTTAATTCGTATGAAGTTGCCGCTATGGATTAATTTGTGTCGTGTCGAGGAACGCTCCATTCGATTGGCATATAAAACCAAAAATGGTTACAGACTGGCAGAAAACGCTCGGCATCTGACAAAAGCAGTTTGTAATTGGAGGGGGAGCACTCGGTAGAGTGAAAAACCTCCGCCACCAATACTGCTGGGTCACTTAAGTGAACCTGATATCCTATTAATTGTAGGTCAAAACGGATCAGACTCTACTGAACCACAATTGAATAAACTAAATGAGATCGACGGGCATGTAGAAATGCCCCAAAAAAAATTGAAATTTTTTTGAAAAAAAAAGGTGTAAAATTTGTTTTTGTTTTTTTTTTCTTTGACAATTTTTTTTGGGGGGTTGGAAATCACTTAAAACATGTAGAAATGCAAAAAAAAAAAAAATCAAATATTTTTTTCAAAATGGCCGCCATTGCGGCCATATTGGACATTGGACCAAGTCCAAAATCTAATGGCATGATCTTTGAACCATACCTAACCCCCCCCCCCCCCAAGTTTCGTCGAAATCCGTCCAGGAGTTTTTCCGTAATACTGTTCACAAACAAACAAACAGACGGGTGAAAACAGTAACCTCCGTCCATCTTCGATGGCGGAGGTTAACCAGGGGTTCTTTTTCCCCAACTGGCAAGGTACAAGGATTACGTTGGTATCGCGATTGAAGGCGCTTGACCCGAGGCCTGTGCTGAGCCGGCCGGCGTTTTAAACCCCAGAGACGGTGGTGGTGAGGGTGGCGCCTAGGACCGGGTGAGAATCCCGCCACCCCGGATCCGCAACAATATTAATAATGAAGGACCAATTTTGTGCTCCTCCTAGCGGTCGCGTCACGTTTTTTCTCGGTACTGTGACCTGGACTGAAAGAAACTTCGTACCTGTAAGAGTGCATCGCACATAGTGGCAATAGTCAACCTTCAACTCTGAAGCTTCTATATATTAATACTGAAGGACCAATTTTGTGCTCCTCCTAGCGGTCACGTCACGTTTTTCTCGGTACTGTGACCTGAGAAGTTTTGACACGGTGTTTGTACGTCAAAGTAGACACGTGCAGAAATCAGGGGACTTCTTCACAAGGAGTAGTGTACACCAAAAATGTCGTGTGCAAGGACGTTTTGTAGGCCTCATTAGGTAAGGACATGGAGTACATCGACTGGGATCCGGCTCTTACAAGAGCCACCACTGGCTGTCATATTGGGCTCATGGAACAGAATCCGTCTGTGACGGGGTTTCGGCTAGTAGGTAATTAATCGTGGAATTTGTGGTATGGGTAATTAATCATGGAGTTTGTGGTATGGGTAATTAATCATGGAGTTATTGGTATAGGAAATCAGCCATGGAGTTCGTGGTGTAGGTAATCAGCCATGGAGTTCGTGGTGTAGGTAATTAGCCATGGAGTTCGTGGTGTAGGTAATTAGCCATGGAGTTCGTGGTATAGGTAATTAACTATGGAGTTAGTGGTGTAGGTAATTAGCCATGGAGTTAGTGGCGTAGGTAATTAGCCATGGAGTTAGTGGTGTAGGTAATTAACCATGGAGTTCATGATATAGGAAATTAACCATGGAGTTAGTGGTGTAGGTAATTAACCATGGAGTTCCTGGTATCGGTATTCAGCCATGGAGTTAGTGGTGTAGGTAATTAGCCATGGAGTTAGTGGTGTAGGTATTTAGCCATGGAGTTAGTGGTGTGGTTAATTAGCCATGGAGTTGGTGGTGTGGGTAATTAACCATAGAGTTAGTGGTATCGGTAATTAGCCATGGAGTTAGTGGTGTGGGTAATTAGCCATGGAGTTAGTGGTGTAGGTAATTAACCGTGGAGTTTGTGGTCTGGTAATTAACCATGGAGTTTGTGGTGTCGATAATTAACCATGGAGTTTGTGGTGTCGATAATTAACCATGGAGTTTGTGGTATGGGTAATTAATCCTGGAGTTATTGGTGGAGGTAATTAGCCATGGAGTAAGTGGTGTAGTTAATTAGCCATGGAGTTAATGTTCAAAGTAATTAACCATGGAATTTGTGTTGACAGAATTTGCCATGGCTTCAACAGGTTGATATTGGTAATTGGTATATTGCTCTAAATGAGGATTCTAAGTTGACTGGTGATACGGTTGAGGAAATACACCACCATACAAGTCTCATTTGAGTTCCTGTAAAAAAATTATTGGGGACACCCAGTAATTGTAAGAATGATGAATCATTGCTCCCTACTCAGTATGATTTAAATTTCTACATCAATCACAGTTTTGGAATACTATTGAGGTTAACATTTCTACCACAACATCATGTGCCATGCCATAGCGAAACAGCGTGAGCATGGAGATAGCGCTATCCATTTGTACACAAACCTTGCTGATAACACGGTCATGGTGTCCCTCTCAATGAACCAGACATGCAAATACTCAGTGGCCTTGAGGTCGTCGTAATTGCCAATCACATTGTAGCAGGGGATTAATGAAAGGGGAACGTGAGAGAAATGAGGAGAGGATGCACAAAAATAGGGCATGTATGTAGGATATGGAGGGTATTTGTTGGTGAAGGTAGGGGGAGAGTGTCGGAAATTCTGACATAGCTGCGTACGTAATAAATATATGAACTTGACAGCAGTGAGGACAATAAATAGACAGCACTGCATCCAATTTCAAATCCCACTCAATGGCACATGGAACCTGACCTGAAGACAGTGATGCAATGAGAAGTAATATAGTGACGTCATACACCTTGCTCGTGACGCATCTCGTCTAGATCGTCACGAGATCGTCTACAAGCACACGTATTGACATAGCAGGCAATTGTCCAAAATGCAATTAGTTACATATCAATTGACAGGGTCCGTTGTTCTGTTGTTCCATGGTTGTTCCGAGATAAAAATCAAGATGGGTAATAAAGCCCCACCCAACCAACTAATTCTCCGCTCTCTCACCCTCCTTTTACATTACTTTTGGTCCATTCCTGCTTCTTCCCCAGTTTTCCCTTCCATTAAACCTTGTGTTGGCTTAATGGTTAAGGTGGCTCGCTTAAGATCTTTAGGTCTTGAGTTTGAGCCCCTGTCTACCGTTGAATAAACACTGGGTGGGGTTTACTCAGCCTGTCATCCTTCCGAGGTTGGCAAAATGAGTGCCGGCTTACTGGTAACAGGGGCACTGCATCAGCGGCACAGTCCTACTTCCAGAAAATGATGCAACCAGCAGCAACAGCCTGCGTACGATAACTTGCTCCCCTTGGCACTTCTGCGATTGAGCGTGTTCGCCCCCTGCGTCCCATTCCCCCTCCATTTGTTCTCGTTCTCCCCGTATCCTTCCTTCCTCCAAGTCTCCCTCGATGTGGCCTTCCCACCCTGCTGTTCGTGTGTTCCCACCGTCCTCTCTTTCCGCTGTATGTCCTGATACTTTCTGAGTTGCAGCTCTTCCATGAGCCTCGACTCTGCGTGCAACACACATATGTTTCACCCGATAAAGTTTTCCACCAAATCACAGGATTTGGGGGAAATATTACGTTTGAATGGAGAATATCTGCGTTTTCTCCAAATTGAGCTCATTGTGCATTTACATAACGTCAGCAAACGTGGCTCCAAAACGAGTGAAAGTATTGTAATAATAATAATAATAATTATTATTATTATTCTTTAAATTAAAGTGTTTCACCAATTAAACCAAAACGTAAAACATTCGATTCGTGAACGTAGTCGCGGCGTAGTGAATGAAAAAAAAAAAAGGCAGAAACTTGATATCAAAACGAGAAACTTACAACAAGCTGAACAAACAGAAACAGAAGTCTCCAAAAACCCACTAACTCTCCACGAGCACGAAACTATTAGAGAAGACTCCCAGTTACATTAAATCAGTGCAATGGGAACCAATCAACGCGCAGATTGCAATCGTGACGCCGATGCCGATGAGCACGGTGATTGGCGGGATTGCTGGCGGTTGCCGAGTGGGCAAATGTGATTGGCCGGTAGGCGCCACGTGCGCAGCCGCCGCAGCTGGAATTTTGAAGGCTGTTGAAGTTGAGTGAAGTTTCCTGCTGTTCTTGGGTATAAACACCAAACAGCCCTTCGTACCTGCATTCCCTCATGAACGTCAACTTATTTTATTTTTTTTAATTTTGTTTCTCTTTAATTAGCCTTTCTACTTTAATTAATTCGTGAAACGCCCCAAATAAACTTGCCATTAACGTTCGACTGGTTACCTGTTGCTGTGGTAACCATTGATTATATATATATATATATATATATATATATATATATATATATATATATATATATATATATATATATATATATGTATATATCACGTCATTCTCATTGCGAAATCGTCTGTTCGCTGCTTCTTTGTCGTAATTTACCCGTGAAGGCCTAATGTTGATGATATAGTGAATAGCATAATTTCTTCTTCTTCTTCTTCTTCTTCTTCTTCTTCTTCTTCTTCTTCTTCTTCTTCTTCTTCTTCTTCTTCTTCTTCTTCTTCTTCTTCTTCTTCTTCTTCTTCTTCTTCTTCTTCTTCTTCTTCTTCTTCTTCTTCTTCTTCTTCTTCTTCTTCTTCTTCTTCTTCTTCTTCTTCTTCTTCTTCTTCTTCTTCTTCTTCTTCTTCTTCTTCTTCTTCTTCTTCTTCTTCTTCTTCTTCTTCTTCTTCTTTTTCTTCTTCTTCTTCTTCTTCTTCTTCTTCTTCTTCTTCTTCTTCTTCTTCTTCTTCTTCTTCTTCTTCTTCTTCTTCTTCTTCTTCTTCTTCTTCTTTTTTCAGCTGATCCCGTTAGGGGTCGCCACAGCGGATCATCCGTATGATCCGCATAGAGATTTGGCACATGTTTACGCCGGATGCCCTTCCTGACGCAACCCTGGTCGCTTCTTACGACACAGGGATATGGTACACCTATTTTAACCGGGGTATACACCAAATCGTCTCCATTATAGTGAATAGCATAATCTATAGTATAGAAATTATATATAACAAGAAGGGAGGAACCCAAAAAACAACAACAACACTATGACGTCACTAAGTTAGCTCGATCTTGTTCAGGGTGAAAAAGAAATATTTACTTTTTAATGAAATAATCTTGAGTCAGCGAACGACGACGAACATGTGAAGCGCGAAGTGGGACCTCTCAATAAAGACCCGGTGAAAGGTCGATACGTGTGTCGGCCGTAGGGCCGATTTCTGCCCGTTTGGGGCCTAGGGTCGGTCGAGCAGCGCTTTGTTACTCGGCTTTCGTGAGGTCGGGTCATGCTGCGTGTCAGGAGGGTTCTGGCATGGTTGGGTATGGCTCTCAAGTACGGATGTATTACGCACTGCGCGCTGGAGTACGTGGGGGGCCTGGTGCTGGTGAGAAACTTTAACGGACTTTGTGTGGAAAAAAAATCCGAATCTACTAGAATCTATATATACCACAAACGGCGACATTGATTTGTTAAGAATTATTTTGATTGGAAGGTACTACACATGTTGATTTTCGAGAGTTGAGTATTGTTTCTCAGATTGATTGATAACTTACAACGGCGCAGCTTTTCTTATACTTTTATGTTCTTTCTGACAAAAGTAATGATGAGATGGAAATATGGGAGAATTGGGAGGGGATACCGGCTGATCTTATGATACACTGATATACATCTCATAACTTTGTTTAAACTTTCCCTGTAGATGCAGAAACTCCGGTGACGACGTCGCTGGTCGAAATGCCAAACTGAGCCGTGTGTGTGTGTGTGTGTGTGTGTGTGTGTGTGTGTGTGTGTGTGTGTGTGTGTGTGTGTGTGTGTGTGTGTGTGTGTGTGTGTGTGTGTGTGTGTGTGTGTGTGTGTGTGTAAGAGACTATGTTTGAAGGAGGAATGGACGAGGTGAATGATGCGATTAAAGGGGAGGAAGACACAGGGGGTTGAATAAGTGGAAAACAAGCTCAAACACAGCAAGAAGGGGGCTCAAAGAAGAGGACCGGGGGTGAAGCACCAATGGAGCAAAAAAAAAAAAGGGAAGTGGAGGGAGAGGGAAGAAAACAATAAGCTGGAACTGCAAATGAATGAATGGGTGTTCTTGGGGAGGGCTAATGAGGGTAGAAAAGATCACAAGTATTGATGGGGGATAACCTGAGGGTGAGGTGAGCGGCCGTCTCGAAAGGTACTCCAATATCTTGAATTCATTCAAAAGTTCGACGTGCACCACTTTCAACATCCGTTGATTGGTTGGCTGTGCACCACACTCTACACAGAGCTTCAGTTGTTGCATTTATATATTTTTTTGCATATGCTGTTCTTTGCTTTTTGTAATTTCATTATGATTATCATTCAACGATTGTTTATAACGGATGATCATATTGTGATGGCAATGATGGTTAGAAAAGTCTACTGTCATTGTCTGACCTTCACAGTGCTGGGGTCCATCTATGGAGCCAACGCTCTACACAAACGACATGGTTTTTGCAGAGACCATAAGCCGTCGGTTGTTCCGTATCAACAGGTGCTCTTACACTCTGGACACCTACTATGGCTTTGATTCTTTCCTTTTTTGGTTGTAGATTTAAGGGGCAAAAGTCATAATGAGGTTGTCAGGATCACAACAATGTATTACATGGGATTTTAAGCAAGTAAAGTAACAGCCTGTCATAGAAGATAGTTCGAAAAGGTCTTTTGTGACCTCCGTGAGCATGAACTGTAGTTGAGGAGAGCGAATCATGTGTCAGTGATGAGTTACCCATGCTCACCTACGAGTGACAGTCAGTCCGGCGTGTTCGAGCAACACTCTCTCCTTTTGGTGCAGGGGGGATGTGGTGGTGGTCTGCAATCCCATGGACCCTCACACGCAGATCTGCAAGCGTGTGATTGGGATGGAAGGTGACATTGTCTGCACCAATAACAAGTCATATTGGATCAAGAAATATGAACATGTGAGGTTCTCATTAATATGGAGAAAATAACCATGACTGCGGTGTTTTGGGACAATTAGCTGACTTCCTTTTTTATTTTTACATTGATCCAAGACTTGTAGAGGACCTTGTGCTTAAATTACATATAGGGCAAACATATTAGTGTTTATTACCTCTGTCACTGGAGGTGGATGGAGGTTATGTTTTCACACCTGTCTGTCTGTCTGTCTGTCTGTCTGTCTGTCTGTCTGCCTGTGAGCAGGATATCTCAAAACATTATGAACGGATTTGGACGAAATTTGGTGGACAGGTTGGGTGTGTGACAAGGACAAATTGATTCGATTTTGGTGAAGATCTGAATCTGGATCCAGAAACCAGAATTGTAAAAGTGATTCTTTATCATTGAGAGATAGGGCCAAAAACATATATATATAGCATACCTGGTATTGGCTTAATGGTTCGGGTGGTGGGCTTGGGATCCGAGGATCCTGAGTTAGGATCCTGCTCGGCTGTTGAATTAATACCAGGTGGGGTTGACTCTGCCTGTCATCCTTCTGAGGTCAGCAAAATGAGTGCCAGCATGCTGGTATACTGCGTCGGAGTTGCGACCCATCCAGGATTGTTCCCAATCGCCAAGGAGACTGCTTAGGCAGCACCAACGCTCTGCACAGAGTATGGTCCCAATGGATGGATATATAGCACAATATATCAAAAGGTTGTGGACGGATTAGGACAAAACTTGGTCGATGAGTTGGTTAGGTGACGATAACAAGCCGATTAAATTTTGGTTCATGTCCGGAGGCAGATCTGGCCTATCAGTGGGATACAAAATGTAAACTGTTAAGCCTGGTGGAGGTATGCACTCCACTGAGTGCCTGTTCTCATTATAAAGGTATTTCTCTTTCTGGATTCAGACATCCAGCAAAATCGAATAAAATTGTCCTCATCACACACCCAGCCTACCCACAGAATGTGTCCACATCTTTTTTGAAATATCCTGTTCACAGATCGCCAGGGGTGAAAAGATAACCTCCGTCCAGCTTTTTTGGCAAAGGTAAAGATGATGGAATATTTCACTCTTATCCTCCCCAACCCCACTGTGTCATCCCTCCCTCCCAAACCCCCAACCCCCATAAAACCCATACCTTCTCTGATACAATCAGTAAACATGCCCAGATATGTTAATATCAGTTCGTGTTTAATAAATAAAAATACTAATTTGATGCTAAAGTCCATGATTAGTTCCTGAATTAGAATGTTGCTCCGTTACAACATCACTGACCAATAACTCTATCATCTTAAATGGACATCAACATGTATTCCCCTAAACCCACTCCTCATGCATCCCTCAGGTTCCCATTGGTCATGTCTGGTTGGAAGGGGACAACATGGAACATTCGAGTGACTCCCGACTGTATGGCCCTGTCCCTTATGCCCTAATCCGCAGTCGCGTCGTCTGGAAGGTTAGTAATTTCTGGTCTAGTTTGCACGAGTTTGATGAATTATTCGATGTTTATTCAAAATGAGCATGATTATAATCTTAAGTCGGACTTATTAATGCTGGAATGTTAGAAGCTTATTGTTGCTGGCAGGATAACTTGTGCACACTCCCCCTCTAAGTTCTTGAGTCTGGGTTCGAATACCAACCCAGCCATAAACTCGTCCCGGTGTTTCACGGGCAGGATGATTCATCAACGTGTGCGCCGTCCTTCGGATGGACGTTAAACTTGGCGATCGATCTTCCGACATTAGTTTGAGGACGTTAAAGATCTCATGGTGTCCACAAAGAGTATGCGAGGTAGCACCGCTACACTGAACAAGTTACGAATTTCTGCTTTGAGTTACAGGGGGCACTGGATCAGCAGCACACCCGTGCTGTATACAAATTGATGAATGAGCTTATTGTTGCGTTTTCGAGAGACTTCTTCCGGAGACACACGGCAGAGTCTGGAGTCTTTAAGACAGCAACTCCGCTGCCTTTTTATTCAATCTCATGAAGCTTCTGGACTGTTCCAGAAAGTCTACCAATGGAAACTCACTAATTATGAGCATAGCTCCAGTAAACCACCAGTGAGTTTAATGCCATTAATGCATGTTGTTTGTGTTTGTCAAAAGATGATTTTGACACGTGCATCCCCCACACAGATTTGGCCCTTGTCAAACTTTGGAAGCATCGACAAGTGTCCCACCGGGAGGAGTCACGAGAACTGATTTTGTGGCCTGTGAAGGGACGAGCACATTGACAAGTGCAAGTACAAATATGATCCATCTGTCCTTGCACCAAGCAGCAGATTCTGTGCTTTTACCAATCCTACCTATGATCGTGTTTGTTCCGTAACATTTATAAACATCAGTTGCACTTTGTGTACATCTACAACTTTTATTCCAGGAAACAAACAAATTGCAGTTAATGTTATTTTACCATGCAACAAAATGGGCCATAGGTTTTATAGGTTTCCAGCTTGCAGTTCAACACCATGCTGATCAAGTTGCATCGAATCTCTTGGGCCAGACATCTGTGCACCTCGTGGTTGGAGGAAGAAAAACTCCCTCCGAAGATCTCAATCTCAGTATCATTATCGAGTGCGTCGCTGGCTGTGCAAAACACAAAATTGACCTTGCATTCATGTTTCAGCCAATCAGGGACTTGGATCCGAGTCGTATGTCCACCACATAATGGGAAAATACCCTTGAGTACTTTGTTTGTGAATTTTCATTCACAACATGATACAATGTGAAAGGTTGTACTCATGACTGCATCGAGCAATCCTCAGGACTTTCAACTTGAATTTTGTTCTTGTGAACATTCGAACATGATGTAGTAAATTGAATAAAAGTTATCCCTTGTTAAAATTTGATCTCTCATTTTTCTGCACTAGCCGATGCAGTGAAAGACTGGTCCATGTCCCTTCCAGCCATAATGATGAACCACCCACTCCATGACTTTGTGCTTTGGTGAATTGTGAAAATGGCAGACTCTGAGTCTGGGAGGTCGGTGGTTCGAACCTCGACTAAGTTATAGCAAAGACATAAAAATGGTATTTTCTGCTTACTTGTGTGGAGCTCGTTATTTAAAACGGATGGAGCAGGGTCAAACAACCAAAGGTTGGTAACCATTGCCCAGACTTTGACAGGCCTCATGGCCTTCACACATGGTGTCACAGGCTGGCAGAAGAGCGTAGAGGTACGCACTCTCACCTCGAAGCTGTCAAGCCTGGGTTTGAATCTGCCGAATCTTGGCCCAGCTCTAAACTGCTACAATGGTGTTAAATATACAGGGCGAGCCATCGATGTATCTCCCTTCCCTCGGATGGACGTTAAGCTGGAAGACCCGTCTGCCGGCATTAGTGGACGTTAAATATCCCACGGTGTATTTTGTGACGATTAGGCAAGCAATCGCCAACACCTTGAACAAATTCCTAAACAAATCGCATCCAGTCGAACATCGGGCCTGGTCAGTCTGTTTGTGAATGACTTGGGTGAAAAACTTCCTCCATGACCAATTCATCACACCAATGTTAGTAGTTTTGTGACACCCCAAACCCACAGAAAACACTTGGTACAAAACTACAATGAGCAGATCATTGTGTGTGTGTGTGTTCATAAAGCATATCAATCATATTCTTTCTGCTCACTCCCCTCCCCTAACTCCGTCTCCGTGTCTCTCTCTGTCTCTGTCTCTGTCGCTCTGTCTCTGTCGCTCTGTCTCTGTGTCTATCTCACTCTGTCTCGAGACATATCCGGGCAGTGATTATGCCCAGACAGTGTTTGTCTCCAGACCTGTCTGGGCCAGATCTGTTTGTCTGTGGACATGTCTGGGCGGTGATTGTCTCCAGAATGTGTGTATAGTATTACCGGTAGAAAATGAATTTCAGACATTATTTTGTTTCCATCTTCACTGTTAATCTATGCAGAATCATTTTGATGAGATGGTATGAATCGTAATTAATGCTCCACCACATGTGTGCCTTCCCTTCCTTTCACCTTGCTCTCCCTCCCTCCTCCCTCCTCGCTCCCCCTCCCTCCTCACTCCCCCTCCCTCCTCACTCCCCCTCCCTCCACCTCCTTACTCTCCCCCTCTCTCTCTCTTCCTCCTCTTTTTCTCCCACCTCTTTAGTATTCCCGTCAGCGAATAGGGCTAAGAGCATTTCAGCCGGGGACAACCACCCAGGTAAAGCGCTGTTCTTGGACTGTTGGGAGTATCAAGTTATCGGCAAATCCAACCTCCTTCCTCCTTTCGGACCTGCTTGTGTGAGGGCAGTTAAATAAATGGGTTTGGATTCTTTACCGACCAATCCCCTGAACGAAGTTGCAATTTGGCCCCCCTGGACTCTAGAAACACCTCGCATCCACCTGGATCTATGGGGGAAAAATGTGGTTGTAACATATAACCAGGCCGTGGAATATGTCAACACGGTTTGGAACCAATCCTTACATGTCGATTCAGATGGCTCTAAAGATCCGGTACTAGCGAGAACAGCAGCTGCTTTTTGTATCCCAGACGTGAAGGTGATCAAGTCCGCTGGGCTTTCTGACCATCTTTCAGTACTCTTGGCTGAACTCTTTGCGACCATCTTGGCCCTCGAATGGATAATTGACTTCAATCCCCTGAGCGTAGTTATTTTCTCTGATTCATTCTCTGGTCTGAAAGCATTGGAGTCCCTACAGTCTTGATGTAGGCAGTGTCATGATTATGGTTTGTATTGTGTTTGGATACTTTTGAATACGTGTAACTCTACTGTCCTGTCACGATGCTGAACAACAACCAAAAGGGAGGTTCTAAGATGGCTGATTAAAACGAGCACCATGAGGCATCGTGGTGATCCATAATCATGCTGGTTTTGGTGTTTCCTGGGCTCGACAACGTGACATTGGCGATGAGAATTAAAGTCGACCGAGTGTGCTCCGTCGTGATGGCATTTGGAGGTCCTGATTTATCTGCTATTCGAGACATAAAGTCGTTCGATACGGCGGGTGTCGTGAGTGTGGGATGGCGGGATTGGCTTGAAGGGTTTGAATCGTATGTGGACAGCAGAGGCCTATTTTTGGATGGCGTGTCACAAGCCGAAAGAGCACAGCGGTGAGCACTATTGTTGTCCAATGCTGGTGCAGCAGTGAGAGAGACCTTCAAGATATTTCATGATACTGGAAAAAGAGAATTATGAAGAAGCGGTGAGAGTACTAAACGATCATTACATTGTGAAGACTAATGCTCCGTTTCAACACCATGTTTTCCGTCAGATGATACAGACTGATGGAGAGACTGTGGCACAATTATTGTAATGCATTTGAAACAATATTCTGATGGATGTTGTAGAAGAAATTCTCAAGTCCTCCTGTACATTTTAGTCATTTATTTAACAAACAACATAAACAAATACAAACAAACAAATACAGATGCGTATATGGAAAATTTCAGGGGAAACAATACAGTCTTCCTCCAAATTCTAAAATACATGGAAATGTTGAGTCCTTTATGTAGTGTTCAGTGAGATTAAGTTCATTTTTTTCATTTCCAAACGCTGGCCCCATAGTTTGTCAGGTTGTGTGTTTCCAGGTGGAGATCATTTTCAGCTTTTGTGCAAAAATCAGCTTAATTTTGAAGGATTGCAGCATATCATTTCAAAACCAGATGTGTAAATTCTCTTCCGGCACAGAATGACGTCAAGACTGCAGCCCTTTGCGGACATTGATGGATTACACATAGTTCTATGGTATGGAAGGGAAAAAGGTCAGTCCACTTTTGAACAGGCTCGGGAATGATATATTGTTGTGGGCCAGGTATCGGTGGTGAGCACGACCGCGAGAGGGAGCAGTAGAGTCGGTTCCACCGAAAACACCGGAATTTAGGTCGTGACCCTCCGGTAAGTCCGAAAGGCACGGTCTCTTACAGGACCATGAATCGCCAATAATTTGACCGTGTGGGGTAGGGTTAATTGCCAAACTTCAATATACCTAATTACCCATGTGGCAAAGCTACCGGTGAATTCACACCCTCGACAGACCTCGAGGGGGACGAGCCGTTACCGTGCCCGAACCGTGTGTAACCTGAGCGGATGGTTACCAAGGCCCGTCGGTCCAAATGAACAATTTACTGCCTCGCTATTTCTCAACACGCACCGTGCTAAGCCAATAAAAGAAATGACAGGGAACGAGCTGGGACACTCAACAATAGGGAAATTTATTACAATAAATTATCGGGGCGGGAAGCACTTAAGGGCAGAGTTATCCGAATATCAGGCAGTCAATATACAGTGAGCAAAAGCACTTAATAATTCTACTTGAGAGACGGGGCCCACACACAGACACACACCCAAAAGAGACGGGCCCCATCAGGTCTTTGTTGAAGGCTTCCAGCTCGAGGAAAGGTGAGCTGTAGGCCAGAGCCTGTGCTTGGACCTGTCCGCCTCGTGCGTTCTTCGACGATCTGGCTCAATGGCGGGACTCAAACCCTCAGCTTTCACGTGGCGTCAAGGACGAAGGCACCAGGAGTGGAGCGGCAGACGCCAGCACGATCCAGATGGCAAAACAAGCGAGGAGGCGGCGAAGCAAGTGATTCTCCTCAGGCTCTGACACACAACCAGGCTCCGATGCCAACATGAACACGAACACGAACCCAAAGGGAGCCTGGTCTTTTTATCCGCTCCCTGAGCCGGGCAGAGCCTCGGTGTCGGACGCACTGTGCGCGCTTGGTTGGACATGGATCAGGTGTGTTGACGCGCTGTTCGCTCCTGATTGGACAGGGATCAAGTGTGTTGACGCGCTGTGAAAACTCCAGCTGAACAGCAAGGGGAGCCTGGTAAAGCACGAGTTCAGTGGAGGATTTGTCAATGGGAACGCGCTGTTCACTCCAACTGAACAGCAAGGGGAGCCTGGTAAAGCGCTAGTTCAGTGGAGGAGTTGTGAATGGGAATGGCAGGGTGGTTGGTTTGTCGGATCTAAGGATTTAAAGACCTGACTATAAAACAACTTTGCAGCGCACGTACACTTAATTACCCATTAAACAAGGGATGGGACCCTAAGTAGAAACACATACTTACTGATATAACTGATCTATAAGGACTCTGGCTGTTGTGTGCGATGGGTTCCAGATTCGTAACAATATTACCTGAAGCAATCAGAGGCACAGTGAACACATCTGGATATTTCCTGAGACCAACATTCCAGTTGAGCAAAAATAATATCTCCATTTAAGCTTGCTGGTGCCTCATATTAATTATTTCATTTGAATCCTTTAGTAAGCAGAATAAATTTAAATGATAGGCAATTCTATTATACTGAATATCAATAATAATTAAAGCTTACTTGAAAGGTCAACCTGTTTTGGATACCTTTACAAGGCAGATTGATCATCTTTCAATACAGAGAAAGGATATAAGACTGTTTAAAAATGTAAATTAAAATAGATACATGTTCAAGCACATATAATTGTAATAATCATGCCATATTTGAGTACATTTTCCATTAAAGATTGAAAACAATACATTTATTTTTAATCAACTTTAACTGGCAACATTTTATTATTTTTATCACCCTCAAACCCATTATGCTAATTTTGGAGAAATTGCATCGACAATGCAACTCCGACAGGGATCTAGAGAATCAGATCAGGGACCAAGTGGTTCAACACTGCAGGTCCATTAACCTGAGACTTAAATTACTTGAGAAAGATGACCGTCTCACTTTGGCAGAAACACAAGATTTATTCACTGTTTGAAACAGTTGAAGCTCAATTTCAGGCAATGAAATCGGATGCTGGACATGCTGGTAATTGTCTGTCAAACTCCAGCAGTCATGTCAACAAGATTATTCAGAGAGGTAAGAGTAGGTTGAGTCAGACAGATAAAGAATGCTTCAGATGTGGACATCTTGGACATAATGGGAAGGATTTGATTTGCCCTGCAAAAGGTAAATTATGTGGAAAATGTGGGGGAATGGATCATTTTGCGAGGAAGTGTAAATGTAAAATTTATGGACGTGGCACAAATGTTTGTCGAGTGGAGAAGAACAGAAACTGCGATGATGATGAGGATGATTATGATGATGAGGATGATGATGATGATGACTATGCTTTTACAGTAAAGGGACATAGACAGCAGGAGAAAGTTCCTGCAGTGATTGGTGGTGTGGATGTACAGATCCTGGTGGATTATGGAAGTGACAGCAATGTGATAGACAAAGCATTGTGGGAAAAGATGAAGCAAAATAAAATAGCATGCAAGTCACGGAAATGTACAAAGAAGCTGTATCCGTACACGTCAATGGTGCCACTTCAGATGGTGGGATGTTTTACTGCAGCAGTGAGCGCTAATGGAAGGAAGACCAATGTGGAATTTGTGGTAATTGAGGAAAAGGGGGAGCCGTTGATGAGTAAAGAGACTGCCCAGGTATTGGGAATATTATACATTGGATTGAGAGTAAATTCGGTGACGTCCGAGGCAGATCTGAAATGCGAGTTTGAGCCGGTTTTCAGAGGGGTCGGAAAGCTACAAGGCTGTCAAGTTAAACTGACAGTTGCTCAGCCGGTTAGAAGAACACCATTTGGGTTGCAGAAGAGCAAAGATCCAAAAACTTGTTGAACAAGACATAATTGAGCCTGTGGAGAGGCCGACAGCACATGAAGGTCATTTGTGAATTGTTAGTACCAAACAGAACCTGAGGACAAAAGTCTGGTGACCAGGAATGGAAAGAGATGTGGAGAAATTTGTCAAATTCTGCCATGGATGTCAACTTGTTAGTCGACCAAATCCACAAGAGCCTGTCCGAAGTACGGTGCTTCCAGTGGGACCATGGGAGGATGTTGCTGTCGACATTTTGGGTCCGTTACCATCTGGGGAGTCAGTAATGGTTGTGATTGACTACTACAGTCATTACTATGAGTATGTAATCATGAGATCCACGACAGCAGAGAAACTGATGGCAGCATTAACAGAGACTTTTGCAAGCATGGTATACCAGCCACTGTATTCAGACAAAATGGGACACAATTCATTGTTCAGACATTTACGGATTTCATGGACAATATGGGCATCTACCACCATCGTGTGACTCCAAAGTGGCCACAGGCAAATGGTGAAGTAGAACGTCAGAACCAGTCTCTGGAGAGGCGTATGAAGACTGAACAAGCTGAACGGAGGGACTGGAAAGAGGAAATGTTGTCATATGTTGCGGCATATAGGGCAGCACCTCACTCGACCACATGGAAAAGCCCAGCAGAGCTCTTATTTGGAAGGAAAATCTGCACCAAGATGCCGGAGCTGAAGGATGTCTTGGCTGACCAGGAGGTTCGAGACCAGGACGCTGAGAACAAGGGATCAGTGAAGCTGCATTGGGATCATCGATGTCATGCTAAAGAATCTGATGTGTTGCCGGGAGATATTGTGTTGCTGAAACGAAAAAATCCAAGAAAACTTGACACAACCTTCCTGCTAGGACACTTACACTGTTGTTTCCAAGATAGGAAGCAAGGTGACAATAGTCACCAGATGGAGTTTGTTACGACAGAAACACGTCACACGTGAAGAAGTATCGACATCACAATATTCCTGATATGGGGAATCTGGAGACAAGCTGTGTTGCAGAGATAGATCAAATGATGATCGAGTAACAGATGGCAACGCGAGGAGATGGGGCACAGAGGGGTGCAGAGACTGATGAGGCAGCTGAACTACCCAACAGAGTTCCACAGGTGGACGTGGCAGAAAAACCTCGAGATCTAGAGGTATTGCCAGATCAACATACAAGGCAAGATCAGAAGGATGCGTCGTCGTTACCTCATGCTCCAGGCAGACCACATCGAGAGAAGAGGATGCCAAGGAAATACAAAGACTTTTGTCAGATTGTAATTATATGATATAGAATTAATCCAATTGAGATTTAATGCAAGAAGGTGAAATGTGGTAAATTTGTTTTGGGAAGTTTGGAAGGTCGAGTTTAGATGGTATTTGGATACTTTTGAATGCACGTAAATCCACCGTACTGTCACGATGCTGAACAATAACCGCAAGGGAGGTTCTGAGATGGCTGATTAAAACGAGCACCGTGAGCCATCGTGGTGATCCGTAATAACGCTAGTTTCTGTATTTCCTGGGCTTGATGACGTGACAGGTAGGACCTGGTTCTTGAGGTGCTTCACCTTCTCAACATGGCCATTTGGAGGGGCTCGGTCGTTGATCTGTGCTGGCTCTCTGCCCACGTGGGCATTGGAGGCAATGAGGCCTGCGATCAGGCAGCCAAACAGGCACCATGGTTTGATCTTGTAACCCCAATCCCTCTGAGCCCATCAGAACTCTTCAATCTAATTAGGGTCGACATCAACAAAAAAATGGCAATCTCAGTGGGTGACCTCCACCAAGGAGGGATGGTGCTTCAAGGTACACCCTTCGGTGGAGTCCTCCGTCTTGTTTCCTCGACTCTTCCGAAGGGACCAGGGAATCCTCTACAGTCTACACTCTCAAGGCTAGAACTTGGACACCACGCTCTAAACGCCTATTTACGTAGGATCGGGTGTCACCCGACGGGGTTCTGCGAGCAGTGTAATGTTTCTGAAGACCTGAGACACATTCTCACTCAATGCCCTCGGTATGGAGAATCCAGATCGCGTCTTTCACACTGTGTCCCATGGTTGGGGATCCCATGGTGTTTGGCTTTGGTTGTAGCCGATGAGTTTGGATGAATGGCGTTTCTGGAGCATCGCGGCTCTGATGACGCCAGTAAACAGAGTAGGAATAAGAAGAAGAATCGTGGGGTGCGTGTGGAAACGTGGTGACGTCATTTAGAGCGTGTGGCGTATTGAAGGGTCATGGCGTCGTGGTTCAGAGCAGGCCGCTTGGCCGCGAAACTCAGTCCATCGTCGGTGACCCCTCGTGCTCTGCACTCGGCGCAATGTCTCCGTAATCAGGCGATCGACCCGCGTGTTTGGGCTTTGGGCCGATTGGATCACGTTGGCGTCGCTGTGCCGGACGTGGATGCGGCGTCCAAGCTTTACAAGGAGACTTTGGCGATGGGGGACAAGGTGAGTCCGGAACCAATGTGCGCGCACCATTAAACCTTCCTCCGGGTGTCTTTCGTTTCGTTGAAATCGGTTCCCTTTTTCCTTTGAGTCCTTTGAAGAAAAGAAAAACGAACATTCTGAAAATGGCGGTGATACTGATAGCGTCTGCTGAACTGATCATACACCGCACAAAACTGTCAGAGAAAAAAAATTCGAAATTCTGAGCAGGTGGGAGATAACATGATGAGGTGGGATGTAACATAAAGATGAAGAGGTGGGATGTAACATTGATGAAGAGGTGGGATGTAACATGATGAAGAGGTGGGACATAACATAATGAGGTGGGATGTAACATAAAGATGAAGAGGTGGGATGTAACATAATGATGAAGCGGTGGGATGTAACATACTGATGAAGAGGTGGGATGTAACATGATGAAGAGGTGGGATGTAACATAATGATGAAGAGGAGGGATGTAACATGATGAAGAGGTGAGATGTAACATCATGATGAAGAGGTGGGATGTAACATAATGATGAGATGGGACATAATGATGAGGTGGGATGTAACATAATGATGATGAGGTGGGACGTAACATAATGATGAGGTGGGACGTAACATAATGATGAGGTGGGACGTAACATAATGATGAGGTGGGACATAACATAATGATGAAGATGTGGGATGTAACATAATGATGATGAGGTGGGACGTAACATAATGATGAGGTGGGACGTAACATAATGATGAGGTGGGACGTAACATGATGAGGTGGGACATAACATAATGATGAAGATGTGGAATGTAACATAATGATGAGGTGGGACATTACATAATGATGAAGAGGTGGGACATAACATGAAGATGTGGGACATAACATGATGAGGTGGGATGTAACAACGATGAGGTGGGATGTAACATAAAGATGAAGAGGTGGGATGTAACATAATGAAGAGGTGAGATGTAACATAATGAAGAGGTGTGATGTAACGTAATGATGAAGAGGTGGGATGTAACATGATGAAGAGGTGAGATGTAACAATGAAGAGGTGGGATGTAACAATGAAGAGGTGGGATGTTACATAATGATGAAGAGGTGTGATGTAACATAATGATGAAGAGGTGGGATATAACATGATGAAGAGGTGGGATGTAACAATGAAGAGGTGGGATGTTACATAATGATAAAGAGGTGGGATGTAACATAATGATGAAGAGGTGAGATGTAACAATGATGAAGAGGTGGGATGTAACATAATGATGAAGAGGTGAGATGTAACATAATGAAGAGGTGGGATGTAACATAATGATGAAGAGGTGGGATATAACATGATGAAGAGGTGGGATGTAACATGAAGATGTGACATGCAACATAACGATGAAGAGGTGAGATGTAACATAATGATGAAGAGCTGGGATGTAACAATGATGAAGAGGTGGGATGTAACATAATGAAGAGGTGAGATGTAACATAATGATGAAGAGGTGAGATGTAGTATAATGATGAGGTGATATTTAACATAAAGATGAAGAGGTGGGATATAACATGATGAAGAGGTGGGATGTAACATGAAGTTGAGGTGACATGCAACATAACGATGAAGAGGTGAGATGGAACATGATGAGGTGAGATGTAACTTGAGGTGAGATGTAACAATGATGAAGAGGTGATATTAACACAATGATGAGGTGAGATGTAACATGATAAAGAGGTGAGATGTAACATAACGATGAGGTGAGATGTAGCATAAAGATGAGGTGAGATGTAACATAATAATGAAGAGGTAGGATGAAAAATAATGATGAGGTTTGATGCAACATTTCAATATAAAATCAACAATCCTTACTATAATTGACGGAAGTTCAGACTTGTTCCATAGGATCAGCTTGACCCCAATGAATGTCTTGGGGTGTTTATATATCTACTGGTGGAGTACCCACCCGATGGGTGATCTTGTTCCCAGCATGCAACACATTCTTCTGATGCATACCTTTATGTGGTTGGTGTTTTGCCAACTGACAGCTCTGTGTTGGCAAAAAAACAAACAAACCTGGGTTGTGTGCATGAATCAAAAACATACTTGGGAGGGGAGAGTGGTTGGGACTTTTTGGAAGGGAGAGGGGAGCAAAATTCGGTGAATACTGGCCGAGCAGTGTTTCATGCTCTAATTATGAGACAGAGAATTACCTTATTTTATAGAGTGGGAAAAGAATATCTATTCCCTTCCAAAAAATTTCAGTGCAGGAGGAGGTCCTTAGGCCCATCATTGCCTGCCCTGGTATTGCAAGCTTATAGTTGGTTGTCCATGCTCTGTCTTGTTTGTTTTTTTTTTCACCTTTTTGACTTTCTGGTTTGAGATGTTTGTACTTACCTGTATTGATACTGTTTGGCCAGGTGAGTGAAGCGAGATCTCATCCAGAACATGGCATTCGCTGTGTTTTCATTGATTTTGGCAACTCCATGTTGGAACTGATTGAGCCCCTGGGAGAAGCGAGTCCCCTTCAAGGTCTCTCTTTCATCTTTTCCTCCTTTCATAAATGCTTTCTTTGTTCTTAACTCACTTCTTATACACCTCCCCACTCCTTTCACCCATTGTTCCTTTTTGTCCTTACTCACTTTGTCCCACAATTATTCCACAGGTTTCATTGAGCGAAACAAGGGCGGTGGGCTGCACCACATTTGCCTTGAGGTCAATGATCTGGACGCAGCTGCTCGCCAACTGAGTGACCTCAAGATTCGCTTGGTTAGCCCTAAACCACGTCCAGGAGCTCACGGCAAGAATGTCCTTTTCCTTCACCCCAAAGACTGCCAGGGTGTACTTGTGGAGCTACAGCAGGCTTAGTGTTGCTTGTACAGACTCGTACGAAGTTTCCAGTGAGACGAAGCTGAGATGTTTTTTGCACGTATATTTTGTTGCTGCTGTTTGATGAAAAAAATAGTTTCCGTCGTAGTACAGGTTTCATTTTGCAAATAACCGAACAACACCAAAACAATTTTTGATTTTTTAACCATACTTAAAATGTTTCGGGCACAGTCAGAAATCGTTTTTACACGAACTGATGAATAAAATCCTTTCCTACCAGACTGAATGATTAATGGGCCCAGGCCAGCAGGCTGCTTGGGTGGATCAAGTGGTTTCCTCCAATCAACATCTGGCACAGGGGCACAGCTATGGTCCACACTTGATGGAAGCATTCCTATAGCTCAGGAATTCGAGTGGAATGGAAATGCTTGATAGCATCTCCACAGTAGTTTTTGTCACCAACTACATTTTTGAAGTGTAGTATACACGATTATGTATCCTTCATGTCGAATAATCATAATTTTTGATTTATAATCATAGAAATGCAATAAAAACATTTGGTGACCGTTGAGTTTGTTTTACTAAGCTGTTTCTTTCATTTTGGACTCGCATAATTTTTTTTCGACCTTTAAATTGTTGCGGTCGGGCTGGCAGGATGGCCAAGAAATACGCATACTCTCCTCGAAGGTGTCTAGCCTTGGTTTGAATCCTGACCCAACTATAAACTATCATCCCAGTGTTTTACAGGCAGGATGATTCATCAATGTGTGACCCTCGGATGGACGTCAAACTGGTGTCCCGTCTGCCGGCATTAGTTGGTGAACGTTAAAGACCCCACAGTGCTTCATGAAGATGAGGCGAGCTATCACCGGCACATGGCCAAATTCCTTCCAGAACTACTGCTGGGAAAACAATCACAAACCACCCAGTTTTACTCTTGCCCAGAAAGCTGCTTTGGCGGCACCGATTCTTTGAAGATTACAGAGAGAGAGAGAGAGTTCAATATTGTGCATATCCCTTAAACAAAAGTAATCTGGGGGAAGAAAACTCTGAGAGGTCACATTACACTAGAGGAGAGTAGGAAGTGTTGTGTAAATTTACTTCCCATTGTATGTTTGACATGCAGGTCAGCAACAAATAAAATAGCCAATGTGTTTGTGCTAGAATCTGTGTTGCGATCTAAAATCTCCTTTTCATCACTGATGGTGGTAGCATCTCTGTGCTATTGGCTCTCGTGTGTGCAGCATACTTACACTGCGGAAGGAATGGTAATTTTTGACCTGTGGGAATGTCACTAGCCAACCGTAGACCCCCGATCACGTTAGTGAGGTAAGCATTGAGGCCAGGGATCCTGGGTCGGGAGTTGTGAGAGTACACACACACACACACACACACACACACACACACACACACACACACACACACACACACACACACACACACACACACACACACACACACACACACACACACACACACACACACACACACACACACACACACACACACACACGCTCTCATCTACTCATTGTAGTTTTGTACCAAATGTTTTCTATGCGTATGGGGTGTCACAAAACTACTCACATTGGTGTGATGAATAATTGGTGGACATAATACAGAGAAATATAGCAAAAGGGGGGGAAAAAAAACCACAGGGAGGTATGTTGTTCTTTTCTATTTGCTATGTTAATTTGAATCTCATTAAAGGACAAGGTTATTGGGAGAATTTGATGAACAAATGGAGGAGATTCTGTAAGGGTGGTTGGGCATGTGAAGACAAAGACGTGAAGATGTGTGGAAAGCTTAGACTTGAAAAGTACAAGAAGTGAGTAAGTTGAATGTTGTATGGCTGGCTGGGTTTGGTAAGGATTAGAATGTTTAAAGGGCACATGATGCAAGACCAGATGAGGTGGTGAAAGATAAAGAATCCGCCACTTTATCAGTTGTTGAAAAAGTCGACCATGTGGTTTAGGAATCATGACATCTTGTTTATAGGAGGGAGGATGTTGGTATATACTGGAGGGATCATCACGGCATTGCACTGTTAAGCACTTTGTACATTCTGTGCTCAGGTGTTGATCTGATGGTATTCCCAGTCATCATTTGGCCTTTACCTGTGAGCTGTCAAGTCTGGTTTTGATTCCCAACTTGACTTTTTTATGATTTTGTTTACAGCATGTGGCTGATGGTTGGTTGCATCGACACTGGGAGTGTGGCAGTGCTGCTGATGCAGTGCCCCTGTTACCAGTAAGCTGGCGCTCGTTTTGCTGACCTCAGAAGGATGACAGGCTGAGTCAACCCACCTGGTGTTATTTCAACGAGACGACAGGGGGCTCGAACTCAAGACCCTAAGATGTTAAGCCAGCCACCTTAACAGTTAAGCCAACACCAAGCTTACTGTGAGCCAGTGTAATTGCCTTAACATGGGTTGCATGTGACTACTTCGGTTGCTGTAAGATCAGACGAGCACGCTTGCTCTGCACTTTCAGTAATCGACACAAATCTGGTTGAGTGATTCCATCAGTTGAAGAACAAGCATAATCCACCTTGGAGAACACAAGTGCACGAATAACATTATGACAAGTATTGTTGTTCATGTACTTCATGATGCGATTACGATTATAAATCTGCCCATGAAGAGAGTGACACGACTGTGTGACCTGATTACGAACCAGAAATCCTAATGTCATTATCGAACATCACTCCTACATTGTCGATAGTCGGGGAATGAGGCTGAAAGTATAATTACAAAGGTGTTTACAGTGGTTTGGTGAAGAAGCGATGAACAATTCGGTTTTATTACAATTCAACTTACCAATCTCAGCCATGCCTGGAGTGACGTCATCGAGGCATTTGGAGAGACCAAAGTGAGTACAAGCAGCGTCACCAGGTCTGGTCGGATCAAAGGTTGCATATATGACTACTAATAATATCATCCGCACATGAATGACAGTAGATGGCATGTTGACTGATTTGCATATATTAAGAATATAGATAACAGGTGAACAGTTATGGGCCAATAACAAGCCCTTGAGGTATGCCACATTTTAAATGTTGGTCATCCAAGAAATATTTGGCAATATTGACCCTGCCATTGATTGCTGTCTGTCAATGAATGAGATTTGATTGAAACCAAGAGCAAGAGAGGACTTGTTCCGCCCGATACATCGAAATCGTAATCGTGTGGCTCCTCGCACTTTCCCTTTGACGGGAAGCCACGCCCTCGCACTCCTCCCCCTTTGACGGAAAGCCACGCCCTCGCACTCCTCCCCCTTTGACGGGAAGCCACGCCCTCGCACTCCTACCCCTTTGACGGGAAACCACGCCCTCGTACTCCTCCTCCTTTGACGGGAAGCCACGCCCTCGCACACCTCCCCCTTTGACGGGAAGCCACGCCCTCGCACTCCTCCCCTTTTGACGGGAAGCCACGCCCTCGCACTCCTCCCCCTTTGACGGGAAGCCACGCCCTCGCACTCCTCCCCCTTTGACGGGAAGCCACGCCCTCGCACTCCTCTCCCTTTGACGGAAAGCCTCGCACTCCTCCCCCTTTGACGGGAAGCCACGCCCTCGCACTCCTCCCCCTTTGACGGGAAGCCACATATAGCGTCACGTGATCAACTCGCCCGCCAGTGCACAGGAAGATCCAGTTTCTCGCGAGCCGTTGCTGCGCACGCTTCATGTACTCCTCCTGGAAGTAAACCAATGTTATCAAATCCGTCCTTTCAACACGTTCACTCCAGTCTGAGTGCTCAAAAGAACAACAGCTGAACAAGGCCACCTTCAAGTGTAACCGCAATGGCGTCCATGGTGAGATGATGGGATTTATTTCGATATCATCACAATGCAGTAGTTTTCCCGTTACAAATTCATGTTGTTGCCTTTTTGATTCAAGTTCCACATTTGGAAATCGTTGTAACGGCCTTTCATTATTTATTTATTTATTTATTATGTTGCATTTTTAAGTTTTCGTGTGTGTGTGTGTGTGTGTGTGTGTGTGTGTGTGTGTGTGTGTGTGTGTGTGTGTGTGTGCGTGTGTGTGTGCGTGTGCGTGTGCGTGTGCGCGTGTGTGTGTGTGTGTGTGTGTGCGTGTGCGTGTGCGTGTGCGCGTGTGTGTGTGTGGTGTTTTAAAGCATTTATTTAACTCTACAATGGCCAAGTTTGCGTGTGTAATGGATCTGACACAGCTGTGTGTTGATTGATAGTGCAAGTTGGCCAAAACACTGATTTGAGTTTGACTTTAACTGAGACGAGTCGTTTACAAAAATGTACATACACACATACACACATACACACATACACACATACACACATACACACATACACACATACACACATACACACACGACCCTAGATGTATCGAGCACGTCTCCTTGGGGATATTGTCCATACAATACAAGGACTACCTGTGTATACTGTATTCACAAACTTTACAAACATTTCTACAGCCTCTGAACTCTCAGACAGAAGAGTTCCACCCCCTGCACATTGAACCTTTGGCGAATGGCATGTATCACTGTATCACGTTCACCCAGCCATTCGTCAAAGGGCCAGACATGTGATGATAGTGAAATATGACACTATGGTACGTGACAATGTGGGATTGCAAACACACTGCTTCGTCCAACCAAGTGGATAGAATGTTGATTGACTTGCGTTAACTGCCGTATGAATCGAGAAGCTGAGGTTTCGGTCGTTAACCCTTCGTCGGAGCAAAACGTGTGGGTTAGGTTAGGTTAAGAAGGGTTAGCGCTTGAAACGTCAGCTTCTTGCTTCCCATGGTGGTTGGCATACCTCACCTCAATCACCATCCTGTTCATGGAATCCTTCATTCTACTACTCTACCTGTCTGCCGATGCAGATTGGCACCCGCCTTCACGAGCATGATGACCTCTTCATTCTGAGTAGAAATTGAACAACACGTACATGTTGCATGTATGTAAAGAACTGCATTGCATATGAATCGCCTGTGAAGATGTGATCAATATTTGGTTCATGACATGAGGTTTGATCACCTTTGTTATGTGTGTTCCAGGGTGAAGTCCAGATGGCCGGCTTGGTCATCGCCACTGTAATCTTTGTGGCTTTTACCATCCGACACTTGCTCAAACCTAGGCCAACTAAGAACCCAGCGACTCTGCAAGACCCTTCGGTGAAATATCCTTTACGCCTTGTGGACAAGGAGGTATGTATGACACGTCCCTCGAGCACAACTTAAGCTGGAGGTGAATGAATGTGTTTGCGAGTGATATTTGGAAAAACAAAATGTTTGGGATGGATCCTCCTCCTCCTCCTCCTCCTCCTCCTCCTCCTCCTCCTCCTCCTCCTCCTCCTCCTCCTCCTCCTCCTCCTCCTCCTTCTGTCTGGGAAAGTTTTTGACCAAATTCCTTCACAATTTAACAATCCAAGGTTAGGTATATGTAATTTGTTCAAAGTGCCAGTGATAACTTGCTTAATGTTCGCATAATAAACTGCGGGATCTTTAACTCCACTAATGCGCCCTGTGCTAGCAGACGGATCCTCCAGCTTAACGTCCTTCCAATGGACTGTGGACACATTGATTCAACGTCCTATACGCGAAACACGAGGGTGGTAGTTCACAGCAG
>NC_140963.1:41589262-41644262 GCF_056783735.1 Eptatretus burgeri | reverse complement strand
CGGGGAAGCTACCAAGAATGTACCGGCTAGAAAAACAGATTGTTGTGGGATAACGTCCTGGCTAAGCTCGGAAACGAACCATGCTGGACCAATGAAGGGAAATATGAAAATGAGCTGGAAACATTTCTACACAAGCATTTCTTTACAATCAAGCGAGGAAAGGTATGTGGCACAGTGAATTGGGTTTATTGGTATGTACAGCAGAGGATAGCAAGGAATTTGTGGGGTGTGGAAAAAGGCAAGCAATTTACAAACGCAGACTTGTCCCGTTAGAACTTGTACAATCTTAATTTATGCTATGACAGGCACAATATCCCCAAAACACACACACACACACACACACACACACACACACACACACACACACACACACACACACACACACACACACACACACACACACACACACACACACACACACACACACACACACACACACACACACACACACACACACTAGATATAGTTCAGAACGAAAGAGAGCAGATTAGGACAAGCAATACCTGATGCAGTCAGCCGACCAACGCAACCCAGTATGCTTAGGGAGAGGTAGGAGGGAGAAATACTGGTGTCTACGGTGTGAGAGTGGAAGGTGTGGTGTCGTGCCAGAGGAAAATGGGATTGCGAGTCAGTAATGATGCTCTTTTGTGCATCCAAATGGGATTAGGTAGAGGGGTGGAAAGCGAGAGAGGGGAGGCGACAGATCCCAAAGCTAGTTGTGTATAGGTCTGTGAGTGTAGCATGTACCTCCGTGGGATGCTCCGCTTGGGCATTCCCACCTTGAGGGTGCGTTATCTCTGGCTTTGTCACTTTGCTGGGGCTCTTGGCAATGTGTGTTCCGCACTGGCCCTCAAGAAGAACAACGTCACAGTTGCACACCAACCGCGAGTGAAGTGCAGAGGCAACGAGGAGTAGCCAACGCAGAGCCGAGAGGAGCAGAGAAGAAGAGGGTGAAGCAGAGAGCGAGCGGCTCTGCGCTTCGCCTTTTATAAGCGTGCAGGTACCCAAGTGAACTGCAACCCCCAGCTCGTCTCTCTCCTTGGCTGTGAGGGTCCAATAAAACACCTGTGTTTTATTTTTGTCTGTGTGTGTGTCCGTGTGTGGCACCGTCTCTAAGTAGAACTGTTTAAGTGTTTATTCCATCATTGTAAATCCTGCTGTGTATATCCGCGATAAGTTTGCTCTGTGTTCTTCTTGTTGTAAATAAACCATTATTAGAAATGTTGCCAGTTTGTTTCCGTCCTTTCTTTAATTCGTCCAGCATGGCTGGGATCTGAGTTTTACCTGGTTCTTTATACCCGATAATCGGTTCATCCTAGCCGGTACGTTCTTGGCAGGCCCGCTCGATTGCATCCGAGCTGGAAAGGTAGTTGGCAGCTGGTAGTCGGTCGAGTGATCCGGTTCGGGCAAGACGTGCCGAGTGCGTGGATCCCCGGTGGCCAAGACCGCGTGGTTACTTAGGTAAATTGGTTCCAGACAAAAAGACCCTATGCCACGCGGTCGAGATATTGGCGTTCCACGGTCGGTTCAGTGACCCGCCAGCTCACGGAATTATCTCGAGCGATGGCCTACAATTCCGGGGATTTTGGTGCGAGACGACGTAACCTCCCCCACCTAGTGGTCGTTCTCACCACCGGACCCTGGCCCGCAACAGTTTGGTGTCAGGAGTTCGGATTTCGAACCCCTCCGCCTCCATAAAGAAATTTACGGGATTCAGACCAAGGGTGTGCTTGGCAACCCCCTCCCCCCACCCCCTTCCCTCCGAAATTAAGAGCAGTCAAATTTTATTTAATTCTCGGTACGAACCATGGCGGACCAAGACGAGCTGGTACAGGTGGGTTCTGATATAATGGTAGAGGCATCCGTGGCCCAGCACAACAACATGCAGGTCGACCTTTCCCTGCAACCAAATCCAGAGGTAACATTGGGGGCAACGGCGACAATGCCGGAGCCCCCCCCCCCCCGCATCAAATTTCCCCTTCGGAGGCAATCCCTGTCAGATCCACGCCCGATCGTGGCGGATCGGCTCCAAACCTCTTGGCCCGACTGCCTACTGGGCGCACAACGCGAGACTCATCCTAACTAACTCTCCTCCACTGATGTCACGCCCAACAATCATCCACTCCGGGGGCGTGGTTTGCTAGTTGTCACCGCTGGAGGCGGGGTTTCTTGCCTGCTTGGACGTGCAGCCCGGTTGTTGTTTTAAGGACTTGATCCCTTTTTATCGCCGGTCTTGAAATGCAAAAACATGGGAAAAGGTCATTGGGGGCAATCACAAACTGGGAGAAATTGTCCTTAAATCCTACCTAATTTAGGACAGCACCACCCCTCCCCCTCCTCCCCCCCCCTCCCCGTGTGGTGACTCGTAACACTTAAGCTCACAGTTTCCCTACTTAATTTGCATTGAGATGTCTCCAACACATCCACAGACCAGCTACTCTTTTTACTCCTATCTTTCCTATGAAATTCCTCCATCTACCCCACAAACATAACAGTATTTCTTGTGAAATTGATCGTACTGGTATATAAGGGATCTTTTTTTATTGATTGATAAATCAGTTCTATAACTCCACCACTGATGCAGCACATGCACCACCCAAGGACACCACAGACAAAATGGGTGAAGAATGCTTTGTCCCACCGTCACAGGATGACCAGGTATCCTGTGTGTTATGGGATCTTCCCGTTTAACACTTTCCCGGGACCCCATTTGTATTTGCCAAAGCTCAAATCGCCCATGCACATGTGCGAGTAGCTCGGCAGAGATAAAGTGACGTTTGTTTCTTCTGCTTAATCGTGGGGGACACGGCCCGGCACAACATCTTCCCTCAATCATGGCGAATGACCTCACGACTGTACAACTGCCAAGGATGGGTCAATGATGGGCACATTTGTGGAAAATTGAAAATTATTTGCCTGTTGAGTTAAATTTAAGGGCGTAGCCAGGCTGAGGCAGACGAGGCAGTTGCCTCGTCGCTCATTTCCTGAAATATGATCTGGCCTGAGCCCTCTGGCCACCTGAGCTCCCTGGGAGTAAACTATCAAAGCTACCCGGCAGTGCTCTGAATACTCTTATCTCCACTCCTATCACAATGGTGGGTGCTACGCGCACCGTCACATCAACCAACTTCACCTCTTTTCACCTCATCGCTTTTGGACCTCTGGCTACGCCCTTGAAATTGTACAGTGATGTAACCCGTAATTATAATATGAATATGGCGGTCGACTTCCAAGTGTGGTGTCGCAGCAAAGTGTGAAGAAGAAGAGGAAGAAGAATATTACCAACTTTATAAATCAGAAAAAAGACACAAGGGATAGATTAGCGTCGAGGTGGTCTGAGCGTTTTGGTTCCCCTTTAAGTGATGTCAGATGATGTGAAAAATGATATCAAATGTCCTGTCGCATTCAATAATGAATCTTTGTGTAAAAACTGTTGGATGGATGGAAGCCGTGAGGGATGCAGAAAGCGCGAGCATTGTAAAATTCCATTTCTCCAAGCTAATTGATCCTTTTCAGAGTTATACAACGCTATTTATTAGCTCGCCTGTTCGAAGAACAGAGAGCTATAACGTTACCCCTGGCGTGAGCGTGAAAATGTTAAAGTTTTTGGTGCAAGTTATTTCCTTTCTAATGTTTTTATCGACCACACTATTTTTTTCTGATTACAATATACAAATACATATATTGCTTTAAAATTATTTGGATCAGACTTCACTGCAATGCTTTATAAAAAAAATATTATTCGACTAGTCCTTTTAAAAACGATAAATATATAAATAGGCGAGCATTGGGTGGCTTTAACACCAACTCTCTGGTTAAACCACTGGTGGGCCCGTTGGTCCGTTGGACCAAATTTTCATTGGTCTTCACAGCCTTGTTGCATATCCACCTGCTGTACTGCTTGAGCATTAGCTTACCTTTCACTAAACCCAGATGTGCTTGGGGCCAACGTGGGGATTACATGTTCGTTCTTATTATTGCCATTTGATATTACTATTATTCTTATTATTGTTGTAAATATTATTATTGTTAATTAATATATGTTTTGTTGCAATGTTGTCATTGTTTTTGTTAAATATTTTGTAATTAGAATGAATGCCATGTTGTGGTCGAAGGACATATTATGCTGCTTTATATAACTTAACATGGCATGTGTTTAAAACATGGGAATGCGAACAGATTTTTTTTGGAGTATAGTCAGTCGTGTCTTAAAGGGTCTACAGGTTCTACAGTCTTTGGGGTCTTTTGGGTTCTCAGGAACTTTTTGGGACTTTTGGGTCTTCAGTGTCTTCTAAGTTTGAAGGGATCTTAACAGTCTAAAGGGTCAAAAGGTAAATTCCAATCGTGCGTAATTAATGAATAGATATAAAACAATCCTCATACATACCACACACGCACACACGCACCTCATCCATTTATAGTAAATACATCTTCAAGGGACGCGATTGCAAATAAGAACAGAACTGTACACCACTTACCTCCTGTACTATTATTATAGGCAAGCACTCGAGACATCAAAAACATCATTCGGAGTAATTGTTGAGTAACTGGTGTCCCTTTAAGTTGACAAAGCTACAGGTACCAAATCAATCACATCAAAATGAACAATAAAAAGGCAAATTTAATTTCTTTAACAATGGCAACTCATGATTTGTTTTCCCCTCCCAACATGTAGTCAAGTCGTGGTCAGAAGATGCTCAGAGTGCATCCGAGAGCATCTAAAATCCCAAAGCTTCCAGAGTTCTTTAGCGAGCCCAGGACCACAAGCTTTGTGGCTTCATGCTCACAGCATATGAGATATTATGTACCCATTCACTTCATTTCTGGACTCCACCCCCCCCCCTTTCAAAAAATTCCTGGATCCACCCCTACCATGGTAGATTAAACATTGATGTTCGTATCTGTCTTTGTTTCATTCGAATATATTTATCTGTTTTGGAGAAAAAAGATCTGGGGCATTACCCTTTAACATGTCCTCACAGATTCGAGACTATGTGGATGAGTACATTAGCGTGACCTCTTTCATGTTTATTTAAAAAAAAAAAAATTTAAGCTCTTCCGTGCTTCTTTGGTCAGTAGTAAAAATAGATCAAAGGAGTGTTCAAGCCAAAAATAAAAGATAACGTTGCTGCAATTCTGTTTGCAGATAATATCTCATGACACGCGACGCTTTCGTTTTGCTCTTCCCTCAATGCAGCACGTGCTTGGCCTACCAGTTGGTATGTATGTTGGGGAGGGACTTTAGGAAAGAAGTTAATGAGTAGCCAAATTTGTTTCACGTCGTCCTGTCCTAACTGTTATTGACCATTCTGACACAATTCATTCGTGTTAGAACTTTCAACCGCAAGTTTTCAGCTCAGCTACCAGCTGTTTATCCTGGAAATTTAAAGTACTTCATTGCACTTGTACTTTGTTTTCAATTGACATTTCCTTACTTTGATCTAGTTTTGCTGATGTGCGTGGAGAAATTGTATTGGAACGGAACAGTGATATTTCCTTCTATTTGTGCATGCCCTTACGACAGGTCAGCATGTCTACCTGACCGAGAAGATCGACGGCAGCTTGGCAATTCGTCCGTACACCCCGGTGTCCAGCAATGAGGACCTTGGATTCGTTGACCTTGTTGTCAAGGTTACTGCTTTAATTTCAGATCTAAAACAACTCTTGATTTACCACAAACATGTTTCTTTCACATTAATATGAACACTGACAATCATCTGTGTATTATGCATGCATGGCGAGTGGAGGGTTGAGGGGTTGTGGTGCTTAAACGGGAAAATTCAAATTGAGAATGAGATGATGGGAGCTTGGGGGAATTCGAGGGGAGTTGAATAAGAAGGGAAATAAATTTGGGAGGAAAGAGAGAAGCAAACGTATTGGGGGTAAGCGATTGCCAAAAATTCTGCCATGTTTGTATGCGTAATAAATAGATGTGCCCTGATTTAGCTGTTTTGAGAAATGCAGTTTTTCCGTGGGGTTTCCTCCACAAACTATCTCTGCACTCACGACAGGTGTACTTCAAAAACTCGCACCCAAAGTTTCCTGAGGGGGGAAAGATGTCACAGTATCTGGACAGCATGAAGATTGGAGACACCATTGACTTTAGAGGTCCAAATGGTCTTCTCGTTTACCAGGGAAAAGGTACGATCGACTCATCATTGCTCACCTTCACCCTTCTACCACCTGTTGTCTTCCAAAGCTTCTCCAGTGGGTAAATGACTCATGTGGTGTGATTTGTGATGTTTCTCTAAACATTTGCCTTATTAGCTCTGGTTTTGAATCCGAGATTATTTTCTGCGCTGACCTCGTATGAATGTCTAATTCTCTTCAATCGGGTCCTTCTAGGAAAATTTGCCATTCAGCCAGATAAGAAGTCAAAAGCAAAGATCGTGGTTGCACAGCACGTGGCGATGATTGCTGGTGGAACAGGTGTGTGTCAAATATTGGAATGCTGGACTCGTGCATATATATCGGTATGTAAAAAAACCTGGCAACCTGAAGGTGTACATACAACCACAGTAAATGTATCAGGATATGTGAATGTAATATGTATATACCAGCTGAAATACCCGGCATTGCTCAGGGAAGTTCAATGAAATATGTATTGAAATATTTCCTGCATGACATATTGGGGAATGTTGGCCTAATCGTTTTGTATGAATTACCAATCGTAGGTGTTGCAAAATGTTTTTGGACCGCTTTCCCTTCTTTTAACTTATTGGTTTACGAAAAAATAAGTGACCACTATATTCGTTATTGGTGTGTGTCTGTCTGTCTGTCTGTCTGTCTGTCCCGAGCATAGCTCCATGGGTTTTGATCCGATCCTGATAAAATTTTGGTGGGAGGTTTATATCATGATCTAGTTGTTTTCCTGAGAATGGGCGTGGTGTGCCCATTATGGGCGGAGCCACGCCCAAAAAACGTGTTTTTAGGGGGTAGCCGATTTCAATTTGCATCTTCTCCTAGGGGGTTTGTCGAATGTTTCCTTCTCGTCGGAATGTTGAGCCCCACGGAGCTCGTTTTTTTTTTTTTTTTTTTTTCCCATTTTCGTCCTAAGGTCAAGGTCACGAACTTAGACAATTGCGAATTTTGACATAAAAATCCATCTTCTCCGAGGGGGTTTGTCGAATCTGGCAGGGGTTTCGGTATTTGGTTAGCCCAATGGCAACTGCATAGCCCCACAGAGCTCGATTTATTTATTTATTTATTTATTTTTTTTCATTTTCGTCACAAGGTCACGAACTTAGAAAATTGCGATTTTTGAGATAAAAAAATCATAAGACTGCCCAAACTTTGAGAGCTAGGATGACAATATTTTTTATGCATAATCTTGAGGTCATTCCCCACCAAAAGTCTTGAAACCATTATGCTCTATCTCGAACACCTTGCCCGTGGCGCCCCCTTCAAGTTTGTTTTTACGCTGATTTCATCAAAGTATGGATAATCTGAGGAGTGCGAAATGCCATATAGCCTATATGACATTATATTGTTTCTGGAATGTTCTCGAGGAAGTATTGCACCAAAGGTCATAATCCTTGACCTTTGACCTTTAAAGTTCACAAAGGTCAAATTTTCAAAGTTGTGGGAATCGAACCGGGTTTTCGACCTTCTTCGACGAACTAACTCCAATTAGCTATGTCACGTATTCTGTTTCCCTATTTTAATGTCCACAACATTGTTTTGTGACCTTTAAAAGTTGTGCAAAGGTCAAATTTCAAAAGTTGTTGAACGAAACTGGGTTTTCGACATTTTGCAGCTAATAACCCATCGGCCGTACCACATCATGTTGATCATTTTTATAACTTGGTCAAAAATTATCACATTGTCTCATCCTTGACTTCTGAAACGATCTACATCGTCAAATACCGCTCGTGAACCATCGTCGTCTCCAGACTTGTTTATATTAATTTTATTTTTTTTAAATACAACAAATCGCTGCAACCTCAACGTGTGATCTTCACTAAACATTACTTGATCACTCCCAGGAAAATCCCAGGCAGTGAATAAGAACATACTCATTCGAGGCCGGAAGTGTTATAATAAACCTGTGTAAAGCTATATCTATATTAATATTTCGGCACGCCCATTTTTTTGTTCCACCATCATATTTTTGTTACTGCATGAAATGAAACAAGCTTTGACATATATATATATATATATATATATATATATATATATATATATATATATATATATATATATATATATATATATATATATATATATACATACATACATACATACATACATACATACATACATACATACATACATACATACATACATACATACATACATACATACATATTGTTGTGGTTGAGGAAATTCGCAAACCACCATTCAGCTCCCGTAAGCGAGATATCTCTGTAAGTACATGTGTAGTTAGCCCCAAACCCGTTGTTTAGAGGGAATAAATGTGATTCATTTGGGCTGCGACCCTTTAAGATAGCCGTTTTTCTGTTCTATCTTTATTTTGAACCAACCACGTCTCAACCGCAACGCCACTTCACAACAACAACGCCAACAGCCACGACCTTTACCTTCACAACTCGCTCTCGCAAACATCGCATCACCACCATGGCCATCACCGCCACTTTAGGCCCTCCACCACCTTCACCTCTCCTCCTTCTGCAGCCATTCCCGCGCCGCTTGTGAACGCCGAGCGTCAGGCTGTCCTGGCCTCGTGCGGGACGCGTGCTGAGCCGCGGGTACAAAGAGCGGCCTTTCCGAGGGGAAGTCGGATCAGTAATTCAATCACGCCCACTTCCGATCCGTCCAATCATTAAGCGCGGGGCGATTTGGCCCCGCCTCCAGGTGCGTCTGAGTAGAATCGATATATGCAAATTCTAGGATCAGGGGAGGTTATCGCCCACTTTTCCTCCGTCCAATGGGCGAGCGTGGCTCCGCCCCGAGTTCATCCTGATCCGGAAATTTGCATATGGTTTCTCCTGCCGTACTATAAAGTGCCGAGCGCGGGGCGAATTCAACCAGCTTCTGTTTCGGGCTCAGGCGAGTTGGAGAGGTGTGGCGGCGGCGAAGTGTGGCAGCAGCAGTCAAGACGGGTCTGGAGGAGAGTCGGTCTGTCGGGGAGCTGCAGAGAGGGGAAGCCGGGAACGCGGTCGAGGTCGCTCGTCGCGGGACCCAAGCAAGCCAGCTATCCTCTTTCCCCAGAGCATCAACAACCCCCCCCCCTGTTTCCCCCGGCGCTGAGATAGTGCGAAAAGGGGGCCCCGTTTCCACCCCATTCCAAGCAGTGCCAACGAAACCCGTAGAGGAGTGCGGAGTCGGGGCACCGCCGCCATTTTGCGGCTCATCACAAGACGGGTAGGCTCCACGCGGTCTCGGCCCCAGGCCCGTCTGCCCCCTTGTCGTAGAGGGTGGCCCCTTTTCTTTTGCTTTTGAGTATGTGTTGTCGGCGCAGTCTGTAAAGTAAAACTGTGTAAGTGTTGCCGTGTGCTCGCGTAGTCGGTAGTAGATCTGCATTGTGTTTCTTTTGTTGCAATTGCTTTTGGTGCATAATTGTTGTGTTTCTTTTACATTTACTTTTGGTGCATAATTGTTGTAATTGTATATGTGTGCTTTCCGTTTGCCGCGGAATAAATGTGCCTTATGTTGAACTGTTTTTCCCGTTTCGCTTCGTCTTTTCTTTAATTGAATCTCCATCTTACTTCACGTAAAGGGTTGGTAGTGGGCTAAATACGCCCGACAATTAATCGGAACCGTCGAGGTTGACGATAACACCGCTCTGTTATCCCGATAGTACGGAACGGGTCGCTTAAAGTGGCCCGTGTCCGAAGTCGACCTGCGGCGAGGTGCGATCGCCCGGTCTACCCTCCGTGTGGGTACTTCGGTAGGTCGAATTTCGTGAACAACCCTATCCCACGTGGGGGGCCGATTAGCACGATCGTGGTGAGGCCGAAAGGCCCACCCGTGACTAGTTCCCGGCGTTAGTCCGAGAGGGTTACGACGGAATTGTCCGTCCGGTGGGTGACGTGCCGCGATTCGAGTTACGTGGCCGCTCGCACGCCAGCGGGCTCGAATTCGCAACAATATATATAGTAATGATATTATTGTCTTCCTTAAGATGGCCCCTCAAAATTCGTTTTGATAATTATGGTAGTTAAACAGTTCAAAAACTCCATTTGCAAAATGGGAGGAATTATTGCACAAAAAAGAAATTAAAATGTTTCCAATTTTTTAGAGGACCACTTAGATGAGTTCGGCTCATGGAATCACGCTCCATTTGGGGAGAAAACAGTTGAGTTCATACCTGACAAATTTGCACTTTCCATGTGCCGTAGTTTCTTCACAAAACCATGACTTTCTGACTAAGTACAAAGTATTTCTTTGCTTTTTTATACATGGTTGCCGTTTTGAAATTTTCATCGACCGATACCCGCTGCCCAGCCGGACCAACTGCCAACAAAGTATCGCCCGGTCAGTTACGGTTAAACCCAAAATCATGATCATCGTTTTTGTGTGGAGGTGATTACTGAGAGTGTACTTGGGTCTTTTCCGGGTGGATGCGGGATTGAGCACGTGCACATAAAAATCTGGCAACCCAACTTGAATTGAACAACAATGGCCGCTTGATCCTTGAAATTTGAACCGACAGAAATAGCCTTCAAGCCTTCAGTGCTTCAGTGAGCCTTGAGTCTACCGCTCCGTAAAAGTACTTCTTCAACCGTCTCACAAGTAAGAGTTCGATCGTGATGGCAGATGCCAATAATAACAAGGAATATGAAGACTCCTCAAGTCACTCCTCTGATGAAAATTCTGTTGCAAGCTCCCCCCCCCCCCCCCCCAAGTCCAAGCCCGAGCCTTGATCCTAACAGTGATATTGAACATCCTCATAAATCAATGGAAAAAAATGATATAATATATTGTTTAAAATACATTCATGCTATCTGTCTTTTACCAAATGTTGCCAGTAACGCCCGTCGAAGACTGGCACCTTTCTCGTTTATAATAATAGGTGCACGTATAAACACTATACTAATTAAATTCAAAGGCAATGTGTCAGTGTGTCTCCTCCATAACTCCAAAACCATGAAAACTAGCAGCCTGAAACTTTCCATGCACACTAAGAACACTCCAAGGAAGTGCAAGAGTGAAAATTGGGTGTTTAGGTTAATTAAAACGCCTCTTTTGAAGATAATTAACGGCCTTATTTAAATATATCCTTCATCAGGCGATCCTCGGCCACCTCGCTGTCTGGGGTCTTGAGGCGTTTCCTAGATAACCTCGCTGGGGTCCGAAGCCGCCATGTTTTTCTGGCCTGCTCATCAATGCTTTGACTTGGAACAGGCCACAACGATTTCTTAATGATTTTTTTTTTTTTTTTTTTTAACTTTCCTCACTCATATTATCGAATGCCTGTTCATCATGGCTATGAATCGCTGGGTATATTGCAATGCTTATAAACGCCTGGAGATGCCAGCATTCATGGCTTTATTTAATTTGTGAAAATGAATAACCGAGGAAATCTCTTCAACTAAACAGAATTACAACATACATGAAAGCTCCAGATTTGAAAATATCAGCAGTTCTGACTCCTAAAAAAAAAAAAAAGTGATTTGCCCAATTCGGACATTGCACAGGTGTTTTTGGGTGCATAGTTAGATCGATGGCAATTGGTAATCGCTTGCCAAGCCAGGCGTTCCGTGGGGGTGCTTGAGTGCTTAATCCACTTTCTGAGCTGTACAGTACAGTTCGTGTTTCGATCGGGATGTACAGTCGACATTTACGACAAGGTAGAGGTACGTTCACTGCACACACGGACGTGGTACATATCGGTAGCTTTGGATCTATACGCCCTCTCCGCGGGTTTGTGTGGACATGCCATGCCTGTTATGCGTGCCATGGTGGCAAAGTTTCATCCCATATCTTATGGAGATTTCATCAGGTTCTCCTTTGTCTTTGCACCTGTTTCTAAAGCATTTAGTTATCAGATTTGCTTTGCAAAGGATATATGTTTCTCTTTGTGAGTTTCAAAGCAAAATATATTTGATAATACCCGATTTCTGAGTTGTTTGCAGCATTAACGTGTTTTCTAAATTACCGAGTCAATTTTTTCCACCTGTCACACGCAGCTGTTTAAAAAGAATAATGTTTGTGAACATCTCCCTGAAACGTCAATATGAATGTAACGTTTTTCGGTGAAAGCTAATCAAGGTTTCTGGGTTGTAGACAGTACGTACTGTTGTCGATAATCACACTGACTCCAACCTGCTGATTCCCGAAAAATTGCCGATATCAACCGTGTGTGTTTGTGTTTGTGTTTGTGTTTTGTTCACAGAGCATAACATTCTCTCTTACTCCCCAACATAAACACCGCGTCTGGGCGGTGTTCATGTCCAGACGGAAGTTTGTCTCTGGGTGGTGTTTATCTCTGGGCGGTATTTATAGCATGACCATTAGAAAATGGATTTCAGACATTATTTTGTTTCCATCTTCACTGTTATTCGATGCAGAATCATTTTGATGAGACAATATGAATCGTAATTAACGCTCCACCACACATCTGCCTTCCCTTCCTCTCACTACCTCCCACACCCTCACTCTCCCTCCCTCCTCTTTCCCCCTAGATCTCCTCACTCCTTCCCCCTCGATCTCCTCACTCCTTCCCCCCTTCCCCTCGATCTCCTCGCGCTTTCCCCCTCGATCTCCCCGCGCTTTCCCCCTCGATCTCCCAACTCTTTCCCCCTCCATCCATCTCTATCACCCCCCTCTTCCCCCCCCCTCCCCACCATCCAATCTCAGTGTTCCCGTCAGTGAAGCGACTTGTGTGTGTGTGTGTGTGTGTGTGTGTGTGTGTGTGTGTGTGTGTGTGTGTGTGTGTGTGTGTGTGTGTGTGTGTGTGTGTGTGTGTGTGTGTGTGTGGTTGATTGGTATCTACATATGTGGGTTTCAGAATGTGGATCTACCTTCATTTCAGTAAGGGGTCATTATTCATGGACTGCATCAAAAAAGGGGTCTGAAGGGTTCTACAGAGGGAGTTTATGGGGTAGTAGGTGGGGGGAGTGAGTGTGTTGCCTCCCCAAAAAGTTATTTTCTTTCTTCTCAAACGATACACGCAATTCCGATAAAACTTCATGCCGACCTTCATCACTGATGGCGTACCAAAATTTGTTCATGACATTAGAAAAATCTGGCTCTTCGGGGATTTAAGGGGGGGTCGTCTCCCAAAATATGTATTTGCTTTCTTCTCCAAAACGACACAAGCAATTCCGATGAAACTTGACTGTCATCTTCACCACCCATGATGTACCAAAGTTTGTTCACGACATGAAATTTTTTTGGGTCTAAGGAGTTCTACGGGGGGGGGTGTTGCCCCCCCTCCCAAAATAGGTATTTGCTTTCTTTTCTGAAATCACACATACAATTTCGATGAAACTTGACCACAACCTTTATCACCCATGATGTACCGAGGTTTGTTCATGGCATTAAAAAAATACATCCATAGGTATTTACTTTCTTCTTCATTACGTATTTTGTGGGTCATCCACGCCTACAGTGGTTGCCTGGTTATCTTATCCAGCCACTACCAGGTGAACGCCCAGGGTTATTGCCCCTATGTTTAATATGTCTGTGAGGTTCTTTGTCATCTCATCTGTAGGTCCAGCTTTGGCATTGTTAAGCTTCCATGATCTTCTCACTTCATTCTTGAGGTCTGTGTGTTTGGTCATTTTCTTGATTTCTGCATTGTTTAGTCCATAATCACTCGTATTAATAACTCAATCAGCAATGTTTTCTTCTCTTTTTTTTTTTTGTACTTAAGTGTGATATCTGGTCGCAACGCTTTGTTTTTGATGTTCACGCTCAATGGGATCATTAGGTTGTTGGTGAGCGGAAGGTATAGTACTTCCATGTTTTCAGTGATTACTTTTGGTTCATGTTCCCGCAAATTTTCTGGAACTGGGACATCAAAGTTTTTGCAGATGTGCTTGCGAATTACTTTACAAACCCCATTGTGTCGTTGTGTATACAGCTGTTCTGACATGAGTTTGTTTTTGTGTGTGTGTTCGGTCATTCAGCAGAACATATTTTCTTTACTAACCACACCTCCACCCCTCACGTTTCTCTCTTCTTCTTTTTTTTTCATACTGTCTCTCTCCTTCTCCCTCTCCCTCCAACACACACACACACACACACACACACACACACACACACACACACACACACACACACACACACACACACACACACACACACACACACACACACACACACACACACACACACACACACACACACACACACACACCCTCCTCACCTCTCTCCCATGGTATGGCAACATTTGGTGAGGCATAGCTCTCCCCACCTCCCCCTACCTCGCTCTTCCCTTCTTCCCCTCCTTCCTGCTTCCTCCTTCTCTCCTCTTTTCCCCTCTCTCTCCCTCCCCTCCCTCCTCTCTCAACCCCCCTCCTTAATACCCCCGTCAATGAAGCGACGAGTGGTATTTTGCTAATTCTTAAATAATTGTGTTATGTTTGTTACTCTCGAATCCTCCGGTACTTGTCTTGACTCCGTTGAGCTATTACAAAATCCGTCAACATCTCACCTGCTCAGCCACTTCCATCAATACTCTCGGTTGCATATTATCGTTTACTTCCTCCACTCCAACCTGGATCTTCTGTAAAAGCCATTCCTCACCACCTTGATATATACTCTCAGCTATTGGCAATTCTCCTGACTGTTCTTGTGTAAAAGTTGAAGAAAAACACCTGTTTAATAAGCCTGCCATCTCACTTTCATCACTAACCACTCTCCCGGTGCTATTCCTCAATGGGCCCACACTGGTCCTCACCTGTTCTTTTCCCCTGATGTACTTAAAGAAAGCCTTGCTATGATGTTTAATATTCTTAGCCATGTCCTTCTCGTACTCTTTTGGCATATCGAGTTATTTTCGTAACTTGCCTCTGTTTACTCCGAATGTAAATAATGTGGACGAGTTATGACAAAGCTCGGTGGACGAGTTGGTTCAGTGATGAGAACAAGCCGATGAGATTTTAGTTCAGGTGCGAATCCAGATCGGGCCTATCAGTGGGAAACAAGACATAAACAGTTCAGCCTGGTGGAGGAATGCGTTCTGCTGAGTGCCATTTTAGCTTGACATGCAGAACAGACATAAATGTAAATTATACCTTTGGTATTTGCTTAGTGAAATAATTAAGATTATAAAAAGATTGAATGAACTGATTAATGAAACAGGCATGGGAGTGAGGGGGGGGGGAGTTGAATGAATCAGTCCATTCTGTAAAATTAAATCTTAACACTTTCCTCTCGTAGGAATTACTCCGATGTTGCAGCTTATCCGGCATATCGTAGCAGATCCAGGAGACAAAACAAAATGCTCACTTCTCTTCGCAAACCAGGTCAGTGATTATTATAATAATAATAATAATAATAATAATAATAATAATAATTTGTTGTCATTATCCTTGTTTTTGATTACCAGTTTTTTTCTTTTCATAAGGAAACTTAGACATGAGGTTATTTGGCCCATCTGTGTTTGATACCAGCCTTTGATTTATATTGTCTTTGAACATGTTATGTGGAAAGGGAGGAGGTGGGGTTCATAGATAGATTGTGTTACGAATCGTATGGACCGAGTGATCGAGTCGGGTCGTATTACTCTTGTTTTCGATATTTATCAGAGGTGAGTCGTTTTGTAAAACATCCACTGAGGGGGCAGTGATCGTAAACCATAGAGCATGATGAGGCAAGATTGTTGTGCAAAACCTCCTGTAACAAGTGAGGCCACGTTGGAGGACTTGTGGGCACAAGGGCACCGGAAAGTGCTTCGTGGACTTGAAAGGAAACGTCACAAACTGTTTGAAGGTGGACTGCAAGCCGTGGTGGCGTAGTTGGCCGTAGAGCCCTGGAGAGGGGCAGCACACATTTTTGAGGCTCCACCCCACATGGCGGCACTGTCCAAAGTCGCTGCTCACACCAGCGGGTGGCCAATGAGAGGAACTCGCCGTGCATGAGGGCGGTCCCGGAGATGGAAAGGGCAGTGTCCGTGCATGCCTGCAGCAATTGGACCTTGGACTTTGAGTAAAAGAGATTCCTCCCTCTGCTTGGCCACACATTTTTGTTTCTTGGCCAAATCGTCACCATTCATCCTCTCCTCTTCCACCCAGAGTTGCACTTCGCTGGTCACGTCAGCCTGCATGGCCATCATCGTCCTGCAGCCACAACCAGCTCATGCCAGCCTCAAGTCCTCACCTGTTCTGTTCTAGTTGTACGTAACATTGCGTGTTTTTTCTTTCATTCCTGTCTGTGTCTGTCGACAACCAGAGCTGTGCCGTTATATATTGATTGTCCTGTCTTCCCTTTTCCTCGACTACTTTGTAAATAATCTCCCCTCCCCTTTCCCTTTTAAATCTAAGAAGCATTTGCCCGCCTTTTGCTTCCCACGTGTTCCACCGGCACATTCAACTTTTATTGGAACGATTCTTGGTAAATCATAATAGGTAGCAATTGAACACGGTAACTTAGATCGTTTTTGGCATTCACGGAGGCCTTTCTCAGTCGTCCGGCTCAGTTGATCTGTGTTGACGGACCGTCTGATGCAATAGTATTTACTCTTGATGACTCCGCGTAAGTTGCCCATGCCCGCACAGGAATAATGCAAATGGTGTCTTCTGTCATCGAGCCGGCAAGCTTGGAGCAACAATTCACATTTATTGCCACATCTAATGCAATTCAAATGCTCTAATGGTGGCGAGGTGCTCCATTTGAAACTGTTTGTTCGATATATGTAACTTTTGATGCCTCTGGTCCGTAATAAAAATTTGTATGGTGTCAAAGCCAGTGACCAATTGCAAATTAATCGTAGGATTTACGATTTTCTTTCTTCAACCCAAAAGTGATACCAAAATACTTTCGTCAATCGCTTTGTTAATCCTGTTTGCATCCCTAACTCGTAACATTGTTTCATCTCTTATCTATTTTAATAAATACACTGAATCTTGTATGTGCTGAGTGTTGCGCTTACAACCTCGTCTCTTCTACACCAAGACCGAACAGGATATTCTGCTCCGAGGTGAACTTGAAGAACTTGCATCGAGCCACCCAGATCTATTCCATCTTTGGCTCACTCTTGATCGACCACCTGAAGGTGCTTTGCTCCAGTTTGCCACTGCAACCATGCCCACCCCCACCCCCACACTACCCCTCTTATATCCAAACTGTAGGGTCTCCACGGTGTCGGGTCTCTTTATCGTCATTGTTATTGTCATTATTTTTATGTCCATTCTTGCATCTACACCACAAGTCACACCGCTTCGTTTTGTTGCATTTTGCTTTTGTTCTTCCATAATCCTTTCTTGTATCACGTAAAGGGTCAATGCTAAGGTGAGGATCAACATGATGAAGCTATTCTGGAAACCTTTTTTGTATTACCCCTTAAATTCTACGTTTGTGCACCAGTCAACAGGGTCTGAAGAATTCAGAAAGTATATAGTTGTCCTGAGACGAACATTCTGATTCAGATGTGTCATACTCTGTTGCAGAGCGTCGGTGCTACAGAAGCAGTTTCTTGGCAAGCGTTTTACTGGGTGGTTTGCCATTGCTTTTCCAATAGTAGTTAGGGCAGGAATTTAAAATTAGTTCAGGTTGCCGGTGATAGCTCGCCTACACTTCATGAAGGACACTGTGGGATCTTTAACGTCCACCAACTAATGCTACCAGATGAGCCGCCCAGTTTAAAGTCCGTTTGAGGGATGGGGCACGCATTTGATCAATCAACCTGCCTGTGAAACACCAGGATGACCGTTTATAGCTGGGATGGGATTTGAACCCAGGGTAGACAACTTAGAGGTGAGTGTACAAACCTCTATAATCTCGAGTCTAGGCCACCCTATTAGCTCAAGAATAACATGCATAGTTAAATTAAACTTGTCCAAATAACGTGTTTTTTTCGATAAAATAATGGCAAAGTACAAGCACACAATTGGCCAGGGAATTTTGGAAGGGTGTGACTGTTACCTATTACAGAACTTGTGGGGGAAGGGGAAGTATCTGTTGATCTGACTGCAAACATTCGGACACAAAAATAGACTGTGTTCCACTGTGACAAAACTCATGGTCCTTTGATCGGCCGATGTCCAATCGGCATGTTGGATTCGTCAAAAGTTGCGTTTATTTACAATATAAGACGCAGGGGTTTGAGCTTGAGATCTGTAGAGTTTGCTAACTACTTGTTTTTCCTTGACTTCCCAATATGTGTATATATGTTCAGGTGCTCGTTATTTAAGGTTCACCATTTTTAAGGAATATGCTCGAAACGCACGCATCTTTCTCAAACTGTGACCTCTAACATTACTCCCGTCCATTTTCCAGCAGACTGGGAGTACAGCAAAGGTTTTGTGAACGCAGACATGATCAAAGAGCACTTGCCTAAACCTGGACCCGGTGTATTGGTGCTCATGTGTGGGCCTCCGCCCATGATCCAATACGCCTGCCTTCCCAACCTGGAGAAAGTTGGCTTTACATTAGATTCCTGCTTCACCTTCTAGAGCCTCAAGAGGCAAAGTGGAGGTGGAGACAAGGTAAAAACGGTCCCTGCACAAGGAGGAAATAAATATGTGTGGACCTTTCCAAAATGATGGTCCATCTTGTCACCTTTAACCATGTGCACCAACATCAGGCAGGACTGAATGCTGATCTTTGCATCTAAGGTAACCATAGTCTAGAATGCCCAGCTTAGACAAGCAGACCTTTTACCACCTTCTTCCTCCACACTCCATATCAACTTCTTTGCAAATTTGACACTTCCAACCTTTCACCAGAAATTACACATACCTTGCTTTTCAGACACTTGTTAACTTCCCGTTGCCTTGGTTACAATTTCGTCCCTCCTGAGTTTATCTGCAAAATATCAGACTGGTTTATTCTTATCGTGGGCAAACAGGAAGCAGTTTTTGTAGACGTTCATTTGCATCCAGATGATGGACGTGACTTAAGCCATGTTGTCCAATTCTTGTTCTTGTTGCTGCTGTAAGCTCTTCATTCTGACAGTAAAATATCACTGCTGGATCTCCTGTGTCTTTTAATGATCTCTGTTATGAATTTCTTCTAACTACTGATCCTTCCACCAATTTTCCTGCCAAGGCTCCTTCCCATCCTTGAATATTATATTAACTCCTTTTTTTTCTGTTTTTGAAAACGTTCAGTCTAACTGTCATGTCATGTCATCCACCGACCATCAACTATGATCATTATTACCGCCATTAACCCTTTTCCTAACCCAACCCTCTTACTTGCTGTTTTATGTTTCCTCTTCTTCTCTCTTTCTTCTTTTCTTGTTCATTCTTCCCTTGCTGGTTGTGTCCAATTGTTCAGACAGGTCGGTGGTCTCTCTGTCTTCTGCCGCCTCCTTTCTGGTCTTGCACCCTCTGTTCTGTGCTTTTGCCCACCCCCACCAGGTTTTTGCAGGCTCACATGGTCCACCATCAACCGCCTTTCTGTCTCTGTCACCATCAAACTCCAAAAATCCAGAATTGCTGCTCACCTCCACTCAAGTGTTCCTCTTTTTTCCCCAATTGTGGAATCAATTTTCACATTCTCTTCAATGTCATTCTTCCCTCCAGGTCTTCAAGACAACTGTTCGACACCATCTCAGATTGTCCCCGATTTAAAACCATCATCTTTTCTGCCATCGTTAACTCCAATCCATCCTTCCAAATTTCCAGTTTTCCCTCCTGAGAGTTTCCTTCTGTATCCATCTTGCCCACCCCATGCATCCTCCCCACATCCACTGTTTGTCCAAGTCTCCCTCTGTCTTAGCCTTTGGCTCTGCTGTTGGTGCTTCACCTTCTCTCTGCTGTTCCTTTTGGCCAATTGTGTCCTGATCCATTAAGTGTACTAATACTAGCTCTTCCACGATCCCTCCTGTATGTATACAACAACAACAAAAAATTGTTGCCCTGCTACCCCACTGTGAATTTAACCTTGCTTTTCCCTGAGCCCTGTTCTTGTACAAAGAAAATAGTTTTAGAGCAAACTTAAACTTCTTTTTTTTTTTTTAAAGTACAATAATTTGTATTATCACAACATATTATCCTCTGATTCGTTATGGATTAACAGTCGAATGATAGAGGTCTGAATCCTCAGTAAACCACCAAACAATACTCGGAACATTGAATAACAATCAAATTCCCTGTGATGGACAAGTCTCCAAGAGAGAATTTTTATTACAAGACAAGGAAATGTACTTGAGTTTTTGGCCCTTCGTTTTGCTGAGTTGTCTCTCTTTTCAATTCCTAGAAGAATAATCATCTGGACTTGGACTATGCATGAAAAGCTATATGCAGGTGAATTAATTATGGTCGTTATAGACATTCACTTTACAGTTAAAGAATGTAGGGCTGCAACTCCCCTTCTCCCTCCGCAATTAATTTCAGGCTAAGTTCAGCTAAGATTATGGAAGGAATTTGTTCAATAAGCTTTATCTGTACATTTCATCTCAGATAGCTTTTTTTTACCATATTGAATGAATACAGTACATACAGTGGTCTGCAAAAGTATTCACTCCCGACCAAAAATGCCACATTTAGATGAATTATAAATTATGTAGAAACAATTTTTCCAAATAAACTTTATTTATTCATAACTGAAGAGATGAAACTAAACACTGTTATGGTTGAAGGAGGTTACTCATCAGGAATGCCTGCAAAAAACATGTACAAATCAAAATTCACTGGTTGTAAAAGTATTCAACCCTTTCGGTCAGTACTTGGTGGAATCACCTTTTGCGGCAATGCCTGCTACGAGTGTTTCTGGGGGTAGGGCTCTACCAGCTTTACACAGTGAGATGGTGAAATATTTCCCAATTCTTCGCGTGAAAATTGCTCTCGTTCTGCCAAGTTTGATGGGGATCGTTGATGACTGCAATCTTCAAGTCTCGCCATAAATATGCAATTGGCGTCCAAGTCAGGACTTTGACTGGGCCGCTCAAGAACATTTATTTTCTTATTATTCAGCCACTCCAGTGTGGCTTTAGCTTCGTGCTTTGGATCATTGTCCTGCTGAAATGTGATTTTCCTACCCAGTTTCAGATTCATGGCTGACTCGAGCAGGTTTTCATCAAGGATTCTCCTGTACTTTACCCGTCAACTGTCCCTTTTATCCTGACAAGCTTGCCAGTCCCTGCTGATGGAAATCAGACTCATAACATCATACTGCCGCCACCTTGCTTGACAATAAGGATGGTGTTGATTGGGTGATGTGCAGTGTTCAGCTTGTGCCAGATGTAACGCTTTGAATTCAGACCAAAAAGTTCAAGTCCGGAAAACCTTTCCCCACTTGCCTGCAGTATCATTAAGCTGTTTTTTTTTTTTTTCACAAACTCCATATGAACTTTTAGATGCGTCTTTTTTTGGTAATTGCTTCTTTCTTGGCACCTGTCCATCAAGGCCAGCTTTGGGAAGGGAATGGGATATTGTTGATTGATGAACACTGACCCCCATCTCAGACATAGAGCCTTGCAGATCTTTCAAAGTCATTGTTGTATTGACGGTGACATCTTCAACCAGTTTCCTGCTTGCCGGGATGCTGAGTTTGGATGGGCGACCTGATCTGAGTAGTCTGGGTCGTATGATGCATCTTCCACTTCTTAATGATGGATTTCACCGTACTCAAAGGGATAATGAGTGACTTTGAAATCTTCCTATAACCCTCTCCTGAACAGTGCTTCTCCACCACTTTATGTCTGACTTCTTTGGAAAGCTCCTTGGTCTTCATGTGTACTTTGTTGGTTGACCAAGTGAGTTGCACCTTAAAACTCTTCAGATAAGTGGGTGAGCCAAGTTTTTAAGTTAAACCACTGATTACACGCAGGTGAAACCTATTACATTGTTTTGGAACCTTTCAAGCAAATAATTTTCTCCTGAAGTGATTTACGGTTCATTTGGCAACGGGTGTGAATACTGATACAACTGAGAATCATCTGATTTTCTCTGTTAATTGAACTCATTCACATTTTATCTGAATTTTGTTAGCTTTGTCATTTTGGAGTAGTTTGTGAAGCCTCCATATGTAAAGGTTGTTTTGAAAGCATCATGAAATAAGCTCAGGCGTTGCAAAAATGTGAACTTATGAGGGGGTGAATACTTTTTTCAAACCACTGTATATTCTAAACCTGGTGTTATCTTAATGGTGAAGGTGGTGGGCTTGGGATCCTAGGATCCTGAGTTCAAATCCCATTCGGTTGTTAAATTGATACCAGGTGGGGTTGAATCCGCCTATCATCTTTCCTTGGTTCGAAAAATGAATGCCAGCTTGCTGGTATACTGTGTCGGAGTGGCAACCCGTCCAGGATTGTACCCAACAGCCAAGGAGACTGCTTAAGCAGCACCAACGCTCTGCACAGAGTATGGTCTCAATGGATGGATGTATATTCTGTAAAAAAAAATGGCTTTAAAAGAAACATGCTGGGTGAACTAACTTGAAAACCTTTTTCATTGTCTGCCATGAATTGTGACATCTGAGTGGAGCTGAATTCCCTGTGATGTGTGAAACCCCTCCCCCCCTCCAAAACACCCTTCACCCACCCCCAAATACGCAGACCCTCCATCTTGTTAATCTGCTACAGTTGTGGTGTTTGTCAATGTTGCCTTGACCAACTCGAGCTCTGGTTTCACTTTCCTCTTCGGATCTGCCATTTCTCCACTCCCTTTCCACGTTCAGGTCTTGGCGACACTTTGCAGGTTTGCTTTGTTTATCCTTGTGTGTTTGTTCGTTTATTCAGTCCCAATGAAATTGGACCAACATTGAATGTAATAAAGATAAAAATTGTGTTCAACCGATGTACAAGAAAGCAAGGAATTCAAATTGATTATTGGAAAATTGAAGAACCCATTGATTGCATTATTTATTTGTTTCTTTTTCCGACAAGAGCAAGGCTCACAGAAGATTAAAGTTTGACAGTGGGGTAGCAGGGCAACAATTATATAAGAGGGATTGAGAGCGAGAGAAATCGGTAAATAAGAGGGATGGGTTTGGAATGGTGAATGGGATAAAAATCATGGGTCATGATAGGGGATGACATGAGGTGGCAGTTCACTGCCTGCTTGAAACCCTGGAGGGAAGAGTGAGACAGAGCCACTGGAAAGATATTGCATAGGCAGGAGAATTGAGGAGTAAGAGAGTTGAGGTGTGCAGTCAGTGAGCCTGGATTTTGGAAGTTCAATTCAGAGGGTCAACCAACTCTTTAAAAATGGATATTGTTTATTATTTTTTATTCATTATTATTTTATTTTTTTGGATACAGAGTCTGGGCTCGTGGAGATCATCCTGGATCCTGGATCTGGATGCAACAGAATAAAAGCAATGGGAGAAAGGAGGGGGGGGGAGAATACACCAACAGCAGGGTTGAGGGACAAAATATAAGAAGACTTTTTTTTTTGTATACCTTGGTCGAGGCTCGTATGAGAGCTAACACACAACTCGCAGCAAGGAGGCATGAGACAAGAGGGGCGGGAGTGGAAGGGACAAAACAGTGGGGAACAGACACATTAGGTGAACTGGAAGGGAGAGGGATGGGGATGGGATGGCGAACATGGCGAAGAGAAGATGGACATTTCAGGGACTTTCAGGAAGGAAAGCAGGAGAAATGAAGGAAGTGGGCTTGGGTGGATTATCGGGGGTAGAAAAGATCGAGGATTTGGATGGGGGCAGATAAGAGGTGGTGGTGAACAGCTGTTTTGAAAGCCTGGAGGGAAGAATGGGAAAGAATAGAGTGAGGAAGTTTATTCCAAAGGCGGGAAAAAAGAGGAATGAAAGAGTGAAGATGAGCAGTGATTCGTGATTTTGGTAGTTTTACCAGAAGGGGTTGTTGGCGGACCTTGAGCGCCCTGTGGAAATGTGGTGGGGACAAATCGCAGAGAGAGCAGGGGGGCAAGGCTGGAGAGGAGTCGGTAGAAGACAGAAAGACCACCGACCAACCTGCGGTGATTGAGTGAGAGGCCCAAAGACTCAGCTTCATTGCGGGAGATGCCGATGATCTTAAATGCCCTGGTTTCGACAGCGTGAAGCCGAGAAAGGTGGGAGGCAGGAGCACCAGCCCAGAGGGGAGAGCAGTACTCCATCAGGCTATGGACAAAAGCTTTGTAAGTGGTCAGGAGCTCAAGAGGGCCGAGGAAGGACTTAGCACGACGGAGGATTCCCAGTCGGCGACTGGCTTTTGAGGCGAGGTTGGAAATGTGACTTTCCCAGGAAAGGTCATGGCAGATAGTGAGACCTAGAAGCTTGAAAGAAAATACTTCTTCCAGAGGATTGTTGAGAAAGTGGATGAGGGGGGGGGGTTTGTAAACGGTCCTTTCGAAGAGACATAGTGAGAGTGTGAGATTTGTCTGGATTGAAAGACATGTTCCACGTGTTGGACCAGTTTGTGATTTTATCCAGATCTGCAGTGAGTGAAGAAGCTGCTGCTTGCTGGTCTGAGGGATGACAGATGGTACGGCAGAGGGTGGAGTCGTCGGCAAAGAGAAATAGAGGATTTTCCAGGGAGTCCGAGAGATCATTGATGAAAACCAGAAAAAGAACAGGGCCCAGAACGCTACCTTGAGGAACTCCAGCCTGCACAGGAAGAGGGGATGAAAGAACTCCATTTAGGGCCACACGTTGACTGCGACAGGACAGGAAGTCTGCGAGCCATGAGTGGAGATGGCCTTGAATACCATGGGAAGAGAGTTTGATGAGTAGGGCAGGGTGCCAGACTGTGTCAAAAGCACGTGATATGTCCAGGGATACGGCTCGGATTTCCTGTCTGGCATTGAGGACCTCCATCCATTGATGGGAGAGCAGAAGCAGCATATCCAGGGTAGAGTGACCTGGTCTGAAACCAAATTGATGATTGGAAATCAAGCCATTGGAGAAGAGGAAGGATTTCATGTCTGAAGCGATGATGGATTCCATCACCTTGCTGATGATTGGGAGAAGGCTGATTGGTCTGTAGTTACAGGGATCTGTTTTTGCACCTTTTTTATGCAGGGCAGTGATGTGAGCAGATTTCCAAGCAGATGGCAGATGACCTTGGGCAAATGAGAGGGTGAATAGAACAGAGAGAGGGTGAGCAAGAGCAGAAGAGCAGGCTTTGAGGACATGTGGGCTGATGCCGTCTGGACTGGTTGCAGAATCTGACTCGAGGTTTGAAAGCAAGCTCTCCACCTTGTCAGGAGAAAAGGATACAGAGTCCAGGGACAGTTGGGTGCGACTGGGTAAAGTGGGTAGAGATAGTGATGGGTTTATGACACAAGATTTAGCTGCAAACACCGAGTTTAGACATTCAGCTTTATCACGTGTGGAATCAGCAGTGCGGCCATTTGAGGTAAGGGAGGGGATGGAGGGGTAACATACACCAGAAACAGATTTGATTAAACGCCACCAGGATTTTGAGGAGGGAGAGAGGTTTGAGAGTTCAGACTTGAGATGAGAAAGATGTTGTTTTCTGGCTCTCCTGAGGGTAGATACACACTTGTTCCGAGCTTTGTGGAAAGAACTGAGATTGCCCTCAGTTGGGTTTGCTTTCCATGAGGCAAAGGCAAGTTGTTTCAGGACAACTGCCTCGCCACAAGCTTCAGTAAACCAAGGGCGGGAGGAAGGGTAAGACAACTGAACACGAGAGGGGATAAATCTGTGCATGAGGGAGAGCAAGTTTCTTTGAAAGAATTCCCAGGATGAGTTGATGTTTGAGAAAGTAGTGATAGGAGACCAGTCTGTAAGTTTGATGGCTGCTCGGAGACCCTGCCAGTCGGCTTGAGTGAAATGCCAGACTCGACGGCGGTGAGGTGGTTCTCTGATAACAGCCAGAGAGATGTCCACTTTGACAAGGACGTGGTCAGAAGAACCAATTGGAGCGAAGGAAGAGCAGCAGATATTGTCAGGGAAATTTGTCAAAATCAGATCCAGAAGAGATGCAGTACCATTGGTTGAGATCCGGGTCGGGAAGTTGACCGATTGAGTCAGTCCTAATGAGTCGCAGAGAGCTTTTGCTGAGGTGCCATGGCAGGTGAGAGAGGTACCCACAACTAGCCAACTGGCGTGATGACAATTGAAGTCACCACATAAGAGGAAGAGAGAGTTTGGATGAGAAGATAGAAGATGGTCCATGTTTTCGGATAGTGAGGTGTAGATGGAGTCATCACTGTTCGGTGGACGGTACAGTACACATATAAACATGAGGTGGGAGTGGAGGGGAAGCCGAAGCCAGAGGTATTCCTGGGGGCGTGGGGGAGTGAGAGCAGTGCATGGAGAGTGAGGAATAGAGTCTTTGATGAAGAGAGCAACACCTCCACCAGGACGAGGCTCAGGTCTGTCATACCGTAAGAGGGAGTAGCCAGGGAGAGATACTTGGGAGTCAGACACGTCTTGGGAGAGGAAAGTTTCTGTTAGGCAGATAATGTCTGGTTTGTCAGTGGCAACCTGTATGGAAAGATCTGAAAGGTTTGAGCGAATGCCCCGGATATTTGAGGTCCACACTTTTAATGAAGAGGAAGGGGAGGAGGCTTTGGGTGCAGGAGGTGGAGGGGGGGGGGGAGGGTAGGACAAGGGACGAGGGGGGCAGGTAAGGAGGGTTGCTGAAGGAGTGTGGGGTATTGCAGAATAGCGAGGGGAGGGGGCCGAATGAGGAGGAGAAAAGGCTCTGTGGTGCTGGGGGAGAGGGGGGACAAGAGACAAGGAAGAAGGCAGTTGAGGATTTGAGGAGGTGGAGTGAAGAGATGGAGGTGAGAGGGCAGTGGAGGGAGGCAGGTTGGTGGATGAGAGGGGGGGCAACTTTGAGAAGGAAGAGTGAGGGGGATGAAAGGTGGGAGAAAGGTGAGGGGGGGATTTTTGAGAGAGGTGAGAGGGAGGCTTGGAGGGAGAAGAGTGGGATGGTTGCTTTGAGAATGAGAGTGAGGGGTGAGGAGGGTGAGTTGGCACTGAAGTTGGAAAAAAGAATGGTTGATGGAAAGCGAGCATCCATGGCAAACTGTGGTTTTTAAAAGACTTGCACAAATATGGGAAGAATGAGGGATAGTGAAGGACGCAAGAGGTGGAAAAGGTGGATACAGAAGCAAACTCTCGGGAAGGAAAGGCTTGAAAGCGGTGGTCTTGTTGGGGGTGGGGGGGGGTGGGGGGTAGAGATGTTAATGTGGGTGGAAAAGATCGTGGTTTTGGATTGGGGATGATCTGAGATGGTGATGAACAGCTATTTTGAAGACTTGGAGAGAAGAATGAGATGGAAGAGAATGTGGAAATTGGTTCCACAGGTGGGGTAAAAAAAGAGGAAGGAATGAGTGGAGATGAATAGTGATTCTGAATTTTGGGAGTTTCATGAGAAGGGGGGGGTTGTTGGTGGACGATGTGTGCCTTGCATAAATCTGGAAAGGGGGGGGCAGGAGACAGAGCATGGAAAGAGCAGAGGTGCAAGACCAGAAAGGAGGCAGTGGAAGACGGGGAGACAAACGACCTGTCTGCGATGGCGAAGTGATGGGCCCCTCGAGACTCAGCGTCTTCGTGGGAACTTCCAATGATCTTGAAAGGCTTAGCTTGCATGGCATCAAGACGAGGAAGGTTTCATGTAGGGGCACAAACCCAGAGGGGAGAGCAGTACTCTATCCAACGGTGGATGAAGGCGTTGTAGGTGGATAAACTGATAGGTCTTTAGTGAAGGGATCGGATGTTGCACATTGTTTATGTAATGCGGTGATGTTGGCTGATTTCAAAGCAGAAGATGACTTGGCACAAATGACTGGGTGAAAAGGGCAGAGAGAGGAAGTGCAAGAGCAGCATAGTAGGATTTTAGGACACATGAGCTGATACCCTTCGGTCCAGTTGCACTATCAGAGTCTGGGGTTGCCAGAAACTTCTCTACCTCACAGTTGCAAAATAAAGAGTCCAGGGGCAGTTGGATATGACTGGGTAGGATGTGTACAGAGAGAGAGAGAGAGTGAGGGGTTGGGGACACAAGATTTGGAGGCAAACACAGAATTGAGGCGTTCAGCTTTCTCACGAGTAGACTTTGCTGTGGTACCATTTTGAAGAGAGGGGAGGGATGGAAGGGGAGCATACTCCAGGGACAGACTTAACAAAGTACCACCAGGAGGATTACTTTAAAATAAAGGATCCTGTCTGAAAAACAAAGTTTACAGAAACGTGTAAAACTTGAAATTGCAGTGAGATGTCTCTAAACATGGTCATGTTCCACTATGTATCAAGTCGTGGGAAAATTCTGTCTCTGCATAACAATATCATCATCGTTAACACGCGACATGCAAAACACCTGGGAATGTGAATTTCTTTAAAGTGTAGGAGCTGCCGAACCAGACTTCAACCACATTGCACCTGATCAACCTGGTTTCAATTGTTTTATCCAAGACGACAAGACCACTTGCTACACATAGGTTTCGGCAAGAATTTCGAATAATTCCTTCAGGGTGCCATTGCTAACTCACCTACTCTTTCCGAAAGACACTGTGGGATATTTAACTTCCACCATCAATGCTGGCAAAATGGTTGTCGTGCTTGATGTCTGGGTGATTAATGCAGCACACCAATGTGCCCGTACCCGATGGTGTCACAGCACTCCACATAAAGTACAAGGGTGACAGTTTATAGCTGTGTCGAAATTCAAAGCCAGGATCGACAGCTCAGAGGCAAGTGTGTATACCTGTAGTCTAAGACATGCTGCCAGCCCACCTAACAATATACAGTGCAGCGTTGGTTTACTCTGGGTCCTACCCTTCTCCTGTATTTTCCACTTCAAAAGTTAAAAAATAATAATCAAATGGTTTGTCAAGAGAGAAACACGATTTGTCTTTGTTAGCCTATTGCAAGGCATCGTCCTCCCTGAATGTGTTCTCTCCTGTTCTCAAATTCAAGATCGTTGTACTCCAGTGACTGTTTCAATTTTGTTCCAACATCATTCTTCAGGTCCTTCTCGAGTTTGCCAGTTTGGAATTGTTGTTTTCATCAGTTGTCAGTGTCCAGCCATTTCCAGTTTGGTTTTGATTTTAACAATTATCTGTCGTGGAATTTAGTTTTGTGTCTGATCCATTAATGCTTCAAAGCTCATCAAGATTAATTGAAGAATGACCATTCTATGAAGACCAATTCCAGTCTAATGAATATCTTGATGCTGGTCATGGAAGACCCTTGAAGAGGTGTACTGGTAGCCAAAACGTGGTATGGTCCTGTTTTCTGAACCAAGTAGATTGATTGAAGAGTGCTGATGTCCTAGTCAGGCTATAAAATAAGCATTTGAAGAGATTGGTGACATCTCCCTGTCCTATACTTTATGCTTGAGAGGTTGAAGAACAGAACAATAAATAAAAACCAATGTCACCCGCAGGGTGACCCGTATCTTGCCAAAAGGTGACCACGTGTGACTTCTTTAAGGTCACACTGAGGTGAACAGAGCTGCTATCCACCAGGAGCGACTCCTTGAGGAATATCTGCCGACGAGAGATTCCGATGAGAATCGTTCTACAGAGTAACCATGAAAAATATGCTTTTGCCTCATAACGTCACCAAATGGCGTTATAATGTCTCAAGCTTCACATATCTAGAAAGCACTCAGAGGTGTTCAATTTGAGGTACTACACGATATGGTTCCTAAAACTTGAAAATTTGACCTTGGGGTCAAATATGTTTGACCTCAGGCGCTAACCATGAAGGTCAAGGCCAATCGCCACCAAAAATTAATCAGCTGAGCGCCAGACCATGAACTATATTCCCATGAAGTTTGAAGACTATCTGATCAAAATTACTCAAAAAATAAGGATTTCGTCGACTCCCCTGATTTGCGAGTGACCTTGACCTTTGACCTTGACCTTCAAAATTTTATGCGCTGAAGGGGACCTCTACAGGCCTCTGATATGCGAAGTTACAAAAATTTCCAATGATAACTGTGCTCTGCAGAATTTTTTATACGTGATTACAGACAAACAAACAAACAAAAAAAAAACATACAAGCTGACTAACATATCTTGCAAAAACTTCGTTTTGGCAAGATAATAATACCCTTTGTCTTGATGTCCTGATGCAAGGAACACATATATTCCTCGAGCTGAAGTCAAATGCAATTATATATTTGTTGCCAGATGAAATGCTGGTGCCCCAGACTATAGTGGGGACCCTTAGTCCATGATGCTATTTGAGCCCTGTCGGCTGCTGAATTAACACCAGGTGGGCGGGTGGCGGAGGGTTTGACTCAGCCTGTCATCCTTTTGAGGTCGGTGAAATGAGCACCAGTGTACTGGTAATCGGGGCACTGCATCAGCAGCATAGCAGTGTCCCGAACCAATGATACAACCAGCAGCCACAAGGCTTGCACGTGCGTGCGTGCGCACATAGTGAGGTCATCAAGGTGGGAAGGGAATGTCTTGGTTCAAAACATTGGCTTGAAGGGACATCAGCTTCCAGGCTGAATGAGAATGCCATCAAAAGTGGCATCATTCAATTGAAGAGTGGTACCTAGATGCCAATGGATAAAAGTCATGAAATGGAGAGCTGGTATCAGATGTTTCATCCACTATTGAGCCAAGAGATGCAGTCTGTCCTCCAGTTGGCTGTTGTGGACAAATCAGCCTTTGTTCACACCAGCTCAGAGGACATGTGACTGTTTCTGAGAAGTCGGTGATGAGACTTCCCAGAAGCAGCCAGGAGATTCTCCACCAACTCGTGCAGCATGATGTACAAATATAATTTTGGAAATGATCGTTTGGTGGCCAATAATCCATGACGATCAAATGATTTTGAAGTATTTTATTCAACGTTTACATGGAGGAATATACAGTATCCTTTACATTTTCATAGAACATTGGTGACATCTTGTGTAAATTCCCATGGTTTGTGTTCGTTGCATATACCCTTTCTTATGAAGGTTTAACCAGCTGCACCACCAGATGTAAAATCTCTGCATGAATGGAATGTGTGAAGCTACATCATGATTGTGTAATATGCAGTTAATTTGTTCCAAAAAATGGCAACTCACCAGCTTGATGAACAATCAATGCGGTAAATATATACATCGTACTGTCTTGAACACTGATGTAGCAGCTTTGACAAGTGTACCATGAAGCTGGGTATGCAGGGTGGGGTTTCTCGGAATCTGAACTTGTGACTTCATCTTGGAGCTTTAACAATAGGATCCGTGATGAATCTTAGACTGGGCTGCAGGTGTATTGTGCAATATGGACTGTGGGCACACAGGCCGCACACCCAGATGGCTATGGCGCCGCAAGCTGCAGTTCTGGCTGGAGCATGTGGTCGGGGCCAAGCAGAATGATGTCCCACAATGAGAACGGGCAGTGCAGAGAGTCTCGAGACCCCGACATGCGTGCAGGGCCCGGGTGCAGCTCCTTGGGGTACAGCATGGAACCCTGTGTCGAACTCGAACTTCACCTCCTCTGCCATTAACGGAAAATCCGGGAGAGATAGATGGAGTAAGAAAGTTTAAAGAAATTCCGGTTTCTCCAGCGACATCAAAAAACCAGCACCCACAAGGGGAATTTCTGATGGGGTCACGTATTTGGAAAAGAAGGCCATTTGGCCCACAATGCTTGTGCTTTATCTCGTTTCATTCAATCTCTCTCTTTTTACGTGTTATAACCGCATTCTCATCACAAACTAAATCTTAACATTCCCATCACTTACACCCTCACCTAATATTCTTGCAGGTAATTTAGCCAAGGAATCTGCACACAATAGCATACACCTTCTTATAATCTACAACCAAATGCAGATTTATGGAATGCTGTGAAATGCAGTGGTCCCTGCAGACAATTTTAGGGTCAAACGACTCCATGACGAGACTGCAGAAAGAACACCTTGACCAACTCCACCGACTGAGCCGTCCCTACCCCGCTCCGCCCCACCGACTGAGCCGTCCCTGCCCTGCTCCGCCCCACCGACTGAGCCGTCCCTGCCCCGCTCTGCCCCACCCCGCCGACTGAGCCGTCCCTGCCCCGCTCCGCCCCACCCCGCCGACTGAGCCGTCCCTGCCCCGCTCCGCCCCACCCCGCCGACTGAGCCGTCCCTACCCTGCTCCCCCCCCCCGACCCACCGACTGAGCCGTCCCTGCCCCGCTCCGCCCCGCCGACTGAGCTTCATCTCACTTCTTTAAATCTCTCTCTTTTTACGTATTATAACCCTATTGTCATCATAAACTAAATCTTAACATTCCCATCACTTACTGATGTTGTGATGCCATGTTTGAATCCCATCGACTCTGTTAAGTTATCCATCCTATTGATAGCCTTGCAATTAATGAAAAAAATTCATTGTTGTCTCCCGTTATGTCCTTGTCCTACAGGTGATACAAAGTACATCATTGAAGTTCCTCCACGAGCTTTAGATCGTCATTAAAAAGGTCATAATATAAAATTAAAACGGTAAGAAAGTAAAGGGTGTGATGAGATCTCTCTCCTTACCTGTACATGCTGATTCTGTGGAGAGATGTTTAATCAACCTGCGTGTAGAGAAGTACAGTTGTGCACTTGGTCCTGTGTTTTATACTTGTGCACATGGCCAGTAACCTACATACAACGACAATTAGCCATTGTTTGTGTCTTGAAAGCGACGCAGATGCTGGTAATTAAACCACTTACACAAACCGCAAACAAGAGGCCCCGTTTTCATCAATTGCCACATGGGCAATTCGTCATTAGATGCGAATAAAGTATAATTCACAATTGATTAACCAACGTTAAACACACAGCAAACAGTTTTCGTGCAAGTAAAAAATGAGTTGAAGGGGTGCTTCTATGACCATGTTAGAGAGTCTAGACTCGAGAGTGTCATGAGCCTGGAAGTCTCTGCCACGCCAAGACCCCAGTAATATACAACGGGTCAACTCGTTTACATATGAATAATCGCAAACGAAAAAGATTGATTATTGACTTTGAGATAATTGAAACGATATGTTGGAGCATTAACATGGTGGACATGATGAGTCTTTCCTTTAGGTCAAAACAACAGTTGGACAAAGGACAGATATCCCAGGTTCAATGGTCTAGGAAATCTATAAAATCAGATAACATTTGTGTATATACCTATATCGGACCTTGATATCTGGGAATATTTACTATACGAGATCTATCTAAAAAGTAATTGGACTGACTTCACAACGTCCATCTAAAAAGTAACGGAACTGACGTCACAAATTTTATTCCAAAAAATATATTGAAATCACAGCTTGTCCCCTTCAAAATACTTTCCCTCCAGTCTCACACACTTGTCCAGCCTCTTCTTCCACGCTTCGATGCACCCCTGGAAGGCTTCTTCTGGAATCCTCAGGAGCTCCGTCGTCACGGCCCTTTTGATCGCCTCCACATCAGGAAATCGGGTCCCCTTGATCACACCCTTGAGCTTGGGGAATAGGAAAAAAATCACAAAGGGCCAAGTCTGGCGAATACAGGGGTTTGCTCCAGAGTTGGCACGTTCCTCTCCGCCAGAAACTGTCAGATGCTCAGAGCACTGTGAGCAGGAGCGTTGTCATGGTGGAGGAACCCAGGCGTTGTTCTCCCACAGATCCCTCCTCTTGCGCCGACTAATCTCATGAGGCGCCGGAGGATCTCCTTGTACATGTATTGATTCACTGTTTGACGCTGTGGTAGAAAGTCGAAGTGGACGATGTCAAAAAACGTGATGTGCATCACCTTGACCTTCAACTATGACATCCTTGCTTTCTTTGGTCTTGGTGATGCCGGACTTTTCCACTGACGACTCTGCCGTTTGGTCTTGGGATCGTATTCGAATATCCACGATTCATCGCCAGTAATGACTCTCCTGAGCAGGTCTGGATCGTTCTCGAGACACTCGATAATGTCTTGACAGAAAGTGACTCTTTGCTGTTTCTGATCCTCAGACAACAGCTTGGGGACCATCTTTGCGCACACCTTGCGCATTTCGAGATTTTCAATGATGATGCTACAGACAGTGTCCATGAACGGAAATATCCGTGGATAAATTTGGCCGGTGCAGACTCGCTTTGCTCACAGCAGGTCACGTGATTCAAGACAATGTAGCTTGTACTCGAACTGGTTGCTCGGCAATGCTAACATGCCCCTCTACTGCCTCTTTTATAACCTTTGGCATATTTACATTAAAAGTTAATATAGCTGCAAACTTTTAAGTAAAGAGCTCATCCCAATCACTAATTCTTGATTTAATTGAGTTATTTACCTGCTTACAGGATGCAAACACAATCCACTTCATCAAATATATAAGGATTGTATTTATTACCAGGGGGGCATGCTTACACACTGCAAGCAAATAGTCAAGTGCATCCTACATGCAGACGTAATACAGCTTAGTTTGGGTGAGAAGAAACCAAGCTTGCTATTTAGCAATCTTTAATTCACTTTGACCAGAACCTTCAAAAACTTGTGATCACAACTCAAACCAAGCTGTACATGAGCCGCTAATATGAAGTGTTGTAGGAGATAATTAATCACATCTACCAATCACATCTAATTGATGACATTGTCAGATGTTCCTCTCTATACCTCCATCATGCTAAAAATCCCACTTTTACTACTGCAGAATATAGATCTATCAGGATGAACTGTTTGCATAAAACAAAATTGCTGAAATCTCAGTAGAAGATCGCTATAGAATTGTTTCTGCATCAAGAAGGAAAAACAGTGAGTGAAATATCTTGCATCACTCGATTTTTTTTACATCACGTTTTATGGATAGATGTACAATCTATCCATAAAACTCGTTTCATGAAAATCGGAGGAAAATTTTTCAAGTTATGATCAAAAATGTGTTTTTGTTCATTCGGTCACAATCCAAAAAAGTAGATCAAGGACACTAATCAAATATAAGGTGCACAACGTCTGTGCAGCTACACTAATACGATGCAAGAATATATTGGAAGGCCAAGCAGTCTCTGAGATTCCGCATTAGCAAAATTGAGCGATGACAAAAAAAAACACTTTTTTTCAGGTCACCATTTAACCTTGACCTTCCCAGAGGGGTATGATGTAAATTAAGCATAAATGCACCTTGCTCTGGACTAGCTGGGAGAAATTTTGTTCTGATTGGACAAATCTTAGTCTAATTATGATGAAAAATGTTAAAATGTATGTAATTGTCATGACCTTAAAAGTGAGGTCACGGTCAAAAAAATGTCAAACCCGCATGCATTCTATTCACATTATTGATGTAAAATTTAATTCCAAATGTCCCAGCTGGATCCGAGATACAACTCGGACATTGACAGAAGAAGCAGAAAAAATTAAATGGTGTTTTAGTACTCCTTCGGGTATAAGACCTTGACCCCTAACCCGGAGGGGTATGATGTAAATTGAGCGTAAATGCGCCTTGCTCGAGATCATCTCGGGAGGGCAATTTCATTCCAATCAGACAAAAAAAAAGTCAACCCCGCATAATTTGTTTTAACATTATCGATGCAAAATTTTATTCCTAAAATCTTTTACATTGGCAAAAAGGGAGAAAAACCTAAATTATGGTTTAGTACTCCTCAGGGTGGAACACCTTTCTTTAATCTGGAAGGCACCTTCCTCTAGGCTATCTACAGAGGGTAATTTCGTTCTGATCGGACAAACCTTGGTCAAGTTATGGTGAAAAATGTTTAAATGTCTAATGAGGTTATGACCTAATTTTAAGGTCGGGTTCAAAATTAGGTCAACCCCATATGCTATCTTTCTGCTCACATTATTGATGCGAAATTTCATTCCAAAAGACAGCCTGCTCAGAGATTCAGCTCGAAAATTGATATAGCTTGGAAATCGAGAATGCAGGAAGAATTTTTTTTTTTTTAAATGATGTTATCGTGTTACGAATTTGGAAACTTACTGCACTCAACATTCAGGTCCTTATAGAACAGTTGTATCGGTCAGTATGTGTTTCTCCTTAGAATCCATCCCCTGTGTCTAATGGGAATTAAATGTACGTGCGCTGTGGGTTACTTTATACATCGGATTTTTTTCTACATCCCTTACAACAACACCCCTCTTCACTTTCACATGACAACACTCTGCTTACGGCATTCTTCGCACGCTTGCTGGCGAGCGCGCGTGTGGGCGGAGTCTAACATAGGCATGGCGTCCCTCTTTAGCCAATCGGCAAGGAGTGGGCGTCTCACCCGCCCCGTTTCCGACTCAACACGATCGCCATTACACACGTGGGCGGAGCCACAAACGCCTCCGCTCGGGACTCCACCCAGAAGGGTGGGAGTTGCCCCGCCTACCGTGGGCCTGTCCAATGGAGGACGACCAGGGAATCGCATGATGGGTCCGACCAATGAGGAGGCGAGGAGAAGAGGCCCCTCACTCTTGAGGAGAAAGTGTGGTTGTCTGGATCAGCGAGGAGAGAGACGGTGTGCTCGTGGCAGGAGTGTTCACCAGCTTGAGAGATCGTGGTGTTTTGCCAAGCAGCAAGGATTGTGTGTGAGACATTCTTGGTGGAAGAGGACATTCTCAGTCCAGGAATTTCCAACATGGCATCCAAAGCCAGTGAGTGGTTGTCGACGAGAGCTCTGCAGACTGTCATGGTCGTGGACTTCGGGTCGTGGGTTCGAGTCCCACCCTGGTGATTCGAGTCGGTGTACCGGCACGAGGCGGGGCAGGTACCCTGGGCCGTCTCTACCGACTGAAGACCCATCGGGTCCATTTTCTTTTTGGGTATTTGTGTGTACGTGTGTGTGTGTGTCCTTCGGCCCCGTCTGTAAGTAGAAACTGTTCAGTGCCTGTGTTCCTTGTAAGTTACATTTTCTTTAGTCGTGATAACCCTGCTCTTTGTGTGTTCCCTTCCCCGCCATTATAAAAAAATCCCCTGTTAAATGTTTCAGCTCGTTTCTGTGTTTTCTTTATTGTTTTAGCACGGAGCGTGTTGGGAAATTGGGAAGCGGCAAATTGTGCATTTGGACCGACGGACCTCGGTAACCATCCGCTCGGGTTACGCACGGTTCGAGCACGCTAACGGCTCATTCCGCTCGAGCTCCGCCGAGGGTGAATTTCCCCGGTAGTTTGGACGACGTGGGTATTTCTGTAAATTGAAATTGGCAATCGACCCTGTCCCACGCGGTCGACCTATTGGCAATCTTCGGTCCGATAAGGGACCCGTCGGCTCCGGAGTTATCCAGGGTGACGACCTATAAATTCCAGGTGTTCGGTGGAGCCAACTCTACTGCTCCATCTAGCGGTCGTGCTCTCCTCCAAAACTCGGACCCACAACAATAGTACTCCTTGGGGGTCTAAGAAACTCTGGAGTACCATTAAAAATTGGGGGTGCCAATTGTAGAAATTGTCGTGACAGTTTTGGCCACCTCAAGACAGAAAAACCTTTAGTTCAATTTAAGCTGTTTATTCATTAGTAAATATCAGACTCGTGCGAGGAAGCCTAGCCTGGAGCAGTGTCTCAGGTAAAAAGTTGACTATATATTGTGTATTATGAGTATATGTATGTATGTATGTATGTATGTATATATATATATATGTATATGTATTAACCACGCCCTGGAGGGAGTATATATATATATATATATATATATATATATATATATATATATATATATATATATATATATATATATATATATATATGTATGTATATATATATATATATATATATATGTATGTATATATATATATATATATATATATATATATATGTATGTATATATATGTATATATATATATATATATATATATATATATATATATATATATATATGTATATGTATTAACCACGCCCTGGAGGGAGTATATATATATATATATATATATATATATATATATATATATATATATATATATATATATATATGTATGTATATATATATATATATATGTCAAAATAAATAAACTGAACAAAGAGAGGCCTGTTGGAGAAACAACGGATGGAACTTTGTACGGTTAAAATCACAAACACAGGATGAAAATGGTCTGTTATCGGAGCTTGTGTATTGCCCTGGTGAAAGAGTATTTGATTCCTTGCTGCTGGCCCAGATGGCCAGCAGACAGATAAGGTTTTACAAGGTTTTTACGATTACAGAGGAATGTGTGTATTCTCCCTCCCTACTAGCTTTCCCAGCATATATTTATTAAAGTATTTTTCAAAGCACTAGCTAAAGCTAATTGACATTTTATCTCATTATAAATTCAATTAACAATTCATTTTCCCCACAAAACAAACCCCACAACAGCAACAATTTCCTTCCACTATCTTGTATTGTTACGAATCTGGAAGCCTTTTGCACACAAGCAGACTGCAGTTCCCGCAGCTTAGTTATTTCGATAAGTATGTGTTTATAGTTAGAATCCATCCCCGATGTCTAATGGGAATTTCGTGTGTGCGCTAAGAGTTATTTTTTTGGTTAGGTTTTCATTACATCTACAACAACAACAACAACAACAACAACAACAACAACAACAACAACAACAACAGTGACACCGAACCGCACTCAACCCGGTCGCCATTGCCTACGTGTTTTTGGCTGAGGGCATGGGTGGAGCCTCCGTCGCTTCGGTTCAAGGCTCTGCTCCAAGGAGGGGCATAGAGTGTTTCCTCCAGCCAATGAGCAAAGGGCGAGCATCACATGCGCGCCCCAGCCAATCAGGGGGGCTGACCACCTCAGGGGCGGCCCAGCCAGAGGGAATGTTCGGCCCTACCAATGAAGGGTGGCCACGAGTCGCCCGACAACCCCTTGTCCAATCCGGAGGCGAGTCCCTCAGAGCGGTGCCCTCGACCTGCGGGGGAGGGGGAGGAAAAGACAAAGTGGCGAGACGTGGAGAGAAAGCAAGTTCGCCCCTTCGTAAAGGAGAAAGAGATGAAACAGCTGGCATTCTCATCTGGTCCGTGCCCATGCTAGCTGGCATCCGTGGTGCTGTCCTTGGTCTCCGGTGCTTGGTGCGGCGTTGGTAGCGGTGGGTTTGAGTCCCGCCACCGGACAAGCTCGAGCAGACCACATGAGGTGGGCAGGTGCAAATACAGGCCGCGGCCACCGTGTGTGTGTGTGTGTGTGTGTGTGTGTGTGTGTGTGTGTGTGTGTGTGTGTGTGTGTGTGTGTGTGTGTGTGTGTGTGTGTGTGTGTGTGTGTGGCGCCAGTGTGTATAAATAGAAATTCTTGTGGTTTTTCATTGTACATGGTTTGCATTTCTTTTATTCGTGATAACTCTGCTCTTTTTGTGCTCCCCCTCCCCGATTTTTGTTATAAATAAACCCCTGTTAAATGTTCCAGTTCGTTGTTCGTGTTTTCTTTCATTGGCCTAGCAAGGTGCGTCTTGAGAAATAGTAAGACCGTTCGGGCCGTTAAGTTGTCATTTGGACCGACGGATCTTGGTAATCACCACTCGGATTACACCCGGATCGGGCTTGGTAAACAGTCCGTTCTGCCCGAGGTCCGTCAAGGGTGTGATTTTCCCCAGTCGTTGGACGACGTGGGTATTTAGGTATATTGAAATTAGGCAATTAACCCTACGCGACACCGTCAAAATATTGGCGACCACGGTCCGCTTAGGGACCCGTGAACTCTCGGACTTATGCGAGAGTCATGACCCAAATTCCGGGTGTTTGGTGGGAGATGACTCTACTGCTCCACCTAGTGGTCGTTTATCGCCTCCGAACCCCGGCCCATAACAATATTAAGGGGAGGTAACAACACGCCTAGAGTGGCACTGCATCAGCTGCACAGCTGAGCCCCAGCAAATTATGCTACCCTCAGTCACGTGCTGCATAGGAAAGAAGACGAAGAATCATCTACCTCATCCCTCTCCTAAGTCCTTATATCCTACTCCTCTCACCTCCCAAGCTACATCCCTTTCTCTCTCCACTCTCCCACACGCACTTCATCCTTTATCTCTCCCATCTCATCCTTGTCTTCTTATCTTGAGCTCAGTTTTGTTTGAGATTACAAGCACCATATTATATTGCCAAGACTTCAGGAAAAGTAATGGTAAATGTGTGCTGTGTTCATTTCTTTATCTCTGCCATGTTGTTGTTGCTGTTGTTTCATATGCTGGCTGTATCATTTTTGGGAAGCATGGCTGTGGTGCTGATGCGGTACCCCGTTACCAGTATGCTGGTACTCATTTCGCCGACCTCAGAAGGATGACAGACTGAGTTAACCCCACCTGGTGTTATTTCAACAGCATGACTGGAGCTCGAACTCAAGGCCCAAAGATATTAAACCGGCCACCTTAACTGATAAGCCAACACCAGGCTTATCTCTGCCATGCATAATCACAATGGTGGTCATATTGAACACATCCAGATGTGAAACGAAACTTTACATTGTTATTACCCCACATGTGTCATGCAAAGCAGGGTTAAGCAATTGGTTCACTCTGTCTGAAACTGGCAGACATCTCTCCATGATTGAGGAACTACTTAATTTCAATTGTATTTTATATTTTGAACACTGTCGAACCTGGAGGTGCAGTTTTGAACTTGGCAAATTGTACGGAGTCTCGTCCCGATCGTGCATACACACAGATGAGCGAGATAATTGTTTTAGTCTGTCTGGCAGTCAAACAATATGGAAAATCATTCCAAACAAGAAACTTACTGTTTTGGGGGACTTCAGAAAGGACACAAACAACAGACACAAATAACTAATTTAACGTGTTAAATGAAGAAAGGAGTGTAAAATATGGTGCATCAACGCCAGTAAAGTGGTGATTCAACTTTTTTTTTCCCCTGCACCCTTTAAAACTTCTTTTATTGATATCGAATTATATATTTGAACACTGTAGAATACACATCCACTTGTTTGCACTTCCAAAACCTGAAAAGCCCACAGAATCAGAAAATCATGTTTGGTTTAATGAATAGATATGGCTTCACTTAACACTTAATCATTGTTCTTTTTTTAAAGTGAATATCTTTTTTAAGGAAAAAAGATTTTAATGTTTTTTTTTTTTTGGGGGGGGGGTGTCCTTGTATGCTCGATTGTCTCCTCTCCGAAAAAAAAAGTCCATTTCATTCTGTCATATATCACGTGACCCGCCACATCATCTTGAGGATACTTTTGCTGCGGGATGTGTGTTTGCATGCAGCTGATTATATGCTCTGAACTCTGAAAAAGCACTCAGAATGTCAGCTAGATGTATTGTTGCCGGTTGTAGCAAAACATCCAAAGATGGTACATACGCATGTTTCCCATAAGATCCAGCTGTAAGGAAAATATGGATAGCCAAGGTAAAACTGACCAGAGGAAAGTGGTATGGCCCAACTGCTTCAAGCGTCATTTGCAGTGCCCATTTTGAAAAAGAGCTGGACGACACCGGCCTGTATTCCCACTTTGGGATGGATGAGTAAATTGAAGCGATTGGAAGCAGACGCGATCTTCACGAGATCAGAGATTATTCTAATTGAATGGAGAAGAAGAAAAAGGACAGAACAGTTGTGAAAAAGTGCAAGAACCTGAGGGTAAGTTGTGGATTGATTGATTTATTGATTTTTTTATTTTTTTTATTTTTATTTTTTACCCAGAATTTGTATTTTAGCATCGACAATGATTGCCATCACTTTAGTCATCAATTGGTAACTTTGCATGTTACGTATCAGACATTCAATACGTACAGCCGTAAGCAGGGCTAACAGTAATATTTGTGGACTTGTATGTGTCAAACGGATAGATAATCTACAGAAACGGAGAAAACTATGAAATGATGTTTAATCTTTGTGACCATGGTGCATAGTTTGAGAGCAACAGCCATCTTTCACATTTTAATGCATGTTATTTGTGGACACGTGTTCTGCCGGGCTGGTGCAGGCTGGGCATGCAGGCACGATGAGCACAAACGTTAAGGGCTCGAGAAACACTGTGTGGGATGCGTGACGATCCTCGACGTTGAAAGGGTCTACGTGCTAGAAACTGCAATAATTATTGTCTGACTTTGACTTTTGAATTTTGTCACTTATTATTTACCAGGACGTTACCCATTGGGTAATTCCACCATTCCCCCCCCCCCTATAATGACACAAACACACACTTTAACTGAGTAAACTTACACATGCAATTCTGACAACTTGTCAAAAAAACCTCATCCTCCCCCTCCCAACTTTGCTTCCCCCCCCCACTCCCCCACCACCAACCCGTCCAACCCCAAGTCCTCACCTTCCCCTCCCAACCCAAAGGCATAGATCACCTCTCCACACTCAAGCCTTTAAACCCCCCATGTCCCCGTCCCACCGAAAGTCCTCAACTCACTCTCTCTCCCCCCATTTTGCTGTCCCATCTTTACTCTCACACTCTTCCCACTCATAAAAGCAAACGGGCATTCCCACATCGAAACAGTGGAGCATGTGACGTTTTCTGCTCCCCTATCATGCTATGACGGACTTCAAAGAAACCTATCAGAGGTCATTCAAAAATTACGTAACACATTTTTACCAGATTCCGACTTCCCCACCTCCCCGGCGATATTCAGCCAACAATGACAGCACCCAGCGATGCAACGATGGGGCGCGAACCTCTTCTCAAAGACCCGTTTGTTTAATGCGTATTTGTCTCACAAAGATTGTTCCAAAATCGTCAGTTTCTCTGAGAACAGTTGGCAGAAGCTTCAGCTCTGGACTGTCTGGTTGACATCACGCCTGGAATTCAAAGTTCACGAACAAAGCTCGGAAATACAGAAAGACCCTTCCCTTTATCATAAGACTCCATTTTGGTAAGGTGTTCTATGAACTCTTTTGTCTAAAAGGTGATACCAATACTATATATATATATATATATATATATATATATATATATATATATATATATATATATATATATATATATATATATATATATATATATATTTCATGAATACTGATCGTTATCTCAACAGTGTAAAATCATGGTGTCTCGTCAGGAACAGCACCAGAAAATGGGGAAATGGCCAACGTGCCAATAATTAAGGGAGAATCAAATGTCAGGAAATTAATGACCAGTAAGTTTAAGTTGTCATCTTCGTTCGTAATTAGCACATGGCTGTGGGTTTATTATTATTTTTAATCAGTTATGGCAGGGCATGGCGACGCCGCTCGTGCAGTGCCCCTTTAGGTTAGAGCAGGAATTTGTAATTTGATCAGGGCGCCGGCGATAGCTCGCTTACTCTTCCCAAAGGACACCTTTTGGGATCTTTAACGTCCACCAACTATAAATGGCCACAGATGGGACGCCAGTTGAACGTCTATCCGAGGGACCGCATCGCCCTGCCTTCAAAACACCGGGATGGCAGTTTCTAGCTGGGCCGAGATTCAAACCCAGGCTGGATACATGAGAGGTGGTGTGTGTACCTCTCAGCTATCTTGCTGGCCTAGTTGGTTTAAGTTAAGGAGCGTTTATTATGATTTCAGGAAGAACTAGAACGGTTTGGATCACACCGACAGGCTGGATCTGGATCTGGACCTTAAAGAAAATGGAATCGGCTTTTTCTTGTCACTGAACTAACTCGTCCACCGAGTTTTATCATCACTCATCCACAACGTTTTAAAATATCATGCTATACAGTAAGCCCGCAAATATCGCGGGTTTCGATCAATCGCGGTTTTTGAGTTGAGATGTCATCATTTGCTTCCCATGACGAGCCTTGTGTTTCTCGTGGATCACTTTTAATGAGCCCGAACCTAAAGCGACGGACAAAGTTGGTTATGTCAAAAGGCAGAGAAAGATTATGACATTGGGGGACAATATCAAGTTGTTAGATCGGTTGGCTTGAGATGAAAATGCGGCGTCTGTGGGTCGCCATTACAGGGTCAATGATTGTCGGCATAACCTTCCCCATTGTTCTCTTCCTTATTCCCAAACTTTCATTTTCCAACTCCGTATTCGAATGTCATTCCCAAGCCCTCACTCTCTGACATCCGTACTCGAACACCCATTCTCAAACACCCATTCTCGTACCCTTATTTTCCGACACCCAGACTTGAACCCCCGTTCTCATGCTTCATTCTCAAACCACATCACCTCACCAATGTTTTGACTGAATATTTGCCACGTTAGCACTGTAATGGTTGTGGTTCTTCACCGTTCCAGCATCCTACTCAAATTGGATCAAAAGAGGCGCTTCCTGAAAGTTTGTAACTAATCCGAAGACTCCAGTTGAACCACGGATACCCACACGTTCCGCACCGGCAAGGGCTAGTTTGAGAAATTAAAGAGGTATGGGCCTCAATCATGTAAAATTAGTCAGGGAAGCAGCATCGGCTGACCATGATGTTGAAAAATAAAAATATCCACCACAGCTCGAGGCGAAGGGATTAATGCCGGAGCAGCTTTTTTAGCGCCGACAAGATGGGATTATTCTGGAAGAGGATGCCACGTCCGTCGTGCCTTCGTCTCCAAGCAGGAAAGATCGGCTCTGGGGTTCAAGGTGAGGTTGAAGCGTTGTCTTACCATTCTCCGATGTGGCAATGCTGCAGGTGATTGCTATCGTAAAGCTAGTGCTGCTTTTCCATCAATGAATCCCCCTCCCTCTCCCCCTCCATCACTACCTGCTCCCAGCTCTCCACTCTAACAGCATCATCATGTTCCTGAGCTAAATCTTGTTTGTTCTATTTATGACAAAGTACAGGATGAGCACATAATTTTCTTAGCCTCACCCACCTCGCTGTTTTGTAATGAATTTAAAATGGCAAAGTCATGTGTTTTTGTTTAATTTGCCCCATATTTATTTTATTTACATGTTTTGTTCAATGAAAACATGCTTTATATTTATCTTTAGCTGCTACCCATCTTCTATATGGGTAGTGTAAATGTGCATCATCTTCTCACAAATTCTCCATGTAAATCTATATCATGTAGCGCCACCTCCAGGTGGGGAGGGTATTATAAGTCTCCACCATCTGCAGTGCAGTATTACTGTCCCCACGTTTTCCGGTGCAGTGAGGTGTTTGAATTTCGATGTTTGTAGCATCTGCTCCAAGTCTGGCCTCCTCCTGTGCTGAAGTTCAGGGTAGCGTAGGCAGTGAACAAGATGAGGTAATTCATGAATCTATATTCGTTATCTGTAATTTTTTTTCTCAATAGGCAGTGAATGAGAGAGTCTCTATTCTTTATTTGATTTTTTTTGTTGTTGTTGTTGCAAATCGCTCATTAGTACAGGCGATGAACAAGGGGAGTTGATTTTTTTTTGCCGACACAGAGCTGTCAGTTGCCTATCCATCCATCAGGACCATACTCTGTGCAGAGCGTTGATGCTCCCTCAGCAGTCTCCTTGGCTATTACGCACAATACTGGACGGGTCGCCACTCCGACACAGGATACCAGCATGCTGGCACTCATTTTGCCGACCTCAGAAGGATGACAGGCAGAGTCAACCCCACCTGGTATTAATTCAACAGACGAGCAGGATTTGAACTCAGGATCCTCGGAGCCCAAGCCCACCACCCTAACCATTAAGCCAACACCAGGTATAGTTCCCTTTACACTGCCCAAATATAGCTATGCGTTGGTAAAACGTGTTGCATGCTCGGAATAAGATCCCTCGTCTGGCAGGTACTCGGCGAGTAACAAAAAATAATCCTTTATCCATAATGGCCATTGTCATACATTTATGAGACCAGGAGTCATATGAGTTTGGCCAGCAAGTTCTCTCAGGGAACTTGGTCCACAGTAATGAGGGAAACAACAAGAAAGCGGACATTTCAAGCGCACGTTTTTTTATTGACTTGAAGCCACAGACAAAGCATGTGAATCCCAAGGTGCACCTGCAGATTGCGCCATGAGGCACAAGCTCTGGAGCGGAAGCAAAACGTATCTCGCATTCATCCCACGCCACGTCGCTCCCGCTTCCTTCCACGTCCTCGCACTATTTTCAGGTCTCTTATCATAGCGGAGTTAGCACAAGGCTCGGAGGAGATCACCAGCAACCACGGAAACGCTGCCCGTAAGGACGGCTTGAGGCTGAAGGGTAGATGCTGGGTCTTGCACCACACACCTGCCAACGTCCTGGGCAGCTGTAGCGAACTGCTGAACCCGAGCATGAATAGCGCCCAAGATTGCAGGGGTATGCACCACGGAAGGGGGTCCCACCACAGTGGTACGAGCCCCTTCCTGGGCACAATGTCCGATCCTGAATACGGTATCCTCTGCAGCTGTGGAAAGATGGGAATTAGAGCGAGGAAATGGTTAATCGATCGCATTCCAGTCATCAAATGTCCTCCCAAGTGCCAGTTCACTCGGAAAAGTTGAGAAATTGCAACAGCATTTATATAAGCCTATGAACAGCCATTGTGACGTCATGTATGTGAGAACCCAAAATATTGCGTGGTAATCAGCACACGTTTGTTGATCTACCTTCTGAGCTGAGGTAAGCATGACATGGGTATAAAAAAATATATATTTATTATATAAAGCTCTTTCTAACCAATAACTGGAGTAATTAACTCATTGATGTCAATGTTTAGTTTATTCAAGGTGTTGTATAAAGCTGAAATTTTGCATACTGCTGCAACTCCAAACCAGTATCCCAAGAAAAATCACAAAACAATCGGAAATTGTCCATAAGCTAAAAATATCCACGAATAAGAGTCGGCCCGTACAGGCTCTGTCTGCTCACTGCTGGTAGACAATGGAGCTGACACTGACTGGTTGCTAGACAATGGTAACAGGTGCCACTTTTGCCTGTTATTTTATAAACTTTTTCTGTTTGCATTAAATTTACTGTAGCAGTAAACTTTTAAATAAAGAGCTCTTTCAAATTAATTATTTTTTATTTACTTGAGTTATGTAGCTGTTTGCAGAATGGGCTTTTATAATAGTCAAAGGATACCAGACTTCATACATTAGAAAGGAAGCAATTTACAATAAAAATAAAGACCAATTACTGCATCGTAGTCCCAAGAAGAACGCCAGACATCACACACACACACACACACACACACACACACACACACACACACACCAGATATGTTATGCACTAGTAAGTACTTACAAAAGCTATTTTATTTGAAGTTATATCCTTAACTTATAAGCAATTTACCGATTTCCCCAACTGCCCGAATCATCAGCTGGGCACCGTTTATCATCGAGGTTTCGATCCTTTTAGCCCAGAACCTCTCTAAACGAAACGGCGGATCCACAACCCCGGTCGCCGGTCCACATCAGTAAATTACTCAACATCGATGGACCCACAACCTCAAAGTTGTGTCCAGACAGTCAGTCAACACAGCAATGCAATATCCTTATTCAAACTCATTTAATTATAACTTTTATTTAAAGTATTACAACAAATGAATAACTTTAATCAAACACCACTTTATATGATAATATATGAAACGATAAACACTTTACCTTGTAGAAATGTCCATGACACAGCACCTCCATCTCACCATAAACTCAAACTGTCATTAACAACCGATTTTTAACATGCTGCACTGAGTATCTTAGCAACCACCAATAAATTATTTTAATGCTTATTTTTAATGTATTTTATAAATAATATTTATTTATTTTAAGTTAATTAAATTTATCTATTTTTAAAATTATTTTTATTATTATCTAAATACCTCCTTTGTTTAATACATCTGTATATATGTATGTTTAACCAATAATATTAATTAAATAATTTATCTCACTAAAATAATTAATTCATTATTATTAAATGCAATGCAATAGGAACTTGTTTACACAAAAACCAACCAAACTTAAATAAAACGTGACGATGGAGCCTGAAAACATTCTCACAAGACCTGATCAAACAATCAGCCAAATATCCTCTGTTTAACATGATGGAAAAACCTTCTCGGCACATTCCACAAAATCATCCTTGACTGGACATATTCTTGCAAATCTAAGTAGATGAGATGAAAAGACATTGTAACCCATTTTAATTGGTACGTTGCTACCTGGAAAGGTGTAAAAGACTACAGGGAAACTGAAATCATCAACATTATGAAAAACACTTGTACTAAAACCATTCTGTCCAACTCTAACCAACGCATCCAGATATGGAGCAACTGTTCAATCATTACCACTCCTGTTTACTATCAGGGTATCTGGATAAATCTTGTGAAGCTGCCGATCAAAAAAATTACAGTTCACCACACAAGCATCATCTACATAACGACCATGTATGAGATAATATTTTAGCTATTCCAAATTTTTTCTCCTTCATCAGTTTCTGCATAAATGAAAATTCACAGAAAAGAAAAATGTCATCTCGTAGGAGGCTGCATTTCTCAGCCATGGGAATACCCTTAACCTGTTGAAACATTATCCCACAAAAAGTCACCAAAGTATAAAATAAAATAAAATAAACAGCATCCTTAAACTTCTGCCTATCAAAACAATGAAAACTTGAGTATTTTTTCAGAAAAGAATGTTCTATCAAACCTGACACAAAAACTTTTTTAAAAAGTTAAAACCCTTGTCAATTACTTTGAAGAGTGAATCCCTCACGAGTACAAAATCCAAATTTGTTTCTAAAGTTGAAAAATCAAAAACTTCAACTGCTTGGTATTGAGGCATCTAATCTTATCTAAGCATTCTGAGGAAGAATTAATGTTACACAAAGTGTTAATACCAGAATTCTTCTCAATTGCTAAACAATATTTCCTGAACTGTTCTCCAACAACTTATAAACCTGAGTTAACGATAACCGATAACTGCTTGGTGGAACACTGCCTGGCACCCGCTATAAACCTATACTTGTACGGGTTCTTATGAAACTTAGAGAACTGGAAAAGTCGAGGAATACAAAGATTTACCTCTTCACGTTTAATACCGAAATTATAAAAGAAAACTTCCCGATGCTCAGAGATAATAACTTGGAGTGACTTATGACAAGGAACATGTGTGCTATTTCCAATCCTAGTGAAAGTAACTGTATCAATGCCTAACTCTCTTAATAAAACCTCTACATAAAACTTTTTACAAACGACAACGAAATTATTAGCAGCCTTATCCGCTGGAGCAATTACGTAGTTGTCATGGAGATCCCAGATGTCTTTATGAACACTCGGCTTGTTCAACACTGGTTTAGACCGACCCAGTGAAAGCAAGGCCCAATGACTAAAAAATCTAATCCTATTATCCAGGACTTCCACAGCTCTGTTAAACCATGCATTGAAACTGTTGACAGATGACTTAAACTTGGTGCACATGTTGTTAACAAAATTAGAGACAGAATCCACAATGGAAGACCGAATGCAGCTCCAACGTTGAGTTACTGGTTCCCTATATTTAGCTCCCATTTTAATCAGATCCTGAATTTCACTCTTACCAATTATATTTAAATCCCCAGAAACTACGTGTCCACAAGGAACATCTAAAAAAGGGAAAACGAACATGCACAGTCAGTTTCCAAAATGTCCTTTGCTATATCTATACTACGTGTTTTAAGAAATTTACAATAATTAAATAAGGATTGTCCTATGGTCTTGGTGAAAGTCAAATATACAGTTGGAAGTTGAAGTGAAAGTTGAAGACCTCAAAACAGCTGTCAGGGGCTGCTTTTATGACCTCCAATCCTCAACATTGAAGAAGATGTCCAGAAGAACATGGACAAAAATTCAAATTTGTGCGGAGCATGGAGGCAAGCATACAGATAAATTTTAACTAAATTATAACTGCGTACATAGGGACTTTGTGGCCACTCTGCAGTTGCTTGCAGTGTGCAAGCAGGCGGCACTGGTACTTTATAGACGCACTCGCATGCTACTTGTACATACTTTGTAGACGTACTCGCATTGTAACTGTACATACTTTATAGACGTACTCACATGCTAATACTACATACTTTATAGACATACTCGCATTCTAATTGCACACTTTATAAATGGACTCACATTCTACTGCACATAGGATGCACCTGATTACTTGCCTCCAGTGTGCAAGCATGCCCCACGAGCACATTTTTACGTCTATGTATGTATGTATGTGTATGTGTATGTGTATGTGTATGTGTATGTGTATATATATATATATATATATATATATATATATATATATATATATATATATATATATATATATATATATATATATATATATATATATATATATATATATATATAATTACTTTTTTAAGGCTCTTCTGGTGAAACAGGTGCATAGTCTCTGCCTAATATACATGAGCTCAGCAGATCGCCAGTCCCCTACATCGTCGAAGGATTGCACTGCAGCCAATACCAGGAAGGGAATTTAATTCTAAGTTTTATAAACCAGCCCGTGGAGATTTGTCCAGTATAATCCCACAGAGATTAGGGGTGGATCTTGGGGGGGGGGGGGGTCGCACCGAGCACGCACCCTTCCTAAACCCCTCCCCTCCCTTCAAAAGAGATTGTTTTTTCAGATGTAATGAGGTGTATATAACCCATGATGCGGTCTCGGAATGTGGGAAAGGGAACTCTTGCAGTGAATTTTTCGAACAATTTCCACTGTAAAGGCTAAATATATAATAAGGTGGTAGGTAAGCGGTAAGCCTACCTTGTATTGTGTAGCATTTCAAAAAATTTCAACGTAAAATCTGCAAGCATTATGTTGAAGAAATTAAGGAAGTGGTTAATTGTGTTTACGTTTTTGAAGTGTACTAATCCATTCTGCCAAAAATCGGGGTCTGCTAGTGACTAAATATTGTTGGAAAAGATGGATATCAATTTGGTATTTTCGGTATAATTTCTGTTGTCATTTTAATTTCCCCACACTACTACTACGCCAACAACAATAACCGAAGCGGAACGATGTCGTTCTTCAAAAAGGGTGAAAATTCAAAGCAGTATTCACAGTTATTTTTCAAAAAAAGACAGAATTAAAGGACCGTGATGTGGATGCAGAAATATGTAAGAAAAGGTTAAACTGTTACAATTTGATTGAATAACTCCACTAACTGGTAGAGCCTTCTCAGTGTGTTGGGATTTAGTGATCACTAGACAACCCGTGAACCCGTTGGGTTCCCGTTGTGACAGCTGTTGATGAAAAATAATTATTTCAAGAAAAAAAAACTAGAAAAAAAGGATAGCTCCAGCGAACTATACCGCTGAGGTTGTTTGCATTGATCAAATAATCCCGAAGAGTACTTGACTGAATTGGGAATTGATTTTTAAATAATTTTTCTCGTTGCCCGATTTGAACGAAACTTGATATTGCGGGTCAATGTGAAAATAAATTCGAAGAAATTATTGTGCGTAATCTTCTCAACCCAATTTTATTTATTAATGAACATGGAAGTCTAAGATCAAAATGGCAATGTTTATTTTATGCTTAAAAATTAATCGTTCTTTGTCGATACTAAATGTTTGAGATTTTAAAATAAATCATTTCAAGAAAAAAAAGAATATAGCTCCAGCGAACTATACCGCTGAGGTTGTTTGCATTGATCAAATACGTCCAAAGAGTACTTAACTGAATCGGGAATTGATTTTTTTAATAATTTTTTTCGTTGCCCGATTTGAACGAAACGATACTGCACACTGCAGGAGAATGGTAAGTAAGGTGGACCTAAATTTTTTGCGCTATCATGTACCGTTTTGGCTATATTTCGGGAACATACATACATACAAGATGAGAGTTTTAGTAATATAAATAGATGGATGATTATGAGTGATGTATTGTTGGTATTATATTATTTTTTGTTGATTTGGTCCTTTTATGAATCGTCATTGTGAACTATCCATTGAAGAAAGAGGGCAACACTGTGTGTTCCAACGTTATTTAACTTATTATACAGTATACTTTGTTTTCATGTATATTCAGCTTGGTATACAAGAGAACCTGAGTTGTTATCTAATCCTGTGATCATTTAATAATTTATTTTTCATCAAAACAAATCAAAGTCTGGACATAAGGATTTCGTAAATTTTCTCACATGATAAACAATTAAATAACTTATTAAATTCAATTCAAATTATCCACTGAGCCCATTATAAAAAACATCCTAATTTGGCTTTCTTTTTGTTGTCAGATGTGTGCAAGTAAAGTGAACACCAAAAAGAAACATGAAAGAAACATGAAAAAAAGTTCCCCTCACTTTGCTTGGTAAAATTATATTTTTCAATCCAGCCCAAATTTTTGTGCCCCCCCACCCCCCACCCCCCAACCGAAAATCTTGGATTCGCCCCTGGAGATTTAGTGGGTTGTAGCTCTGCCAAGCGCATGCTTATAGGTTTTTCCAAAAGAGCCGATAATTTTTTTTAATTGATCCTGGCTGGCTGCTCCCAGAATTGTTTTGTGTACCACAGACAGGTTAATGTGTGGCACGCATTTCCTGTTGGTCAGGATGCATTCATCAATACCTAGTGTGGCACTTGCTTCATACATATATATTTAAATAACTCTTTCTAACCACTGATTGACTGACCCACTAATTTTTAAGTTCAGTGCCTTCAGGGTGACGTAGCAAGCTGAAATTTTGTCTGCCGATGGATATCAAAGCCAGTAAACTGGGGAAAAAAATCACACCTGATACACCAGGAAAATATCACAGAACCGTCAGAAAGCATCCATAAATGAACAAGGACAAATGTGTCCAAGAGCCGCGTCCTAAAGGTTTTGTCTTCACCAGAAGAAGAAGAAAAACAAAACAACAACAACTTCCGATATTTTGTCACATGCCTTGATTGAGCCAATAGCAAGACCCGTCATGGACGATCGTCCTTCATGACGAGAAAATCGTGTATTTACGAAATTATAACACATTAAATGGAATAATCTTTAAATAGTAACGTGAACTTTTCGAAACTTTAAAGCAAATGTCCGAATATATTTAAAATTTCATGATAGACGCTCTCAAAAGGTATCCTCAATGCGAGGATGTGTACAGGTGTTTAGTATTTAAGGAGATCCGGATCCTGTATATAAAAGAGCCGAGTCCGAAAGGTTTTGTCAGAACAACAACAACAACACCAACACCGCAGAGCTCTCCTTGAGCCACGTCTCGCAAGCGAGCCTACGGCTAACAAGGACAAATGAGTCCAGCCACGTCCTAAAGGCTTGGTTTTCACCAGAAGAAGACTTGTACATTACTTAGGTTTGCATACTGCAAATACAGGTAATCGTTTTTATTTATTCTGAATGAAGAAATGGTCTAAAGGAAACTCCAACTTGATAACTTTGTTTTAATTTGCATAACTCTTACATATTACAGAACATATAAATACAATCAGCAAAAATTATAAAAATGATTTTTTTTTTGCATGTACGGCCACGCACGTACGTTTTTTTATTTTATTTTATTTTTTTTTTGTGCCTCTTCTCTTCTCTTGTTTTTCCTTGCGATGACATTGCGAAAATGCAAAATACGTTGGCGCTAATTGAATAATTGGCCATTAAAACTAAATTGCGAATAATCGTAACTGCGATATGCGAACTTCCGGACAGTGAGGACTTAACTTCCGGATAGTGACGACTTACTGTATTCTTTCTCGATTTTTTTTCTCGATATCTCGACTTGCTGTATTCTTTCTTTCTCGATTTCTGTACTTTCTCGATCTTTAATTAACTCTATGTGTGTAAGCATCACAGCAGTTGTTACTTCAATGCAAGCGATAATTCGTGGAATGCATGTGAACATTCCGTACGGGCACGCACCACTTCTGGATAGTGATGACTTACTGTATTTGAATAATTTCTCGATTTCTTATGCACATTTATAGATAAACACAATGCCCCAATCCAGTCGTCCTTTACGAGAGTGAAGGAACGGCCTGTAAGTTGTTTAAATGTTTTTTTTTGGGGGTGGGGGGTTGCACATACGGCCACACACGTACGGCCACACACGTATGGGCACGCGAGAGCGAAGGAACGGCCTGTGTGTTTGTTTCTGGCACACGGTTTGAAAGTTTATTTTATTTTATTTTATTTGCACGTACGGGCACGTACTAGTATATGTATATGTATATGTATATATATATATATATATATGTATGTATATATATGTATGTATATATATGTATGTATATATATATATATATGTGTATATATGTATGTATATGTATATATATATATGTATATATGTGTATATATGTTTATGTATATGTATATATATGTATATGTATATGTATATATATATGTATATGTATATGTATATGTATATATATGTATATGTATATGTATATGTATATATATATATATGTATATGTATATGTATATGTATATATATATGTATATGTATATATATATGTATATATATATATATGTATATGTATATATATATGTGTGTATATATATATATATGTATATGTATATATGTATGTATATGTGTATATGTGTGTATATATATATATATATATATATATATATATATATATATATATATATATATATATATATATATATATATATATATATATATATATATGTATATGTATATATATATATATATATATATGTATATGTATATATATATATATATATATATATATATATATATATATATATATATATATATATATATATATATATATATATATATATATATATATATATATATATATATATATATATATATATATATATATATATATATATATATATATATATATATATATATATGTATATATGTGTATATATAATACGTATGTATATACAGTGGAGAGAACAAGTATTTGATACACTGCCGATTTTGCAGCTTTTCCCACTTACAAAGCACGTAGAGGTCTGTAATGTTTATCATCGGTACACTTCAACTGTGAAAGACGGAATCTAAAACAAAAATCCTGAAAATCACATTGTATGTTTTTTAAATAATTAATTTTCATTTTATTGCATGAAATAAGTATTTGATCACCTCCCAACCAGCAAGAATTCCGGCTCTCACAGACCTGTTAGTTTTGTCTTTAAGAAGCCCTCCCATTCTCCACTCATTACCTGCATTAACTGCACCAGTTTAAACTTGTTATCTGCATAAAAGACAGCTGTCCGCACTCAATCAATCAGACTCTAACCTCACCAAAATGGGCAAGACCAGAGAGCTGTCTAAGGACATCAGGGACAAAATTGTAGACTTGCACAAGGCTGGGATGGGCTACAGGACAATAGGCAAGCAGCTTCGTGAGAAGGCAACAACTGTTGGCGCAATTATTAGAAAATGGAAGAAGTTCAAGATAACAGTCA
>NC_140963.1:41561762-41584262 GCF_056783735.1 Eptatretus burgeri | reverse complement strand
TTACACAATGAATTGCCACGGGTGTCTCAGACCAAGAATGCTCTTTGCCTCAATGGTCATAACTCCAAAAGGGTTTCATGAAGCTAATTAATGGATCCAATTGTTTCCAAAGCTAAAGCATGAACCCAAATGACAAAGACTGGACAATCAGATTTAATCAGATCCCTTCCAATGAACTGGTTTTGTGTATCCATTCATTAATGACATACTCTCATGGGTACGTTTTACAGAGACGATGTAGTTTTCAAAACTTTACTCAAGAACACTTTTTTTTAACCCTTTTTTTTTCTCAACGCGGCTCGACACCAGTACTTACCTGAACATGATTCGTCTCTGTGACTCCAACGCACTCGACGAAGCTTCCCTTCTGGACACCATTTTATATCGGTCTCGTGATGGGACCACGCCACATTACAGGTTTATGGGCTTTGTTAACCACACCATGGGAAATGGTCAGCGGCTTTCTGATGATCCCTGCTTGGCATTTAAATGTCCTGCTGTCTAACGATCCACTGGCGTGGTCTCAATTATTGTGCATTCATTGGGATTTTTATGCTGAATCCACACAGTGATCATTTGGTCTAGTTCATGGAAAGAGGGGAGTGTGGGGGTTGGGGGGGGGGTCTCTGCTTTACAAACATTTAAACATGAAATCATCCCATGCAGTACATAAAAGCATCAATTTTTACTTTGATAATAAGCTTCGAGAATGTGAAATTCTGAACCTAAATCTCTTAATGTGAGTTAATATCCTGTTTTGCACTGTTTAAATGCCATTTAAAACACTTAAGAGCGATCAGGAATGTACGAACGCCTACAAATGTATTATCGCACCATTATGGCTTGTACTCGGTGAGACTGGCATTGTTATTATTTGTACATTGTATATTTAATACTGCAGCATTATACACCAATTGTGATTTCCTCGCTTGCTGTTGAATGCTCTCGTCCACACGAGAGCAAGATAATAAATAATGAACTACAATGGCATTCAGTGGAGCGCATACCTCCACCATGATCAACAGTTTGCATTTTGTATACAACTGAGCAGCATCAACCAAAATCTAATCGACTTGTTCTTGTCACCTAGCCAACTCATCCACCAAGTTTTGTCAAACTCATCCACAACTTTTTAAAATATCCTGTTAAATATAATTTTTGACCCAATCTCACAATTATGATGAATCGCTTCAAAAAAATTCAATCAAAATTAAGAAATGATTTTAAGTCATATAAAAAAAAATCCTGAAGTTTAGGACCATTTATGCACAATGTCTTACGCACCATCTTATTTTACATGTCCAAGTACTGCCAAATGGAAAGGTTTTGAAAGTGGCAAAAAGCCGATTTGTGTTCTCCAGTGTTGAAGTATATAATGAAATTGAAACAAGAAAAAGAGCAATCCGAGATTGTAGACCCCCCCCCCCAGGACTTTTTATGCGTGGTGTTTGTGAACTGGTATTGCAAAATTAATGAGACATAATGAGAACTGCCACTTTATAACTGCTGGCAGTGACAACCGGGTACCAAGACGTCCCACTTTGATGCAACCCCGCTTTGATCAGACACTTGTCCCTTACCCACGACGTTTTTTTGGTTATTATTCATTTGAATTCCGAACGGGATTAAAACAAATTCAATTCAAATCAAATTGAAGACCAAATAGGACAATTCCATGGTCTCGAATTGTGGTAATCAGAAGGAACACAAGCAAGCAAAAAAAACAGATGAAGTCATCAGGAGGAACCTGGATAGGATTCACATTTCAGCTGCTACTCCTCTACCCTCAAACCCATTCAGGTACAGCTAAGTGAGCCTCATTCAACCCCCCCCCCAATCAAAAAAATAAATAATTCTGGCTGCCAGACCATGTGTCCACTCAAGTTGAAATTTAAAACATGTATTCTGCATCACTACTAGATCACAATTGTAAAGTTTCATATCGATTGATTAAGCGGTTCTAGAGAAAACATTTAATATTTTTCTTGTATCAAATATGGCTGCCAAAGCATGTGATTTATCAATTATTTCTTAACCTTGTACATGCATGTCTTGGAACATTTGTGTGAAGTTTCCCCTCAATCTGTCCAGCCGTTCTGGAGAAGATTTTTAGATGTTTAAGGATAAATCTAATATGGCTGCCAAATCATGTGACCTATGATGTCATATGTGTGAACCTTATGTTCCTCATGGATAGGCGGTCATAGGTGTAAAGTTTCCCCTCAATCTGTTCAGCCATTTTGGAGAAGATTTTTGAAGGTTTTTAAAGAAAAACAATATGGCTGCCGAATCACGTGACCGTTGACATCATCAAAAAAATTTTGTGGACCATTTTATTTTATCCCAAGATGACCCTCAAAATGTTTCATACTAATCGGATGTGGCGTTCAATACATGCAATTTTGACGTCATAACGAAGGCACCTATGACGTCATAAAAAAAATATATATCACTCATTCCCCATGAGGAGTACTTGCTATGTGTCAAGTTTCAACTTTTTCCCTTGGTGCGGTTTCATAGATACAGAGGTCCAAAGCTTTTCCATTTTTCCAATGTGGCTGCCACATCACTTGACCCATGACGTCATAATTATCATTTAAGCATTTTACATGAGAAGTCGCACGAACAGAGAAATTTTTGTCTCGATCCAACAAGCGGTTGCGGAGAAAAACGCGAAAGTTCTGTACAGACACACAAACGGACCCAAATGTTTACCCTCCTTCGGCGAGAGTGATAAAATGGAGACTTTAAAGGTCAGAGAAGAAAAACATCTGAAAGTTTGTTGCTGTAGATGCAGTGTCTTATACAACTGTGATGTAACCAAGTTTGAATGTAAAATGTGTATTCATTTTCTGCCCATGTTTCGCCTCGTATTTATTTATGCTCCGCCCATGTCTTTATTTAGGGCAGAGGTCGGCAACCTGCGGCCCGCGGCCAAATGCAGCCCGCAAGCTCCTCCCGTGCGGCCCGCGGCGCCTTGTCCGGATTTCCATTAGGTGCGGCCCGTGAAACATTTTTCTGAACCGACGGCAAATTTAACATTTGTGGACATATGATTCTTCCACAAATATCACAGTCTCTGTACATCACAATAAATTATTTTCGCTTCTAGTCCACTTAACTTGGTCTTAAATATTTTTTCGTTTTTGTTTCAGATGGCTGAAGGTCTTAAGGTTCAATTTACAATTACATTTATTATCATTGATTTTAGGTGTGTTTGTTATTTTTTTTCGGGTTGGGAGGGGGGTGCGGCCCGCGAGGTGGCCTGAATGTGGCCCAGTGGCCCACGGCCTGGTTTAGGTTGCCGACGCCTGATTTAGGGGTATGCATAGTTATGCTCCGCCCATGTGTCAGTCATCTCCGTTGCAAGTGGGGAGATGTGTGTTGCCCTGTCTGCCGGGATGTGTGCATGTATCTGGAAAAGGCACGGTTTTTACCGACGCACTTGGAGCGTTTTAAATATAGAAAGTGATTTAAACCTCTGCATTGCAAATGTTGATTAAACTGCCTGGAGCATTCGTATTGGAGAATCGGGACACATCGGCTGTTCCAGGATAACCACATTATTTAACACTTTACATTAGTTCTTCGTGCCTGTTGTTTATGTCGTTTATGACATCCTTAAAAACAGTAAGTTTCCTGTTTGAAATTATTTTCAATTTTGTTTGACTGCCAGGCAGAGTAACAAAAAATTATCTCGCTTCTCTCAAACTTTGATGTCATAGGTCACATGGTACGGCAGCCATATTGGATTAAAGTAAAAAAACATTGGATACCTTCTTCTCTGAAACTGCTCAATGAAAAAATTGACTTTGCAAATGTCGTATATCGGGTGATGACAGATGTCATCAGTGAAGTGGTATTCTAGCCATAATTAGTTGAATCTAAATCCTTCTTTAAAAAAGATGAAACTTCATATATCTGATCTATGACATGAGTGAGGAATTAAATTTATGACATCGGTCACATATTGGATTGAAAATATAAATGGAAAAAATCTTCTTCTCCAGAACTGCTTCACAGATCGATGCGAAACTTCATACATATGATTGACTAGCCATTGGAAATATCGTTTGAAAAAAAAATTCATATTAATTTTCATTGATTTAATTTAGCCTTAATCTCCACAAAAGTGGTTATCTGTCCTAATAATCAATACACTAATCAATAAAGCTATGGATGATGGCAATGTATGTGACATGATACGGGGAAATGGGCGATAATAGTAACGTGTTCAGTTTACGATGAGACTTTAGTTCAGAGTGAGTGTGCGAGTCAAGACTTTGCACTCTGCCGAGTGCCGTTCTATTTTCTCCTAGTCTCCCTCTATTTTGTCTCTGAACCCTGCTGTTGGTGTGCCCCCCACTCCCCCATCTACTCTTGCTTTTGTTCTGTTGCGTCCTGATCCATTGCATCTTCAAGCTAATCTAGCCCTCCACGAGCCTTGATTTTTATTTTCATTTTTTAAACACCCGTCTTAGGATGCTGAGAGCGCAGGTTCAAAGGTGATTGCAGCAAATGTCAGTTACAAAATATAAAAAAATATTGGTGCTGATTTGTGTTACCGAACATCACTGTTCACTAATGTCCAATAATTGTACAGTTCATGTAGACCGATGTCTTCTGATATCCTTGTCGTTCATGTAAAAGTACACTGATGTCTCCTATGGTCTTTGTAGTTCATGCAAAAGTAGGCCACACCAATGTCTCCTGATGTCCTTGTCCTGCACGTCATAGATGTGTGCAAGCTCCTCCATGAACTGAATGTGAGATAACTTTAATAATATGCATATTTGTTGATGTTCAAAGTTGTCTTTTAATGAAACAATCGAGACATTTATTTAATTATTTGTACAAAGTTGAGGCTCGTGGAAGAGCTAGAACATAGAACAGATCAGGACATGGCAAAACAAAAGGAAGAGTGAAAAAGGGGTGAGGGGGGGGGACACACCAATAACAGGGATGACGGACAAAACTTGGACAAATAAGCGATGTGGGACACAGGTTGGACAAGATGGACACAGAAGCAAACTATTTGGAAGGAAAAACTGAAAATTAGGAAAGAGGTGGCCTTGGGGGTTCGGGGGGGAGGGGTGGAAGATTATTGTTTTGGATGGAGGATAATTTGAGATGGTTGTGAACAGCTGTCTTCAAGACCTGGAGGGAAGAATGGAATTGAAGAGGAAAAGGGTACATTTCTCTGATTGTGGTGAACCGATACATTCTGATTTGTGAAGCATCAGTTTTGTTTCTATCTCATATCTTGTTGGTTCTCCTGTGACAGAAACGGAACAATTCCTTGAACCTCAAAAGGAGATTCAGAAAGGTCTCTCTTGACATACATACACATATTGCTTTTGACGGTCTGGTGTTGCTTGACGACAAGCGTTGTGCCAACAGCATCTGTACCATATTCACAATTGGCTTGTAGTTTTCCTTCGCACACCCAAATGATCCATCACTTTTGGTGCCCACTTTAATATTCTCTCCTTGTAGTTATCAATCTCGCTATGGGGTAGCGTTCATCTCTCCTTTCCTGCAAAACTATTTACAATCCTAACTGGTAGGTTTTATTTTATCTCTTAAAGATGAGTCTCTCTCTCTCTCTCACTCTCACTCTCACTCTCACTCTCACTCTCACTCTCACTCTCACTCTCACACTCTGTGTATCACTCTCACTCTCACTCTCACTCTCACACTCTGTGTATCTCTCACTCTCACTCTCTCACTCTCTCACTCTCTCACTCTCTCACTCTCTCACTCTCTCACTCTCTCACTCTCTCACTCTCTCACTCTCTCACTCTCTCACTCTCTCACTCTCTCTGTGTATCTCACTCTCTCACTCTCTCTGTGTATCTCACTCTCTCTGTGTATCTCACTCTCTCACTCTCTCACTCTCTCTGTGTATCTCACTCTCTCACTCTCTCACTCTCTCTGTGTATCTCACTCTCTCACTCTCTCACTCTCTCTGTGTATCTCACTCTCTCACTCTCTCACTCTCTCTGTGTATCTCACTCTCTCACTCTCTCACTCTCTCTGTGTATCTCACTCTCTCACTCTCTCACTCTCTCTGTGTATCTCACTCTCTCACTCTCTCACTCTCTCTGTGTATCTCACTCTCTCACTCTCTCACTCTCTCTGTGTATCTCACTCTCTCACTCTCTCTGTGTATCTCACTCTCTCACTCTCTCTGTGTATCTCACTCTCTCACTCTCTCTGTGTATCTCACTCTCTCACTCTCTCTGTGTATCTCACTCTCTCACTCTCTCTGTGTATCTCACTCTCTCACTCTCTCTGTGTATCTCACTCTCACTCTCTCTGTGTATCTCACTCTCACTCTCTGTGTGTATCTCACTCTCACTCTCTGTGTATCTCACTCTCTCTCTCTCTGTGTATCTCACTCTCACTCTCACTCTCTCTGTGTATCTCACTCTCACTCTCTCTGTGTATCTCACTCTCACTCTCTCTGTGTATCTCACTCTCACTCTCTGTGTGTATCTCACTCTCACTCTCTGTGTATCTCACTCTCTCTCTCTCTGTGTATCTCACTCTCACTCTCACTCTCTCTGTGTATCTCACTCTCTCACTCTCTGTGTATCTCTCTCTGTCTATCTCTCTCTGTCTATCTCTCTCTCTCTCTCTCTCTCTCTCTCTCTCTCTCTCTCTCTCTCTCTCTCTCTCTCTCTCTCTCTCTCTCTCTCTCTCTCTCTCTCTCTCTCTCTCTCTCTCTCTCTCTCTCTCTCTCTCTCTCTCTCTCACCTCTCTCTCTCTCTCTCCTACCTCTCTCTCTCTCTCTCTCTCTCTCTCTCTCTCTCTCTCTCTCTCCCACTCTCTTTCTCACTCTCTCTCTCTCTCGCTCTTTCTCTCTCTCTCTCTCTCTCTCGCTCTCTCTCTCTCTCTCTCTCTCTCTCTCTCTCTCTCTCTCTCTCTCTCTCTCTCTCTCTCTCTCTCTCTCTCTCTCTCTCTCTCTCTCTCTCTCTCTCTCTCTCTCTCTCTCTCTCTCTCTCTCTCTCTCTCTCTCTCTCTCTCTCTCTCTACCTCTCTCTCTCTCTCTCTCTCCTACCTCTCTCTCTCTCTCTCTCTCTCTCTCTCTCTCTCTCTCTCTCTCTCTCTCTCTCTCTCTCTCTCTCTCTCTCTCTCTCTCTCTCTCTCTCTCTCTCTCTCTCTCTCTCTCTCTCTCTCTCTCTCTCTCTCTCTCTCTCTCTCTCTCTCTCTCTCTCTCTCTCTCTCTCTCTCTCTCTCTCTCTCTCTCTCTCTCTCTCTCTCTACCTACCTCTCTCTCTCTCTCTCTCTCTCTCTCTCTCTCTCTCTCTCTCCCACCTACCTCTCTCTCTCTCTCTCTCTCTCTCTCTCTCTCTACCTACCTCTCTCTCTCTCTCTCTCTACCTACCTCTCTCTCTCTCTACCTACCTACCTCTCTCTCTCTCTCTCTCTACCTACCTACCTCTCTCTCTCTCTCTCTCTAGCTCTCTCTCTCTCTCTACCTATCTCTCTCTCTCTCTCTCTACCTACCTCTCTCTCTCTCTCCCACCTATCTCTCTCTCTCTCTCCCACCTATCTCTCTCTCTCTCTCCCACCTATCTCTCTCACTCTCTCTCTCTCTCTCTCTCTCTCTCTCTCTCTCTCTCTCTCTCTCTCTCTCTCTCTCTCTCTCTCTCTCTCTCTCTCTCTCCCTACCTCTCTCTCTCTCTCTCTCTCTCCTACCTACCTCTACCTCTCTCTCTCTCTCTCCTACCTACCTCTCTCTCTCTCTCTCTCTCTCCTACCTACCTCTCTCTCTCTCTCTCTCTCTCTCCCTACCTACCTCTCTCTCTCTCTCTCTCTCTCCTACCTACCTCCCTCTCTCACTCTCTCTCCTACCTACCTCTCTCTCTCTCTCTCTCCTACCTACCTCTCTCTCTCTCTCTCCTACCTCTCTCTCTCTCTCTCCTACCTACCTCTCTCTCTCTCTCTCCTACCTACCTCTCTCTCTCTCTCTCTCTCCTACCTACCTCTCTCTCTCTCTCTCTCTCTCTCTCTCTCTCTCTCTCTCTCTCTCTCTCTCTCTCTCTCTCTCTCTCTCTCTCTCTCTCTCTCTCTCTCTCTCTCTCTCTCTCTCTCTCTCTCTCTCTCTCCTACCTACCTCTCTCTCTCTCTCTCTCCTACCTACCTCTCTCTCTCTCTCCTACCTACCTCTCTCTCTCTCTCTCTCTCCATTTGTCCTTCTGCTAATGCTAACTTATTTTGTAATAAATCTCTAAAATGTCGTCATTTGACTTTGAAGACCTCATCATGATATGACTTCTCATGAGCAGACATTTCCATGCTGAATTTGAAAGGTAGGAGCAAGTATGAGGCTGACATGATGGCTTACAAGTGTGCACACTGGCGTCTGAGCTGTCTAGGCTGGATTTTAATCCTGACCCAGCTATACACCGTCTCCCAGTGCTAAACATGTAGGGTGATTCAGTGTGTGTCGACCCTTGAATGGATGTTAAACTGGGCCTCCCATCTGCCGGTTTTAGTTGGTGGCCGTGAAAGCTTCCACTGTGTCCTTCAGGAAGAGTAGGCAAGCTATCAGCAGCACCATCAACAAATTATTGTTTTAGCATGCAGGAGGCACTGCATCAGCGGCACAGCTGCACCCCCAGCAAATAATGCTACTTTCAGCCATGTGCTTGCAGCCCACAAATTAAGAAGAAGTAGAAGAAAGGGAGTGATGCCACACAATACACATTTACAGAAGAGAATTGAGGTTGTGACCCCACCCTAAACTCCCCTGTAGTGGGGCAACTTAGCTAAATATAGTATAACAATTGTGCATTTTGTGAGGAAAGCACCAAATTTGGCACACTAGTAGCCTATCATATTATGAACAGATTTGGATATTGGGCCATCTCAAATTCAGCCGCTGATGGCTGTGGCAGCCATTTTCCACTGCCATCAAAAATTTTGAGATGGCCCAATATCCAAATCTGTTCATAATATGATAGGCTACTAGTGTGCCAAATTTGGTGCTTTCCTCACAAAATGCACAGTTGTTATGCTAAGTTGCCCCACTACTGGGTGATAAATCTGTTTTTTTTTTAACTGAATGAAACATCTGGGGTACACCCCAATGACATTCAGCAGTTTTGAACTCATTCCTTACAGTGGTTTAGGATGCATAGAAGACACAAACAAACAAACATGAAAAGACACTTCTTTAATTATAGTGAGATTGTTTTTTTTTTAACTCAGCAACAATAATGATAATAATAATTTATTATTATTATAACAGGTGTGTGCACTCGACTTTGAGCTGTCTAGTCTGGGTTCCAATCTCGACCCATCTATAAACTGTCACCCTAGTGTTTCACATGCACGGCGATATGCAGTACGTCGTGTGTGTGTGCTCATTGGATGGACATTACTCCAGTGGACCAATCTCTCGATCAGCATGCACTGGTTGTTGGTAGAGATTAATGATCCCAGTATCCTACAGTGTGTTTTTTTTTTAAAATGAAGATTAGGGACTCATCACCTCCATCGTGAACAAATTCAGACGAATGTCGAACCTGGCCAGTCAGTTTCATGAAAGAATTGGGCTAAAAAGTTTCCCCGACAGATTGCAGAAGAAGAAAGGAATAATTGGACGAGTTAAAGAATTATTGTTATGATAGTTATTATTGATGGAATGTTGCATCGTGCTGTTTTATGGTACGGACATTGATGCTTCAATTGCACATGAACACGATTGCACAAAACAGACACGATACACAATAACAATGACCTGAACAAAGGGTACACACTATCAATGACCTGAATAAAGGGAACACACTATCAATGACCTGAATAAAGGGAACACACTATCAATGACCTGAATAAAGGGAACACACTATCAATGACCTGAATAAAGGGGACACACTATCAATGACCTGAATAAAGGGGACACACTATCAATGACCTGAATAAAGGGGACACACTATCAATGACCTGAATAAAGGGGACACACTATCAAAGACCTGAACACAGGGTACACACTATCAATGACCTGCACAAAGGATGCACAATCAAAGACCTGAACAAAGGGTATAGACTATCAATAGCCCAAGCGTCCACTCAATAACTTGGACAAGGTACACGCCACAATGACCAATAACACAAATGCAAATGTAATAACATAATAGTTATTATATGTCGATGGTGTGGACTCATTGTGAGAACTCGATTGCTCAAGGAGTTTTTCTTCCCCAACCTTTGCGGTACTAAATGTGTTGTTTACCCCAAACGTGTAAAATACCCTGGATTTAGGTAACTGCCGCCTATTTGTACCACTGTGTTATATATAAAAGGCCGCCGTTTGCTCTGTGTCCACATCCGCATCCGCATCCCTCAAACTAACAGCATCCTCGTCCAACCCCAACGAACAATCTGCCAAACATGACTGCTGGGTAAGTGGGGTGTACGACATGGATCATCTTTGTCAGAAACTGGAAAGGGTTGACCTACTTGTATTGTTTCCATCTGAACAGATGGCTCATGGTGCTGGTGGGAAACAAGGTTCAAATCCCATGTACACTCTACCATTGTCTATACTCTGGTAATGTTGATCTGCAGGTGTCCAGGAATGTCTTTATCCTCTACCTCGATCCTTAGTTCAGTGTAATAATAAATAAATCAAAGTCGTGATTTATAATGTCCGTATTTTGAAATCAAGAGTCAGACGTTGAAACGATGACTTGGACAATGGCTGAAAACCCATCGTTTGATTTCATGGAAAGTTCGGTTATTTTTCCGGCATGAGAGCAGGTTCTTTGTTCGTTTTATATTTATTTTAAAAATGAGAATATTGTTTATTTATTTTATTTTTCTCCACATTGTCTGTGTCTGAAAGGCTGAGGGAGCTAGTGGACTAATAATTATTTGCAATACCAAGCATGCATTTCTTTTTGCACTTAAAAAGATGTTCCCTTATTGATACATTAATCAGGATGTTCCCTTATTGATACATTAATCAGGATGTTCCCTTATTGATACATTAATCAGGATGTTCCCTTATTGATACATTAATCAGGATGTTCCCTTATTGATACATTAATCAGGAGGTGCCTTTTGTAACGAGGAAAGTAAATGTTTTCACTTTCATTTTTACTTAGTAACGACGTTGCCGAGAGCTCTGAGGTTGGTTGTGGCGCTTGCCGCAGCCCCTGCGGCCCATGCGGCCCCTGCAACTATAGTAGTTGCACCTACAGTGGATGTGCCTCCAGCAGCTGCAGTCCCTGCGCCTACCGTCCCTGCGGATACACCAGCTCCAGCCCCTGTGGTTTTCGCTCATGTGGATTTGGCACCACCAACCCAGCTGGTTACAGCAGTGGAGGACCTGGTGTCTACCGTGCCGGCGGTTCCTGTGGTTACAACAGCTGCAACCCTTGCAGTTACCGTAGCTGTGGCCCCAGCGGTTATGGATACGGTAGCTGTGGCCCGAGCGGTTACGGATACGGTAGCTGTGGCCCCAGCGGTTACGGATACGGTAGCTGTGGCCCCAGTGGTTACGGATACGGTAGCTGTGGCCCCAGCAGTTACGGTTATGGATATGGTAACTCTGGCTACAGCACCGGCTGCTACGGCAAGCGCTGCTGGTGAAGCGGTTGGTATGAGCAGTCATGGAGTGGTATCCCTAATGCCTCGCTCCTCAAGGTCCTCGCAACTCCCATCAGCGAGTTTGACTGTCGTCCCTATCCCTATGACGTCATGAATTGAGTTTTGATGTCATGTTTTTGTGTGCCTTCCAAATAAATGAAAGTACACCCTGGATCTCTCGTTTGCTCCTTGGCCTTTTTTGGTGCTGGTCGGGCTGTATGGTCTTAAAGCCTACAGTGAGTGATACCATAAACATCTCGCAATATGTTGCTTTTTTGTCCACCTGTCAAACACCATCAGGTCATGTTCTATCTCATGCGACAGATCATTGGGCTGATCTTTTGTGCCCACATACTGTGTTGAAAGACCAGCAGAATAGGTGAGCTGAAAGTAAAAACACCATTAAGATGGTGATCCCCGTAAATGCAGGAGCTTTAGGAAGATCCTTCAGGGGCATTATCTGCACAGGACAACATTTATATTGATTATTTTGGTGTATTCGATCATGATCGTGGACACGTGACTTCACTTGTGCAGGTGTACAAAAAAGTAACTAGGACAAACGTGGGCACGATAGTTGACTTTTATTGGGATTTCACATAAACTGAAGACAAAACAATGGTGCAGCGCAAAGCACCACTGCACAGAAATATCCACACACAAGATAGGGGTGGAGGGTAAATTATGGATATGGAATTCAGGGAGTAGGAGGAAGGGAGGGTGGTCTTATCCTGAAAATTTCCACGTACAATTTGAGGTTGGGGAGGAAGAGTGGGATTTTCTTATCCTGAAAACCTCCATGTGCAAGTTGTTCTTAGAGCTCACGGGTCTGTTCCGAAATCCATTACCAAGTGTGCCGTGAGTGGGGCCAGGCCGATAAGTGGAGGTCACTTGCAGGTGGTACAATCAAAGGGGATCTTGTGGGGCACAGTAACAAGGACCCTGTGGCACGTCAGGCGGTTTAGAAGTTGAAGGGGCCTGGAAAACCCGCCCCATGGAAATTAGACCCTCCGCACGGCGCATGCTGGAATGACGGGGAACCGTGACATGACGGTTGGGAACAGAACCCTTGGTGCTGGCATGGCCCAAACGATTGAGGGCAAGGAGAGCACGATGGGAAGCAGGCCGCGTTTTGGCCATTAAATGCCCCATGCTGGCCGTTGAAAGCCCCGTGCTGACCGTTGAAAGCCCCGTGCTGACCGTTGAAAGCCCCGTGCTGTCCGTGGAAAGCCCCGGGTTGACCGTGGAAAGCCCCATGCTGGGTGTTACAGGCTCCGAACTGAGCATGGCACGCATGTGGATGAGAAAACCCGAATCCGCTCCCACCGAAAGAATCCTCTCCGAACCCGGAGCGCTCCATGGAGGGTCGCATGACCCTGGCGGCGTGGTTTGGACCCGGTGATGCCTGCCCGGGACTCTGCTGTGATTGGCGTGCTCCGTACATGAGGACTCTGTACCACAAAGCATTCCATCAGACCAGTGACACAGTACTTTAAACCCGAACTATAATCTCCTTACACACGACATCGCCTTTTGCATGAAAAACTAGAAGGGCACTCAGTAGAGCGCACACCTCTGCCACGCAATACCTGATCCACGAGAACATTTCTGGCCCAATCCATTTTTGAAATATCATGCCATATATCGTTTTTGGCCCTATCTCTCAATGGTGAAGAATCACTTTTAAAATTAAATAATTCTCGTATCCAGATTTGGATCCGGATCTTCACCAAAATCTATTCAGTTCATCCTTGTCACACACACAACCTGCCAACCAAATTTCATCCCAATCCATCTACAACTTTTTGAGATATCCTGTACACAAACAGACAGACACGCAGACAAACAGATATGGGTGAAAACATAACCTTCTTCACCTCCGGTGGTGGAGGTAAAGATATATGTGCACCAAAATAATATAATTTGAAACTAATTAAATAACACAACTATCACAGAACATGGTTGTGTGAGTTATTTGAGACAAACAGTACTTCAGTGCCCATCTCCACCAAGTCCTTCAGCCAGTTCAATTAAAATAAAATAAAGATTTTAATGGCTGTAGAAAAAAAAAATTCTTAAGTATACCACCATTGATGCAACGTCTTACACCGCCTTATGTAACACATTCCATTAGTTATTTGTGCCTATTGTTTGTTTCCATTATAACGGCCTTAAAAAATCGTTCCATTAGTTTTTGTGCTTATTGTTTGTGTCCATTAGAATGGCCTTAAAAAAAATCTTTCCATTCGTTTTTGTGCCTATTGTTTGTGTCCATTATAAGGGCCTTAAAAAAATCGTTCCATTAGTTTTCTGTGCCGATTGTTTGTGTCCATTATAACGGCCTTAAAAAATATTTCCATTACTTTTTTGTGCCTATTGTTTGTGTCCATTAGAACAGCCTTAAAAAATCTTTCCATTAGATTTTGTGCCTATTGTTTGTGTCCATTAGAACGGCCTTAAAAAATCTTTCCATTAGTTTTTGTGCCTATTGTTTGTGTCCATTAGAACGGCCTTAAAAAAAATCTTTCCATTAGTTTTTGTGCCTATTGTTTGTGTCCATTGGAACAGCTTTAAAAAAATCTTTCCATTAGTTTTTGTGCCTATTGTTTGTGTCCATTGTAACTGCCTTAAAAAAATCTTTCCATTAGTTTTGTGCCTATTGTTTGTGTCCATTAGAACGGCCTTAAAAAAATCTTTCCATTAGTTTTTCTGCCTATTGTTTGTATCCATTAGAACGGCCTTAAAAAATCTTTCCATTAGTATTTGTGCCTATTGTTTGTGTCCATTAGAACGGCCTTAAAAAAATCTTTCCATTCGTTTTTGTGCCTATTGTTTGTGTCCATTAGAATGGCCTTAAAAAAAATCTTTCAATTAGTTTTTGTGCCTATTGTTTGTGTCCATTATAACGGCCTTAAAAATCATTCCATTAGTTATTTGTGCCTATTGTTTGTGTCCATTATAACGGCCTTAAAAAATCGTTCCATTGGTTATTTGTGCCTATTGTTTGTGTCCATTATAACGGCCTTAAAAAATCATTCCATTAGTTATTTGTGCCTTTTGTTTGTGTCCATTATAACGGCCTTAAAAAATCGTTCCATTAGTTATTTGTGCCTATTGTTTGTGTCCATTATATCGGACTAAAAACAGAGTAAGTTTCCTGTTTGGAATTATTTTAAATTTGTTTGATTGCCAGACAGGTAGACGGATTTAAAACATTAACCAACTCCTGTCTGTGCTTGCGCAATCAGGACGAATTCAGAGCCAAAATGTAAGTACTGCCAAACTGCAGGTTCGTTTTCCTATTAATGTTCAAAATATAACATTTTGATTGAAATGAAGTTGTTCCTCGGTTGTAATGATGATTGCAGACGGACGGACAAAGTGAACCAAACGCTAAACCCAGCTTTTAGATTTGCGCGCGTGCCGTAATCACTCTTTTTTTACTTGGTGTACGACGCACACCAAGCACACACATCGGCGGATATCCTCATCAATCTAAACAACAAACGTAATGCAATGACGTCATTGTGAGAAATTTCTGATGACGTCATAGTGAAGATGCACCCACGATGGAACCTCTCTGTAAAGCACGGTCAACGGACACCAATAACAACACAAAAAAGGTGCTTTTAACATTCCTGCGATGATGTAATAAGGACGAGCAGCTAGCTCAACTCGTTCCACTCGAAGACGAGCAAATATCAGACAAAGCAAGGAGTGACTAGTGAGCCGACATCTCACCTGACCATTCGATCCGCTCGATTGGGAAGCTGAGTTCGCCAGCGGGGTCCGTGCTATTTATTGTCTCTCGAACCGGGTGTTTTCCGCGTTCATCGCTCAACAACATATTAATTGCAGGTTAATAATCGCCATTAAGCCAGACACCTTGCACCTTTCTGAGGCTGGGAAGTGCAAATTAAGAAGCGGGTGCAATTACGAAGCTTGTTAGAAGCTTGCACTTAACCCATCACAACGTCCACTTGCAGCTTTTCTGATGCTTTGGACATTTTTAAAACGGAACAAACACCAAAGTAACTGTTTTCTGGTTATTTTGTCCCTTGTTAGGTACAGTATAACGTGACGGGCTTGTTGTTATGTTGGATTTTCATTACAAGGGCAATTTACATCATTTATTTTGAGCAATTTTTTTTTTGGGGGGGTGGGGTGGAGATACAACCCCCACCCCCCTCTCTCCCAACTCTCACATCCTCTAATATATATCAAACTTCAAGTAAACTTTTATAATCTAAAATAGACTACAACCTGAGATGGTGAATTATCCTTAGAAATCGGATTTCGCTCCCATCTTTCAATTGCATGATCTCTAAGGTTTCGGATTGTGACAACATGCCTGACCTCATGTAAAAAGTTTTTTTTAATTTTAATTTTTTTTAAAAGCCAGTTATTTCAAACCGAAGGGTCAAAGCAGATCATGTTGAGCCCTGATGCCAATTTCTCGGTGCAGTATTTTCCCTATGAAAGGGATTTGGGGCTCAGGATTCTGGACGATCATGGACCTCGTTGGGTATTTCTGGCAAACCGACTGAAGACTTTGAGCGGTTCATACTTGATTCAGTGAAATTGTGAAATTGATACCAAATCAAAAATATTTTAACACACCGTAGGTCTCCATAACCTTGAGATTAAATATCTCCAACATAATTTGAGATAAACCTTCCAATATCGGAGATCCGTTAGTGTAGAGACAAAACTACTCAAGAACAAGTTTTATGTCCGCAGTAGAAGAGGCAACGGCAGAGGGGCACCAACGATAATGGTTACAGAGCTCAGTGGGGCCAGGTTGTTAGCCAGCCAGGTGGAGAAAGGTTGTAGCTTTGGTGGGAAACCTGTGTCATGTGCTCTGATGAAATATTCCCAAATAACAGGACTTCATCTACTATTGGACATTGAACCAGTATTAATATGGCATCTCATGGTCATATTTTATTGGCAAACACATTCCATTTTCCACCACTCATCACACTTCACAATGCCAAATGAAACCGATCCCTTCATATGCAGTAACACTGGGACACAAATTCATTATTATTCATATTATGTTATTTTACATTATATTATATCAATTCATAGTATTTAGTATGCAGTAACACAAATAAATGCAACAAAATAACGGAATTTTAGATTAATCATCAACGTCATCAGTCCCATCGTCGTCAACATCGACACCCCACCACCCCACAAGTCGCTGGTTTTGGTTGCTGGCGGTATCATTCTTACAATTCTCACATCCACAACAATCGTTGCAAGACAAACCCGACCTACGACATGAGCACGGCCTTCCTTCTCAATGAGTTTCACAGTTACAAAGAACATTCTCTTTGAGGACACACTCTGGGGCTGGGTCCATTAATGGGTCCATCCATGTTAAAGACAGTTCATTGTTTGACACTGTCCATCCATATCCATCGGGGGGCGGGGAATTTATAATTCATCATATCAGGGGGCAACCCTTGGAAGCCAAGTCAACAATAACCTGGCAGATTGATGTGAATGTGACATTGCTGTCATCACCTATCTCGACAAAGTTTGTCATTATAAGATCATCCGACAGTCCAACACTCCAGGCACAGAGGTTATACAGTTCATTGGGGACAGTATCTTCAGCAGGTGCAAGCATAAGATCTGCCGTAGTTGGTGGCCATGGACAGTCGAGAGCAGGTGTTCTTTCAAGGCATCCTTTCAACTCTGACACTGCTTGGTAGATGATGCAAAGTTTCATTAAACCTTCGTGCTGAAGCTACCAAATGATGACGAGTTTCAGTCTCAATGACTGGGATGTCACTGTGCATGATTTTGAGGACCATTTTCAGATGGCTACCAGCAAATTATACCAAGTACCATTCACTGCACAGGTGCATTCACCTGAAGTCTGCGAGGGTAGTTCGTTCTCTTTCAGTGCATTTAAACAATGAAATGACGAGCTTGATCATCTGGAATACTTCATGCTTCTTCATTAGTTCCTCCTCTATGACTGTACTGAAAAATGATGTGGAGGCTGTGGCGTAGTTGCCACTAATCTGTACTAATAAATATAAATGTGACTGTGTGTGTGTTTGAGTGTCTCCTCCATAACTCCAAAACTATAAAAACCGAGCAGCCTGAAACTTTGCATACATACTAAGGGAACTCCAAGGAAGTGCAAGAGTGAAAATTGGGTGTTTGGGTTAATTAAAACAACCCTTTTGAAGATAATTAACGGCTTTATTTAATTATATCCTTTATCAGATGCTCCTCGGCCACCTCGCTATAAATGGGGTCTTGAGATGTTTCCTGGGTTACCTTGCTGGGGTCTGAAGCCTCCAGGTTTTTTGATCTGCTCAACCATGCCTCAACTTAAAACAGGCCGCAATGATTTATTAACAGTGAAGTTTTTTTTTCCACTTTCCTCACTCATATTCTCGAATGCCTGTTCATCATAGCTACAAATCACTGGGTACATTGCAATGCTTATAAATGCCCAGAGGCACGACCGTTCGTGGCTTTCTTTCATTTCCGTACCTGCCACAACCTCAAAAATCTCTGTAACTAAACCGAATTAAAACATTTAAGCTCCAGTACTGAACTTAGCAGCAGTTCTGACTGAACATATATATGGTTCTGAACATATATGGGTATATTTGGATCTGTCATTTAGGGACTCTCCATGGGTGTGTGTGTATATGCCTGCCTGCTTGTTTACAGGCGCCATGGTGGCAAAGTTTCATCTTGGAGATTTTAATTTTTAACCTTAGCAGCGTACGAGCGATCACGTTTTCTTTTGTCCTCGTGACTGTTTCTAAAGCAATTGGTTGTTTTATATGACTCGGTGTGCTTTCTCTTTGTGAGTTTCAAAACAAAATACATTTGATAACACACGATCTCTGAGCCGTTCACCATATTAACGTATTTTCTCAATTACAGAGCCAAATTTTTTCCACCTGTCACACAATGATTGTGCACTGACTGGCCAAAAATTATGTGCATGTGTGCATACATATATGAATGGTAATTAATTATATTTTCGTGGGCTGTCTCTATGCAGTCAGGCTTGCAGAATAATATATGCAATGTGGTGGATTTGCTGGTGTGAAATAACTGGAAATGATGCACGCGAGTTTTATTTTTCCCTTAAATAGGTTGTGTGTGTGTGTGTGTGTGTGTGTGTGTGTGTGTGTGTGTGTGTGTGTGTGTGTGTGTGTGTGTGTGTGTGTGTGTGTGTGTGTGTGTGTGTGTTGTTTATAAAGCATAACATATTCTCTGCTAACTGCACCATCCCCACTCCCTCTCTCTTTGTCCCATCCTCAGCGCTGGAGTTATGGTGTCAGAGGCCCCAGGGCGCACATGGGTGGTGGAGGCCCTTTCTGCCACCAACGATGAAGTAAAGCAGTGGTTTTCAACCTTTATCACTGATGGCCCCCTAAACTCTTATATATTATTTTGTGGCACCCCTATTCAGTTTTCAATTTATATAGTGACCTAAAGAACATTGCAGGCTCCATGAGTTAAATCCCTGTTCTTCATTGCACGGCCCATGAGCCACTGGCGGCCCCTGGTGGCCTAAAGTGTGGCCCCTGACGTGTGGCCGATAATACACAAATATGCATTTCAATAAAATAGACATTATCAAAGCTTTTCGACTTGCACTCCTCAGGATAAAACCGCAAGCAGATGATGAAGAAGCACCAAACTCTCGTTTACAAAGTTACAATGGAATGTCCTCAATGTTGATTGGTTGAGAGAAAGAAAGGATGGGATTTCCTAATTGCTGGAACCATGGAGCATCATGAATAATGAGTAGGTGGAAATTAACCATCATGAATAATGATTTGGTGGGGATGAATCACCAAAAAAAACAGCGGAAACATAATGCTAATTAGCTGAGGGCGAGTTGGAGGGAGGTGGTTTTCATGATGGGCTAAACCTCCTCCATTGCACGAAGATGAGCTAAACTGCGTCCTCTACTCAGGATTTTAAGCCAGCCAATACGACATTGCTCTGCACACTGAGGATTATTCAGTAAATGGTGACCAATTGCAGAGGCACAGGGAATGGTTGTCGCACTGTGTACATTCTCACAAGCCTGAGTTGGTTATCTCTGTTCGGATGAATGACCCTGTCTGATCCCCAACGGGATGTGTTGTTAAAAGCGATCCTTCAATCCCAAAGATGTGTGGCCCACATACCTCGCATCACACTGGCACTGAAATTCATAAATAATCTTACTTGTATGAGAGGCGGGCAGAACGTCTTTTTGGACTGACGGAAGCAACCGGTGGGTGGTGAAAATCACTCGAGGTTGAACAGCAGAGTAAGAAAGGGACCCTGTCTGTTTGATCTGGTTTTCAAACCATTGAGACTCTTTGCCTTTCCAAGGTAGATGTAGGTATACAGGACATTTAACAGGTCTGATTATAGGATTCTTTGGTGGGTTCAGGAATTTGTATATATACACTACATGACCAAAAGTATGTGGACACCCCTTCTAATTGGTGAATTCGACTACTTCAGCCACAGCCATTGCTGACAGGTGTATATAATCAAGCACACAGCCATGCAATCTCCATAGACAAACATTGGCAGTAGAACGGGCCGTACTGAAGAGCTCAGTGACTTTCAAAGTGGCACCATCATAGGACACCACCTTTCCAACAAGTCAGTTCGTCAAATTTCTGCCCTGCTCGAGCTGCCTCAGTCAACTGTAAGTGCTGTTATTGTGAAGTGGAAATGCCGAAGAGCAACAACAGCTCAGCCACGAAGTGGTCGGCCACACAAGCTCACAAAACGGAACCGCCGAGTGCTGAAGCGTGTAGCGTGGAAAAAATTAACTGTCATCAGTTGCAAGACACTACTGAGTTCCAAACTGACTCTGGAAGCAACGTCAGCACAAGCACTATTTATCGAGCGCTTCATGAAATACGTTTCCATGGCCAAACAGCCGCACACAAGCCTAAGATCACCATGTGCAATGCCAATTGTCAGCTGAAGTGGTGTAAAACTCCCCGCCATTGGACTCTGGAGCAGTGGAAACGCATTCTCTGGAATGATGAATCACGCTTCACCATCTGGCAGTCCAATGGATGAATCTGGGTTTGGCGGATGCCAGGAGAACGCCACCTGCTCGAATGCATAGTGCCAACTGTAAAGTTTGGTGGAGGAGGAATAATGGTCTGGGGCAGTTTTTTATGGTTCGAGCTTGGCCCCTTAATTACAGTGAAGGGAAATCTTAACGCGACAGCATACAATGACATTGTAGATGATTCTGTGCTTCCAACTTTGTGGCGATAGTTTGGGGGAAGGCCCTTTCCTGTTTCAGTATGACAATGCCCCCATGCACAAAGCGAGGTCCATACAGAGATGGTTAGTCAAGATCGGTGTGGAAGAACGTGACTGGCCTGCACAAAGCCCTGACCTCAACCCCATCGAGCACCTTTTAGGATGTATTGGAACGCCGACTGCGAGCCAGATCTAATCGCTCAATATCAGTGCCCGACTGGCTGAATGGAAGCAAATCCCTGCAGCAATGTTCCAACATCTAGTGGAAAGCCTTCCCAGAAGAGTGGGGGCTGTTAAAGCAGTGAAGAGTGGGGGGGGGGGAACCAACTCCATATTAATGCCCATGGTTTTGGAATGAGATGTTGGACGAGCTGGTGTCCACATACTTTTGGCCACGTGGTGTATCGATTGATGATCTGTTCAGGATACCCATTATCAAGAAGAAGAATATTGATGGTCTCAATTTCAGTATGGAGTATATTTGTGGAGCAGATCTTTCTTGCTGCATTGACCAAGATACCAATAAATCCAATCTTGTACCTAGAGGAACTATAAGAGTTCCACCTCGTATACTGTCCTGTAAAAGTAGACTTCTGGTAGGGTGTGGTTTTATAAACCTCAGCCGATTTCTCAAATAAGACGTCAAAGAAGGGAAGTGTGCCAGAGCGTTCCATCCCTGAGGTGAACTCTCGGGATGAATGGAGAGAGTTCAGGTATGCCAACAAGACTTTCCAGATACAACTAAAGATTGACAAAGCGTGTATTACTGTTACAACTTCCAAGCTGCATTTGATTTAGTTTGAGGATTGGAATAACGAAACAAAACGAGAAGCATTGCTTTCTATGTTCCTGTTATCGGATTCCACCAACACAGAAAGTTAAAATCCCTCGAACAAGTGAATGCAGAAGAGATGAAACAATTTCCAACGAGACTTGTCAAATATCCATTGAATGCCCAATTTTTGAAGCAAATTTGCTACACTGGATAATATTGTTGTGGCTGTGGCCGGTTAAGGTTAATCCCACCGACCCAATTGTGGTGGGCGGGCGGTTAACACCGACAAGGCCGGATTGCCGAGCAGTTTTCCTTGGAGGTGAACACATGATCCTCAGCGATTATGGTGCGCACGGGAGGGGCAGGGGCGTCTTTGTCGTGTAAGTACACGACAGAGCGACGGCAGCACAGCACAAGGGGTTTATACACGAACCCACAACAGATACACAGACACCAGCAACTTAAAATAAACACTGGGATTTAATAAAACTAGCAATATTTACAAGGGTGATAATTAAAAATGTAATAATAATACATGAAGTAAATTAAGGTCTCAAGTCGAGGCACCTCTACACACAGACTTTAATGCAGACAAGTGGAAAACAAAACAAAGGAAAATCCTCCCTTAATTCTGGCACTTAGCTTTGTCCAGAGATTGTCTTTATTGAACTTTGGGATCGAGGCACTTCGGCCTGCATGGGAAGACGCGTCCAAAAATGGTGCTGAGCCGCTCTCTGGGCGGGAAACATTTGTGAGGCGATATTCAACGCCAGGACTCAGGAACCACCGTGCAGTCTCTTCGTCGATCGCGCTTGCCGACGCCGCTGCTCTCTGCAGAATGGCGCCGCTCC
>NC_140963.1:41534262-41556762 GCF_056783735.1 Eptatretus burgeri | reverse complement strand
TGCATGTTTAGAACCTCCATGAATGGTGCATGTTTAGAACCTCCATGAATGGTGCATGTTTAGAACCTCCATGAATGGTGCATGTTTAGAACCTCCATGAATGGTGCATTGTCTCCTCCTGAATGGTGCATGGTCTCCTCCTGAATGGTGCATGGTCTCCTCCTGAATGGTGCATGGTCTCCTCCTGAATGGTGCATGTTTAGAACCTCCATGAATGGTGCATGGGCTCCTCCATGAATGGTGCATGGTCTCCTCCTGAATGGTACATTGTCTCCTCCTGAATGGTGCATGTTTAGAACCTCCATGAATGGTGCATGGTCTCCTCCTGAATGGTGCATGTTTAGAACCTCCCTGAATGGTGCATGTTCTCCTCCATGAATGGTGCATGTTCCCCTCCCTGAATGGTGCATGTTCTCCTCATGAATCATGATGTAGCCTCACGGCTGAATGCCCTCTCATCCCCATTTAATACCTCCCTCATCATGTATTCACATGCTCGGACTTTCCCTCATTTTCCTCTTATTTATTTTGCTATTGACTTTATTTGATGATATTTAATTATTTTTATTATTATTATTATTATTATTTTTAACGTTGAGCAGTTCCATTTGGATATCAAGATTATAACCTTTAAACTTCACGAAGACCGAGTGTTGATTTTGAGATAAACTGAAGATGTAGCTCGTTTTATTATTATTAATAATATTTGCTTCAACTTTAAAGTTCATGATGATAGACCGCAGGTCTAGCAGATGGTGGTTCTCCTTATGCTTCCTTAACTTCTGGCCTATGACGAAATAGCTCTCCGTTCTGAGACATACCCAGAGGAGACTTTCGATGAACTTCTGCAGAAGTACAAGGTCATCCAGCAGGAATTGGAAGAACTCCAGAGAGAAGAGTGGAAATCGGAAGGATCCATCGATCTTCATGGATCTCCCCACCATGGTGCTGTGAATCCCGTGCCGGCCGCTTCTTCCCAGTCGGACTATGCCGGCGAGTCTGTTCCCTCGCCGACCGGTCGAACCCAGTTACCGCAGTCGAAGGGATTCTGCTCCTTCCAGCTGAAGCCACTAAGAAAACGCGTTCCCACTCCTGCAGAGCTCGATGAGCTGAACGGACAACCACGCACTCAGAGGGCTCCTTGTGGACCCCAGGATGAGGAGCAGAACAGGCAGCCAGTCCTTGCTAACAGCACTGGTGCGCATATGTTTCTTGAGTTGTTTGTCTTTATATCCGTTTATCTTTCTCCTCCAATATATATATATATATATATATATATATATATATATATATATATATATATATATATATATATATATATATATATATATATATATATATATATATATATATATATATATATTCAAGTTTATTGAATGGAGTTGCAGAATGCCTATATATTATGGATGTGCATGAAAGATTCTAGTATAGCGATGCAGGTAAGAAGCTGTTGCAGCTATAGGTAGTGAGAAGTCAAGTGATACTGATTGACTACCCAGATACAGCTGAGGTTGTAGGCACACCATCTGGAGAAGATTGAAAAGGTTGAAACCTCGACCAAGAGCGGGGCCCAAGTGATTTGTTTGGGAAACTCTTCGGTCGGTTACGATTCGCTTTGGTACAAATTGGGAATAGTTGTATTGTACTACCTTTGTGCGACCTCTATTCAGAAGAGTGAAAAAGCCTGGTGTTGGCTCAGTGGTTATGGTAGCGGCTTGGGATCCTAGGGTCCTGAGTTCAAGCCCCGTCGGCCGCTGAATTAATACACCAGGGGGTTGACTCAGCCTGTCATCCTTCCGAGGTCGGCGAAATGAGTACCAGTTCCATTGTGTGTACTGGTAGAGGGGCATTGCATCAGCGACAGTCACGCTTCAAGAAATGATAGCGACCCCGGCAGCTAAGCTGCCATACGACCACCACCAGAAAGGTGAAACAAAACAAAGCAAAGTTAAGTACATAATCACTTGAATGCTAATTTATTTTGATTCATACGAAATGCATGGCACTGTTCACATGCCGACCTTTAAGAACATCGATTGCATTCAAATTTTGTTCTCGTTTGATTTTCGACTCGCAATACTTTAGCAGCCCCGTGGCTTTAGCTTAGTGTGACGGATGTGTGTTTCTTTTTTATTACCCAGTTCTTCTGCTATGTTTGCATTGTTGAGCAAGTCTGAAAAGAGGTATCTGATGACTTTGCCCCGTTCAGGAATGTTGTAAAAACCGGAAAAAATTTGAATTTGCACTATTCAGCTTTATCTCGGTACAGCCTACTCTGGAGCTAACTTTTATCATATTTTCGTTAGGGACTGTAAACTGCCAAGCTTTTGCGTCTGTAATGATATTGGTGCAATTTTCTAATGAGTTTGCCCATCCAATGAGTTAAATTGATTGGTGAGAGCTGGTAATGTTTGGTGGTAAAAGTAATATGATTGTTGATTTTATTCGGTGATGTTATGGATGAAGCAGTTAAGATGTGTACATGTATAATATTTATTTATTTATTTTTGTTCTGATTCACCTTTTAACTTTTTGCCAACACATTTAGAAGGAGCGGCGAAGGAGAACACTTTTGATGTTAATCAGGACGGTTGCCTCTCGGACATTTCAAAAAAGGTGATTACACGATGTGCTTGCTGTTTTTTTTTTAATTTCTATTTTTGTTTTGTTTTTTTTAACATAAATTTTTAACAAATTTTAATTTTGCCTCTGGTTAAAACGATACGCAAAATTTCATGGAGCCGTTGATTGATAGTTTGTGGTGTACTTGGTTGTAGCACGAAGCGCAGCCTGGTACCTTGTTTGATGTGGAAGGCAAGGAGGAGGAGGAGCTGTCGGAGCTTCAGTTGCGCCTCGTGGCGTTGCAGTCGGCCAGTCGTCGGTGGCAGCAGAAAGAGCGGGAAGCTATGCGCGAGAGCCACGCACGTTTGGGCTGCTCAAGACATGCGTACAATGCTTCACGCCAACCAGCCTGGTCGCAGTCTGCCCGCTTTGGTGGGCTTGATTTTTCGCATTTTAATTTATCACGTGGCAATGTTAAATGTCTTCTGTTTGTTTCATAAAATTGTAGCCACTAGCAAGTTGCCCATGCCCGCACGGGATCCTAAACGGGGTAGGGATCGAGTTGGGAGCAGTCGTTAGTATTTATTGCCAGACCTGATGCAATTTAAATGTGGTGAGGTGCTCCATTTGAAACTTTTTGTTCAATTGTATGTAGTTTTTGATACCATGGGTCCATCATAAAAATTTGTATTGGTGTCAAAGCTAGCGACCAATTGCAATTTAATACGGTAGTAGGATTTCACTTATTAGCCTGTCTGCCTGATCATCAGGATGGAGATGGGGTTTTGCAATCACTTGTGGGTCTTTTGTGTCTGTCTGTCTTGGGCTCGAGGCCATAACTTTTTTCTTCTTCTTTTTTTTTAACCACTTGAGCTTTTGGCATCAAATTTTAAACAAATGTTTATTATGAGAATTTTGACAACACCAACAATCAGTGATGATAATTTTTAATTTTTTTTTTTTTTTTTGCTGTTTTCATCAAGTTTTTCGTTTGAGTACAAAGCGGATGTGAACAGGATATGCATTTTGAGATGCTTTTCTGTTGTTAAAACTTTATCGGACTGTTTACGTATTACCCAGCGGCCATCCAAATGACAATTTGCTCGAAATCAAAATTTTCCAAAATGTTGGATGGTATTAACAAAACCTTTCCTGAAGTATGCTAATTGACTTGGGAAGCAAGGATAAGTTGACGTTTCAGGCGTTGACCCTTCATTCGAGCGAATTGACGCAGGGTTAACGTCCAAAACTTCAGCTTTTATGTGTCGGATCTTCCTACGGCGGTTAGCATAGCTCTATCAACGTCCTGTTGATTCCATCTATTCTACCTGTCTGACGCAGAACACCACCAGCCTTCATGAGCAGGATTAGTTCTCCACCGCCTCGCTATGAGTCCAACAGTCTTCAAATGGGCAAAACATTATCTGCCTTTTTGAAAACTTCTGCTGATTATCCCTTATGTAATTGAACTCCTTGCACGTGCAGCCAGCAACAACCTTTGATTGCAATTTTCCCCAAAATTTCCAACTTCTAAGTACCGTGGTCAAAAATGGTGCTTATGTCTATTAATTTACCATTTTATATTTTGGATATAAGAGAATTGATTTACCATGTCACTTTGTCAACAACCCCAAACTAATTTTAAATCGTCTTGCAGGTATTTAGCGGATGTGGCAGCGTTTTTGATGCAAATCATCAACCTTTCGCAGGACCATTCATTAATATTGCTATTAACAACAAATTTGTAACACTTGTGACAATTCCTGGTCATGTCAGTTTTCTCAAATTATCAGGATTTTGGCAATTTGCAATGAAGAGTTTTTGAGCTATTGTCAACAAAGCAATTGATCAACTTTGTGAGTGAGACTTCTCTGTGTAGGTAAACAATGAAAATCAACAACTCCTAACCTGTGAGCTTGTGAAATATATTTATTATATATTTTCCCCTCTATCCCTGCATTCCCATATCGGTTGTTCCGTTTAGGATTATTACATGATGTTGTGCTTTGGTGTTCAGGCAGGGATGTGATGCGAGTTAAGAGGCAGGACTTTCCTGCAGATACATTTTATTTATTTATTTACTTTTTTTTATCCTTGTGTCCTTGACAAGGGTGTTTTTTTTTTTTTTTTGAAGGTTAAATTGTTAGCCTGGCATTGTTGTTTTTTTTTTTTTTTCCTGTGATTAATAAAATGCTGCAATGTTGATGGAGGCTCCAGGGACCATTGTGGTGAAGGTAATTTTTGACATTAACGACATGAATGAAATACTCACGATTGTACAAGATTCCAAGGTGTGCGTGCATGTACGTTGGCATGTCTTGGCCTATTGTGATTATCTCATTCATAGAATGCCTCTTGTAATTGAGATATTGTATTGTACCTGCTTTAAAAGTGACCTTCTCCATCATGGTTCCTTCAGCATCGAGTCGTGTGTGGAGTGGGTCAAGGCGGCGCTCAAGCAGCACTAGATCAGGAAGTGGATCAAGGGAGCGATGGGTTGGTGGCGAAGCTGGAAAAACTGCCCTTCCAACTACAACGGTGGGTATGGTGAGAAGGCGTAGGCTTACCGAGGAGCGTGAAGAAGAGAAGCTGGAACGCCGGAGGCAGGAAGCTGAAGAGATCCGAAGGATTAGAGATCTGCCAGATGCTGATGAGCAGTACACCCGGTTCATGGAGATCATCGGGAGTAGTGACAATGCACATGCGAATCTCGGTGCCTGGGTATGCTCCTTTGTTCAGTGTGATATGTTTTGAGGATTTTCACTCCAGAGAGAAATTGACATTCATTTCACAAATTAGTTGGGTTTTCTTTGATTTGTTTTGCTGTCCTTTTTGACTATTTTAATGCTCATTTATGTCGTCGTTTCCCTGCAGGCAGTCGATGGGAAGAAGTGCAAATCTTTGGAGAAGCCGCATGTTCCAGAGGTTACAGTATGTCAATTTCAGCAGGAGGATAACTATGAAGAGGTTGCTATGGAGGTGGAAAGTGAAACTGGCTCTCCAAGTGAGATTCTAATTTTTTTCCCTTTATATTATTTGTGTGTATAGATAGAAAGATACAGACACAGTAAACCCTTCATATTTGTGGGGGATATTTTCTTGAAAAGTGCCGGGAATGTCGGGACATTGCTTCAATGGGAAAATGTGGTTAGGTGGGTGCGGGGGGGGGGGGGCATCAACATTTACAACACTCGGGTCCTTCCAACCTGAGTTATAAATGGTGGTGTCAGCACACGAGTAGGGACTACTCACCTGGTGATTTGACCAGCTCAGTCGGAAGCCAACCATTACCAATTGTTACCCATGCCCAGGTAACGCATTACCTTGGTATGGCCAGGAAGGAGATACCGTAGGATTTAACCTTTAACCTCAGCAGCGTACGAGCGATCATGCTTTCCTTTGCCCTCGTGGCTGTTTGTAAAGCATTTGGTTATTTTATATGAATCGGGTATGCTTGAGAAAGATTATGTGGTTTCTCCTTTATGAGTTTCAAAGCAAAATATATTTGAAAACACCCGATTTCAAAGCTGTTTACTGTATTAACATGTTTTTCAAATTACCGAGGCAATTTTTTTTTTCTACCACTGTGGTGAATCACTCGAACCTTCAGTGGAGTCTAACGTCACTCCAGTAAATCCAGTCCCAGTGCGAGTTGAATCATCTATATATGTGCACACGGGAAGAAACAAATACACAGAGAAACACCAAGATGAGTCCCTGTGTACCTCATTCTCTCGTATTGTCTCGCAAGTCAAGCTTCTTTCTTTATAACAAAATTATTTGCATCGGAATGGAGGAGAAGGGGGTATGGGTCCGACAAATAACCGTACCTGTTGTTGAAGCTCACTGATATCTTAATAGCTCGTTAAAAGGTTTCTCGAGCTGAAAAACATTCCAGCGTCAACATGAAAAGGTGGAGTGTTCTGAAAATGCATAGCTGCATGCAGTATTTTTTTTAACCGAACACTATACTATAGGAATAGGGAGGGGTGTAACCAACAAGGAAACATTGTGAGAGTTGGGACCCATGGTAAATGGCTATGCACTCAACAAGATAGGAATATACATTTGTCACTCCCCTATACTAAGCTTTGCAGCTGTGAGTTTATCAGCTGAACATTCTAACTTGCTTGGCAAGCTACTAGATGAGTGGGTTTATAACAGTTTTATTCATCTAAAATGCCACTTTCACTCTATGCAAGTATCTTGTTAGCTATTCGTTTAAGTTACAATAACAGGACAGAGCTATATTAATTATGTCCTCATGGACCTTTATATGTATGTCCATGGGGCTCATATTTGTAATCACACAAGCTTCAATCAAATCAATTAATACTCGTACATGGGGATAATTAATACCGAACACAGATACACACTCATAAAATGAATGTAGTAATCATGTTTCTAATGAGATTTTAAATCAATCATTGTCTATCATCTAGGCTTCACTAATACATTTATTATATGGGCTAAAAGCCTTTATTTGCAAAGTTAAATCAATCATTTGGCTTAATTGGGCCACAGCCAAACAAAAAAAAAACAAACCCAAAGAGCGAATATTTTAAAATACATTTTCCACCACACAACGATTCCCTGCTGTTTATGTGCTTCTCCTTGAAATGTCTATAATGCAAGGTTTAAAAAAAATAAAAATTGTGTATTGAAATTTGCCCCAAACAGGTGAAAGATACTCAAGGTTTTTGGGTTTTATATATATATATATATATATATATATATATATATATATATATATATATATATATATATATATATACACACACTAGCGATACCCGTGCACATGCACGGGGTAGCAGACGACAGACCGTACACGGGGAATGACAAAAATACGCATTGTGCAAAATGCAAGTGGTACTATGGAACGCCAAGACTTCCCAAACATTGTCGGCATGTCTGCTAAGTGCCACAGCAATTTCATGGGGATCGTGTGACGGCGAGCCGAGTTTTTAGTGTGCAAGCTTGGTATTATTATTATTTATATCTCTTCTTCTTCTTTCGGCTGCTCCCGTTAGGGGTCGCCACAGCGGATCATCCGTATGATCCGCATAGTGATTTGGCACATGTTTTATGCCGGATGCCCTTCCTGATGCAACCCTGGTCGCCTCTTATGACACAGGGATATGGTACACCTATTTTAACCGGGGTATAGACCGGCCCAGTACACTGGTACTCACTTCGCCGACCTCAGAAGGATGACAGGCTGAGTCAACCCCCTGGTGTATTAATTCAGTGGCCTAAAGGCCCGGTCACACCTTGACGTTTTAGCCAGCGATGGCAAAGTGTTAAAATGTATGTAAAACGCTGGCTGACGTTGAACTTTTGATGTTTTTTTTTAAAGATTCGGACGTATTCATAGCGACTTGGTCTTGTGTATAACGCATTGGTAACAACACAGAACGTTTCGTTGTGTTATAGATAACTTATACCAACGAATGCTGAACCTGTTGTCGGCCTACACAACCGATGCCCAACGATAGTCTAACTCAGGCATAGCGCGTTGCACGCATCGCCGACGATGTCGTGACGTAGCCTATTAAAAGGCTGACGCACAACGATTCGAATCATAACTGCCGTAGAAATGGAAGGGTCAAAATCGCGGTCACACCTTGGCGATCTTGCCAGCATATGCCGACGTAACAAAAAGTGTGTCTAAAACGTTGGGGCACGTCGAATACGGTATGAGTAAGTTTGGTATACGTGAGTAGAATGCTAAAGTACGCTATCATACGTCGTAGTAAGTAGAGTACGTCAAGAAATTTTGAACATGTTCAAAATTTTACGACGTACTCGGCGTATGACACACGTTCGCATGCGATGGGGATAAGTTTTACACCCGATATGTGGACGCTTACACACGTCCACAAAGGCTACTTATAAGCTACTCATAAGTCGAAACACGTCGCGGTAATGTCTTTTTTACGCGAAACTTATTTCTAACTTATGTTTGACGTGCTTTGAACCAATTCTTTACGTAGTCCCAACACACATCGACGTATGTAGACGTATTCCAATGACGTCTTCCGGTCGACAAAAAAAACAAATGAACGTGTTTCTAGCTTACAACTGCCATATAAAGACGTGTTCCCAGCGGTTTTGGGAATTGGTATATAAAAATGGTGTTCATAAAAGGGGAACCCAATAGTGTTTTCGAGTCCTTTTTGAGTCGATGTCCATGTCAGCAGTATTAGTATTAGTATTAGTATTAGTATTAGTAGTAGTTTATTCATGTTGGCAGTAGTAGGTGGGTGTGAGCGGGAGGGTGTGGGTTATGATGGATCCTCCTTGCCTCCGCGTGTCCACGGGTAGGTTCATAGGCTGCCACTCGACGATTTAAATGCCTGCATCTCCACTATTGAAAGTAGACGCTTGCGCTCAACAATTGGATTTTTTTTACACTCAACGACTTTTAAACGGTACCACTCAGCCATTTTCATTGTTTACAATGAACGATTTAAATTGCTGTCACTCGCCTTTGTTTTTTTTTTTTTTGTTTTTTTTGACGCTGGGGTTTTGAAATTTGAAGCGTTTCTTCTGAACGTGTTAAAACGCTCAAACTCGACTATTTTAAATAGACGCTGCCGATGGACAATTGGAATCATAGCCAAGCTAGACATTGAAGTGTGAACATCCTAGTCATGCCGAAGAAAAGTTTGAAGAATGCTGCAAATAAGTGTCCTGGCCGTGGCCGTGGACGCTGACGCAAGGACGATCCATTATACCGACGTCTTTCAGCCTATGAGTAACTTAAAAGTAACGTCTGTCGACGTGTGGCAACGATCGCGTAACGTGCCAACAACACGTTAATCATAGGTAGGAAATAAGTTTCGGGTACTCTAAACATTACCTCGGCGTGTCTCAACTTATGATTAACTTACAAGTAGCATGTGTTGACGTCTGTCAACGATCGCAGACCGTGCCTACAACTTGTGGCCAGCGTAGCGGAACGTGTGAGTCCATACGCCGGCATACGTCGTGAAATTTCAAGCATGAAAAAATTTGAGGACAACCGAAAAGTACAACGTTTAAAGCCAACGTACAACGACGTATGGCAACGAACTACGACGTATGCCAGCGTGCTCTCAATGTTATCAAAACTTACCCATAACGTATTCAACGTGTGCCAGCGTTTTAGAAAAAAAATTCAAAAATCGGCATACGTTGGCTAAAACGTCAAGGTGTGACCGGGCCTTAACGGGGATTGAACTCGGGACCTTTTGGATCCCAAGCCACTGCCCTAACAACTGCACCAACACCAGGTGTGTGTGTGTATATATATATATATATGTATGTATATATATATATATATATATATATATATATATATATATATATATATATATATATATATATATATATATATATATATATATATATATATATATATATATATATATATATATATATATATATATATATATATATATATATATATATATATGTATATATATATATATATATATATATATATATATATATATATATATATATATATATTACTTTAATCGGAACTTATTTGTGCAAAGGGGGTCCAAGGGTGGGTGGTGATGGTTTATGCCCACGAGTAGCTGGAGCACGGGGATTGCAAAAGTAGGAACAGTGTGTTTGTGTGTTTTTTTTTGCAATGCAGGTTGTGGTTATGGAAGGGTAGAATGGTAAACAGGCCTAACATAAGTTAAATGAAATGGCTGAGAATGTGTGGATCTTTGCATCCATGTATGAAAGGGAGGCCACAGTCTTTGCAGATGCATTGAAGCTGAAAGATAGAAATGAGAGAGTTGGTGGTTTGCTAAAGACATTGTAAGGGTTTCAAGAGCAAGACCAGAATCTAGTTTGTAGACTACAAGGCCACCAACCTATCTGTGGTTGGTGAGAAGCAGACCCTTAGACTTCATTTCCTGTTGCAAGATGTGAATGATTTAGAGGGCCTCAGATTAAACGTCTCAAGGGGGACAAGATGAAATGCAAGTATATCATGAGCCTTTGTTTTGTGCATTTGTACTTGCTTTGTTTACTTAAAAAAAAAAAATATATATATATATATATATATTCTTTATTGCTACAGCACTTTACATCTTTGTCATAAAGTTTAAACAAAACCTTCATGAGGAGAACACCCTCTCCCTTAACAAATAACTTGCTTAAATAATGCATTCTTATTCTTGCAATTCCCTGAATGGAAATAGGTGAAAGGGAGGAAATTTTGATCTTTATACTCCACATACTGTATATATATATATATATATATATATATATATATATATATATATATATATATATATATATATATATATATATATATATATATATATATATATATATATATATATATATATATATATAAACCATATTTTTTGGCGTATATGGCGATACTTTTTACTTGGAAGTCTGGTCCTTGACTTGTTCTCAAAATCAACTTATCTATGGTTTAAAGCGTTGAATTGCATAAATGAATAATTTTTCTTTGCAAATTGTATAATTGTTGTTTTCAAACACTCCAGAAATCATTGCCTGGAAAATATGCTGATTGGGTGAGCAATTAAACGAATCTGCTCGCTGACTAATGTGAGATTATCCAATGAATAACGAGCATGTATTCGCCAATTAAGTTTTATCCATCCCTTTCAAACCTAATCATGTGTATCCATCCTTACTACGTCATCTCAGAATGCCTCCTGTAAAGTCCTACAAGCTGTCCAGGCCAGCTTTTAAGTTGGAAGGTAAGTTAGCTGATGAAAATGGTGTGAATATGGCTGCACACGTGAAATACGGTGTTCGGGACTGGTGTAAAGCGAAGGATGCGTTAGACTACTAAGAAAACCAAGAAGGCTAATCGTGGCTGCAAATCTCGGTGGACAAACGTGAAGGAATATGTGCTGACTCGGTATGCCACTTGCTGAGGACTTAACACTTTGCAGCTGAGACTTTAGGCCAAACAAAATACTGTACCCCTATATGATAGCAAACGTGTTGGAAAAACGATTTGCATTCCTAATTTATCCGGAAGGTTGTCTTGCAAGGTAATTTGAAGACTAGGCACAAAACGGCTCGCTAATATTCATGACCCTGTAAGTACCATACACAGCGATATGTTGAGTGTTCGGGAGGAATTAACACCTCCATTGTTCTGACTGACAATTTTGCTAACCATCAGAGTTTGTCCAGCTTGATCTTGTACCTCAAATTGCAGTATTTATGAATGAAGAATATGAAAATTAGCCAATTTGACTTGTACTCCATGTCGACTTCTACACCGAAAAATACAGTGCTAACATCATGTTTGAAGCTTAACGCTGTGCGGTAATTTCTGTGTAACTTCCCTGGTGCATCACAAGCTGATGACTCTTTCTCAAAGATATTGTTGAAGTGCGAAGGCAGCTTTTCAGTGAAATTTAAAAAAAGTTTTATCCAGTCTGACTAAGGTTGTTTGCTATTGGTCCTGGACTTTAAATATTGTGCACTGCCAAAGGTCAGAGATGTTGGCATCTTGAACAGTGCTGCTGTGGATAATATTTTAACTGGAGCTTTCTGGGTCTTTTACATGAGCTCATGTGAGCATTTTGCTAGTTTGCTGACACTGCTTGAAGTTAGTTATGTACTTTCTTTATTTGTCTTAAACCCTGTGCTTAGTATATTCTTTTCTTTGCTGGCAGTTGCTTCTCCATATTCAAACAGAGGTTCAAGTCCTGCCACAGTGCATCATCTTTTCCTGCCCTTGTATAGTGCCTCACATACGGTAAGAAAATCTACATCTGAAGTGTTATTATTAGCTCGACCACGCAAAGTGAAAAGCGGGGTTAAGCAATTTGTTCATGTACGTCCTTCTTATCAGTTTATGATTGAGGAACAACATTTCAATTGAATGTTATATTTTGAACATTAATCGAAAGACCAGTCGACCGTTTAACCGTACTTTGGTTCTGAATTCGGCCCGATTGCACTTGAGACAATGTTTTTACTCTGTCTGCCTGCCTGGCAGTCAAACAAAATTGAAAATCATTCTAAACAGGAAACTTGCTGTTTTTAAGGACGTCATAAAGGACACAAACGGGCACGAATAACTGATGTGATGTAATGGACACTGGGTGAAATGGCAGTAAAACACGGAATTAATTTATTTATACGCCTTAAAACCTCAACATGAGGAAGGCCAAAGCAGTCATTTTGACTTATTCCTTTTTATTTTTGATTTTTTTTTTTTAATTTTTTTATTTTGACTGACTTTTTTAGAATTCCTCTTGCTTCCTGTGTTTGAAAAGTACGAAGTTGGTGTTTCATGACTTTTCATGAAAAAGTCTAAATTAGCGGTATGGATCTTGGAAATCTGAATTACCTAAATAAAAAAAAGTTATAAATGCTTTTTACAGAACTGCGAAGACCAGTCAATTTGACTACACAATTTTTTTAAAGTAATAAAAATAACACGAGCAACAACACAACTGCTGATGTCGCCTTCCTTTTACATGAGGCTCTTTGAGTCCAGATAGTCCATGTAATGCCTGGTGTTGGCTTAATGGTTCGAGTAGTGGACTTGGGATCCTTGGATCCTGAGTTCAAATCTCACTCTGCTGTTGAATTTATAAAAGGTGGGGTTGATTCTACCTGTCATCCTTCCGAGGTCGGCAAAATGAGTGCCAGCTTGCTGGTATCCTGCTTCGGAGTGGCGACCCGTCCAGGATAGTGCCCAATAGCCAAGGAGACTGCTCGGGCAGCACCGATGCTCTGCAGAGTGTGGTCCCAATGGATGGATGGATTCCATACAAGATAACTGCTCTATAACTCGATCTATTACAAGAAACTTTTGAATAATTGAATTGTAATAGTGGAAATTTGCATTCCAGACTGCAACGTTTTGAAGCAGAAAGATATGGCTCAACAAAATATATTAACTGTAGAACAAGTGATTGACTTACCGACATCTTTGCCAAATGATGATTCTGATTAAGGGAATGCACGTGCGCAGCAAAGTGACGAATCCTGGACATGTGAATCAGAGAGTTCTGCAAGTGAAAGTGAAGAAAGTAGGAAAGAAGAGCGACCCAAACGAAAATGCTCCAAACCCCAAAAATGGTGATTGCAGCAAGGATATTAACTCCTCAATAATGCCAACTGCTGTATCTGCGTCGTATCCTGCGCCAAATGCAAGAGATCATGTTATGCCATCCACTTCACCAAGGACAACAGCATCGACCTCAACAAATCCAGCTGGAGTGATGGCTGTACAAGGCAGACAGGAGATTGCGAAGGATGGAACCATTTGAGATTTTATACAAACCGACGTTGAAGCTGTTGGGAGACGGCTGCACAAAATATTCCAACAGAAAATGCAGGCCCCACACAATATGCAAAATGGAATATTGATAGCCCTTTGACTTCTTTCAACTTGTTGATTGATAAGAAAATGTTTTATCACATTCAATTATGCTCATTAATTGAAGCATGCTGAGTACTGTGCGATGATTCGTGGGAAATGGTCTTGGGAGAATTGCAAGTGTTTTTATGTTCATGGAGCATATTGTGGCAAAATATTAACAACATTTGGTCGGCAGAATTTGGAATACCTTAAAAAAATTTTTTTAATAGAGACAAGGTCAAGAAACCGCTTTTGAAAAATTCTACGCTTTTTTGCATTTTGACGTATGATGGACAATAAGTGCCCAAATTGCACTGGTCTCAGAGGCTTGGAAATGGGTTTACTCATGACAGCATTGCCTCCGATAATTCTGGCGAGAACATCAAACTATCAAAGCAGATAAGCAGCTGTTTCCAACAAAAGTACGTTCTCGTTTAACGCAGTATGTGGCAAACAAACCCGACAAATTTGGCATAAAATTTTGGATGGCAGAGAATATCAAGTCAAAGTACATTTTTAATGCCATCCCCCATCTTGGAAAAGATGAAATTTGCCCAACTGGTCAGGGTTATCAGACATTGTTGTTTCAACTTTCTGCCCTATACTTGAGGGATAGAAGAAATGTGACAGACAATTTTTCTTCACTTCCTTGCCATTAACAAATGAATTGGAAAAATAAGAAAAAGACAAGCCGGGAGGCGACGATGGTTCGCGGGCATTATTGAACAATGCCACGATAGGTACAATTGAGTTCGTGAAAGCTTTTGAGGAAGCCCTACCATAAAAACCTATCTCTTCCGTAAAAATTGACCAAATAAAATCGGATTTTTTATATGTGGAACTTATGGACATTATGCACAGCTTCTAGGAAATTAATTTACGAGAATAAAAAAAAAAAATTAAAAAGTTCAAGTGGGCGTGGCTCCGCCCACAAGGGGCTTGTGATGCCCCTCATACAAAAAGACACAACTTGACCATGATATCTCGCTTGTGTCCAAGTTTCATCAAGATCGCATCAAACGTTACAGAGCTATGCTCTGGAGACAGTCACAAACAGACACACAAACACACAGACACAATGAAAATAGTGGTCACAGCTGGCACCCACGAACCAATGAATCTTGTTGGAACAATCAATAAAGTCAGAAGAGAGCTTCCACCATCAACAAAAAAACCTGATCATACCCCAGTATAGTTATGAAGCACTGTGACTGTGCCACCTTGACTACTTACAAGTGCAAGCCCAGGAAGAATGTGTGCATTCTTAGTTTTCTGCACATGTCAGTTGGTTTGGACACTGTCCAAAAGAAAAAATCGGACCGTGTGTCCTGAAGCTCACCTGGATCAGGAGCAACAAAGTTTTCATTTCTGCATTTTTATTGCACATTGTTCTATTGCTTTGATGTGTGATCACAAATATAAGTTTGAAGTTGATATCAAAATTCATTTAACTATAATATTAATGTTTATTTATTATATAAATAAAGTTGAAACAGTTAAAATGACTGCTGAAATGGTTCAATGTACTGTAGGAAAGATTTCTGGCCTTCCTTGTGGTAAAACCTTTGTTAGCTGCCATTGGACTTGGTCCAAAATGGTGGAGACAGGGATTTGGTCTCGATTTTTATGTCCATGGGTGCATGCATCCACAACCATATCTCAGACATCTATGTACTGATTTTATTCATCTTTGGCACAAAGACAACACATGATGATATGCATACGCACCTCATGTTTTGGGATTCGATCAAAGATGGCCGACTGGTGGCCATTTTAGTTTTTTAAAACCCCGATATTGAACACATCTTCAACCCTTTCTTGGACATGCATTTATCGATGTTGCTCAAACTTGACACACAGATAATGAACGATTGCTTACATATTCATGTCATTTTTGTTTTGAGATCAGATCTAAGATGACCAAAGGTGAACAAAACAAAAAAAAACCTTCATCTCCTAAACTGCAACAACATTGTCTTGTAACGGTAACATTTGCTAGTGTGCCGATAAAGAACAGCGCGCAAGTGTACAAGGGTGATGTATAAGACTGCTTCAGTAGCGCTAAACTTCTGGGTGAATTTTATTTTTTTTTAATGATCTTTAAAATCATTATTTTATTAAAATTGAAATGTATACTTGAACACGAGTAAACGGGGTATCATGTTCTATTAAGTATTATTTGATTCATTTATTTATTTTTAAAAGAGGTTTTGGTTGTAATTGCTTCGATGACTTTGTACCTTTTGAAGCGCTGTGGATTTTTTTTGTTTTTTTGTCCTTTAAAATATTTTTCCTTGCTCTTTTCCTATGCATGGCTCAGCCTCCACCCTTAAGCGCCTGCCCAACTGCACCACTGCCTCCTCCACTTCCTGCAGAGGAGCCTGCAAAGCCACCACCACTTCCTGCCGATGAAGAGCCGGATGAGGAGAAAAGTTTGCGGCTGGAGCTTCTGCAATCACTTGGCAGCCGACGGCGTGCCGTCGCTTCTGAGGTGTGGAAAATAGAGCAGATAACATTGCATCCATCATACATTTGTCGGCGCTAATAATTGCTTTATTGGTTCAATTGTGTCAAAATGCAAATTTTCATTGAAAAATCAAAATTAACTTCACATTTTAAGGTGGCTTCTCAGGTTGACAACCATTGAATGAGTTTATGAGAAGTTCTTTGATTATTTGAAGGACAGACTGTATGAACCTCAGGTTTTGATCAGCACACCTTTTGACCTGTTTTCTTTTTTTCTCCTCTCTACTTCATATGAGCATGTTTCTTCATCCTGTTTCTCTTGAGTAAGTACCTCTGCCACCAAGGTGCAAGGAGGCTACGTTTTCACCCCTGTCTATCTTTGTTACTTGGCAAAATTTATTTATTTTAACAAGTATGTTGATCAGTCCGTTTGTTTGTTACCCTCGCCGGCGGAGAGGGTATTGCATTTGGGTCCGTTTGTTTGTTACTTACGAAATCTAAAGATTTCGTAAGTATATTGATCACTTCCATTTCTGTTTGTTTGTAGGCACGATAACTCGAACGGAAGAAGCTACCAATGTCAAATTACACCACGTGATTCAGGAGGGTGATGGCTAGCGCCGATTAGATTTTGGTCAAAATTGGTCAAAGGTCAAGGTCACAGTGAGGTCAAACGTAATTCCGTAAATTAATGTGGAGAAATGGAGTATTTTTTCTTCGCTCGACGTTACGAGTTCATTTTAACTTCGATTTTAATTTTGTCTTCGGTTTTTGCGATCGCTTAGGACGCTTAAAACTCGGTTGTCGAAATTCTGGTAAAAATTGGATGTTTTGGAGACGTTTTAAGATTGTATAAAAAATATTTCACTCGACTCGTCACGGGTCGTCCCATGATGCAGTGCGCTCGAGCAAACGCGTCGTTGTCACGTATGGTTTTGCGTGTGCGCGCTGACGGTGTTTTCGATAAAGATGGTGTTTAAAAGTAATTTTTTATCCCAATAAAGGTTATCGTCGCATGCCTGACTCGCTGAGCCGTCGGATTATGTAAAGGTTGTTGGTGGATGGCCGAATATTACGGTTTTGTGACTTTGATAAAATAATTGCATGGAGAAATGGAGATTTTTGCTTCGGTCGACGTTACGATTTTTTATGGTTTGGTACAGAATCATCGTAGAAACTTCTGGTTTGCGTCGCTACCTTCTCTAGAGACAGCTTTTATTAGACAAGGTCATAGGTCAAGTTGACTATTTCGTAAGTACCCTATGACTGCTTGTTTGTTTGTTTGTTTGTTTGTCCACACAGAACGTTAGTGTTTTTCTCCACAACCGCTTATCGAATCGAGACAAAATTTTCACCATATGAGCGGCTACTCATGCAGAATGTTATAATGATAATTATGATGTCATTGATCATGTGGTGTGGCAGCCATGTTGGGAAAACTGAAAAACTTTGGAACTCTATCTCTGAAACCACACCAAGGAAAAAATTGAAACTTGGCATATGGCAAGTACATCTCATTGGGAATGTGATTTTTATATGTATATATATATATATATATATATATATATATATATATATATATATATATATATATATATATATATATATATATATATATATATATATATATATTAGTGACATACCAGGCGTAGTGGCGTGCACCTGTAATCTGGCTACTCGGAGGCTTGGGTTGGAGGATCGCTTGAGGATGGGAGCTCTGCACTGGGCCGCGCTATGAGAGGTTGCAGGGCAGCCCAGAATCACGGCGAAACCCAATCCTTATCCCTGTGTCGTAAGAGGTGACCAGGGTTGCGTCAGGAAGGGCATCCGGCGTAAAACCTGTGCCAAATCAGTATGCGGATCATAATGGATGATCCGCTGTGGCGACCCCTAACGGGAGCAGCCGAAAGACGAACAACGTGCATATTTATTAATGACATCATAGCTGCCTTTGTTATGATGTCATAATTGCATATTCAAACGCTACATTTGATTTGTACATAAATTTTTGATGGTCATCTCGGGATAGAATGGTCCACCAAAAATTTTGATTGTCATCGGTTACGTGATTCGGCAGCCATATTGTTTTCAAAAAACGACAAAAAAAAACCTTGAAAAATCTTCTCTGAAATGGCTGAACAGATTGAGGCATAACTTTACACGTATGACCGCTTATCCATGAGGAACAAAAGGTTCATACATGACGTCATTGGTAGCATGGTTTGGCAGCCATTTTGGATTTACCCTAAAACCTATAAAAAAAAAATCCTCTCCAGAATAGCTGGACAGATCGAGGGGAATCTTCACAAAAATGTTTAAGGAAATATTTATAGGTCACATGGTTTGGCAGCCATATTGGATTGAAGAAAAATATTAAATAATGTTTTCTCTGAAACCGCTTAATTAATCGACGTAAAACTTCACAATTATGATCGAGTCGTGATGTTTTAAATTTCAACTTGATTGGACACATGGTCTGGCAGCCAGAATTATTTATTTATTTTTTGATCTGGTTTCTTTTTGATTTGATTTAATTTGAATTTTTTTTCTTTTTTGAACAAGTCTCACTAGACTGTGCCTGGATGGGTTTGAGTGTGTAGTCGTCGCAGCTGAAATGTGAATCCTATCCAGGTTCCTCCTGATGACTTCATCTTTGCTTTTTGCTTGTTTGGGTTCCCTCTGGTTACTCCAATGCAGGACTGTTCCTGTTTGGTCTTCCATTTGATTTGAATTTTATTTTAATCCCATTCTAAATTAATTTGAATAATAGTAAACGTCATCGGTCAGTCAGGTGTCCAATCAAAGTGGGGTTGGTCTTGTTGCTTGACAATGACATCGAAGCGGGAAGTCTTGGTACCCAGTCATCACTGCCAGCAGTTATAAAGTGGAAGTTCTAGTTGCATCTCACTAATTATGCAACACACCAGTACACAAACACCACACAAAACAAGTCCTAATGAGGGTCTGCAATCTCTGATTGCTCTTTTACTTGTTTGTTTTTCTCTCCGCTTGCCTCCAGCACATACCGCTCAGCCGATATTTCTGAAATTTTCGGAGGTTACTGTGATCGGCCCTGCGATGGTCCTGCATTGAAGTTTTGTCAAATTTGGTCGACCACAAAAAGTCAACATGGGCCAAAAGGTCAACTTGGACCAAATTTTCTAAAATCCTCAATTTTCATCCTATTGACTTGAAATTTGAACAGGATTTGCAAATCAGGTCAATTAATTCAACTACTTATTATTTTTGAAGTTAACTTGTGTCAAAAGGTCAACATAGGCCATAAGGTCAACACAACATTGGGCAAATTTTAAAATTGTCACTTTTCATCCGATTCTCTTGAAATTTGAAGAGCATTTGCAAATCGGCTTACTGAATTCAAGTACTTATTAATTTTGAGGTCAACATAAGTCAAAAGGTCAACATAGGCAAAATTTCTAAAATTGAGAGATAGGGTCAAAGACTATAAATATCATGGTGTCTCAAAAAGTTGTAGACTAGTTATTACAAAATTGGTGGATTTGAGTTGTTGGTTTGGTGATGAGAACAAGCAAATTAGATTTTGGTTCATATTCAGCCTATCAACAGGATACCAAACGTAAAGTGTTCAGCCTGGCAGAGGTAAGCGCTCTTCTGAGTGCCGTTCTATTCAGTTTTGTTTTGCCAAGTGTCACTCTCCAAGTGATTTTTCATTTGTTTGTATGCAGGATATCTCAAAAAGTTGTGGACGGATTCGGATGACATTTGATGGGCAGGTTGGGTGTGTGAGACGAGGACTAACTGATTGGATTTTGGTGAAGATCCGGATCTGGCTTCGAGAATTTTAAAAGTGATTCTTCACCATTGAGAGATAGAACCAAAAATTATATGTCTCATGATATTTCAGCAATGTATTGGGCCTGATATGTTCTTGTGGATCAGATGTTGCATGGCAGAGGAACGTGCTCTACCGAGTGCCCTTCCAGTTAAAGTCTGTGCTCCCTGGTTTTTAACCTTTGAGCAGCAGTTTGTATAATTGGTAATGCCCAATTGAGGTGACGTAGTACTCTGGAAGGCCAGGGTATTTTTTTTTTCTCAGACGTCATTGAAAGCTTAGTTATTTGGGGTGGCACCCCCGCTCCTTCCCCTGCTCCCTCAAGTGTCATCAAGAGCTTGCTAAAATCTGGTTGTAAAAACAAGAATCATTGGCACAATGTTCATTATATTGAAGCAAGATTTATGGCTTCAATCCTGGGGCCTGCAAAGTGCTGGTTTCTTGATTTCTGTTTTTATTTTTTATTTTATTTTTTTTCTTGAAATTGATAGTTTAGTTTCATCTTGCTCCAGCACTGCCTTCTTTCCACTTGTATCCAGGCCCAGCTTGCCATTACGATCTGTCAGAGTTCAGAGGACACGTCCACCACCTGTTCTGTCCCGACGCCAGTGCCAACCTCTGTTCCAACAAGCTCTGTGAAAACGGTCGTGCAGGGGGCACAGGGTATCGGCAAACCGGCCAGGGTTGCAGGTGTGCAGAGGAAGAAGATAAAGGTGAAGCTATTGGGAGCACCCTGAATTGTCATTCTTTCTCACATTTGTCTTCCCAACCCTTACGCATCACTGGAAAATGTCTTGTTTATTTGCTTGGTTAGTTTGTCTTTTTTTGGTTTATTCTACCTTCATATTTGACTGTTTTTTATTATTATTATTGTTGATTAATTTGGTCTTCTTCTTCTTCTTCTTCTTCTTCTTCTTCATATTTAGTTGCCACAGCACAAAACGGTTGTGGTGCGGCTTGGCGAGGATACTGAAAGCGAGTCGGACTATGAAGCTGAAGCATTTGGAGGCCTGGAGAGGATGATAAAGGAAGCAAGACGCACAGCCGAGGTAGAGAATCCAAAGCCTTTTCTATTTCCTGTGATGTTCCCTCCCCTCTTCACTCCGCCCCTCCACTTTTTTACCCCTTAAATTTCTTTTTCACATGTTTGTCTTCTCTTTCTATTATATAATGTGAACTGTGGTGCCTGTTTGTGCGTTCGTCCGTCTCTCATTTACGGCGGCCACTTCCCGTGCTGCGTTTAAAAAGCTGCCGATTGGTAATTTTGCATTTTCATTTCACTTTTCTTGATGCAATATAGTCAGTCATTTTTAGCTCGCCTGTTCGAAGAACAGCGAACTATAGCGATACCCCCGGCATGAGCGTCAGCGTGAAAATTATTTTTGGTGCAAGTTATTTAGAAGCTTGCCATTCATTTAATGTGTACTGGGATGCTGATATTTGGTATGGAGGTTCCGTTGGGGTATATTATTGATGTAGTGAAGTTGAAATTAAAAATAATTAAAAATCTTTTTTTTATTTTTGACCTGTTTTGAACTTAACTTTTTTTTGTAGCATATCAACGTTAAAGTTTTTTTTTTTCCTTTCTAATGTTTTTATCTACCACACTATTTTTTTACTGATTACAATATACAAATACATATATTGCTTTAAAATTATTTGGATCGGACTTCACTGCAATGCTTTATAAAAAATATTAGACTAGTCTTTTAAAAACGATAAATGATATAAATGTATAAACAGTCGAGCATTGGGTAGCTTTGACACCAACTCTCTGGTATTGTCCCTTACAGTAATCTTTAATCAAGATGAATATCTGGAATGAAGTAGATTTAATACAGATCTTCATGAAGTCGCACACAATTTAAATTAGCTGTTTTGCCCACATTTTAGACAAATCGAACCGTGGCCACCCAATGTTGCACCAACATTCTGTGGTGGGCGGTACAAGTTGCTCAGGTTTGGCTCTGAGTGAAACCAAGAGTGCAAGACAATGAACCTTTTTATTTATTTTTAATTTTTTTTTAATTTTTAAGTCCATGGAATAATTTTAATTGACAGATTAACTTACTTTTCCTGTCACTGGGGACGGGTACTTTTGCTTGTGTGTTTGTTTCCCTACTTGCATTCATCCCTTTGAGGAATTTATAATCTCTTCCAGAATCCTCTCTTCCAGAATGCCTACAAGAAGCCGAGGACTCTGGTCCAAGTGAAGTTAATTGGAAACAAAGAGATGCATGCCACTCCAGATTCACTTCCTGAAGACAAGAAGGTGGAATACAGACGACTC
>NC_140963.1:41441762-41521762 GCF_056783735.1 Eptatretus burgeri | reverse complement strand
AGTGGAGTGGGGGGCGAAGAGAGCGACAGAGACGTATACATACATACATATTGTTGCGGGGTCGGGTGAGAAGACCACATGGTGGGGGAAGCTACGTCGATTCCCACCACACTCCCCAGAATTGTAGGCCGTCACTCATGGATAATTCCGTGACGCGGCGGGTCGCTTAACCGACCGTGGACGCCAATAACTCAACCGCGTGACCTTGGGCCCTCCCGCCTATGGAATCGGGTTACCTAATTAACCATGCAGTTTAACCACCGAGGAACCACGCCCTCGGTACTCCTTGTCCGAATCGGATCACTCTACCGGATCGGATCACTTTTCCGGATCAGATGCAGCCGAGTGATACTGCCAAGGACGTACCGGTTGGAAGGAACGGACCGTTGGGAATAAAGACCCGGCTAAACCTGGATTCAAACCATGCTGGACCAATGAGGGAAAAGACAACGGTGAGCTGGGAGTATTTCTACAACAATTATTTATTTACAGCAAGCAAGGAAAAGCATGTGGCACAACAAAGGTTTTTTTGGGTATGTAACGCAGGGAAAGAGGAGAGGAGAGGGTGTGGGGGTGTGACAGTTATACAAGCAACTTACTAAAGCAGACAGTGCAGACTTGACGTGAGATTATTAACAGTAACAACAATACAAAATCTACAGGTTTACTTAACAGACTGGCGCCAGCACACTCAGACACACACAGAAAAAGAAGAAACCCCAATGAAAAAGACTTTTGCAGCCAGGGAGGGCGGGGGTTGAGGTTATAGTTTTCGGTACCTGGGTGTTTCAGGGGAGGGATGCTCCGTAGTGCGGCACCCGACGATAGCCGTGTTCTCGCTACAGCCGCACGTGTGGAGATAGTGTTCCGAGCAGGAGGTGCTTGAGTGGAGAAGAGGAGTCCAGAGGGCGAGGGTGGAGCAGTAAGTAGGCAGGACCAGGCAGGAGGCTTGGTCGAGAAGCAGGAAGCGAGGTCGTGTGGGCGGAGACTAGGAACAGGAGGTGGGCCGTCGAGGCGAGACGTGGGCGGAGTCAAGGACAGGAGCCGGTGTGAAACGCACTCAATTCAACGGAGGGACCTCTCTGTCTGTTATACGGCCTGAAGTTCGGGGGAGGTTCCATGCCGAATCAAACGTCATCGCCTGAGTCTGCGTTCCGACTCCTCACGTGGTCCTCCATCCTAGGCCGGGTTTCGGCCAGACGCCGGTATAGCCCACCCACCTGGGTGCAAAAGCGTATGTGACACGCCGCACATGTCTGGCCTCGGGGAGACTGTGGAAGCTCAAATCGCCAGTCTGCTCCAGAGTGCATGTTGCGATTTTGCATCAGAAGTTATCGTTGGGGAGGGTATGTGGGTTGTCATGCTGTGGTAAGCGAGGCAGATTTACCTCAGAAAAGAAAAGGTGGGAATAAAATGAAAGGGAAAAATTATTTAATAATCCGAACTAATTACCCATCGCAACACACTCCCTTGTCCTCCCACTACACAAAAGGAAGGGGTCTATCTGCATGTATATTAATGGCATAACTGACTCGGGACAACTATCTGTTGTATGCATGCGGTTCCGAGAACCGCAACAGTAGGGTAAGAATACTGATTCTGGCTCACTTTTCCCCATGTAAATGAATGGGGGATTTTCAGCGATTCATATTTTTTTTCCCTAAAAATAAACCTCCCTTTTTATCCCAAGGTATATTTATTTGTCTCTCCTTTTAACTTTGAGGTTGAACCTCATTGAATTGAACACCTGGGGGTTGAACAGCTCACTCATTGAACCTATAAAGATTTGTTCATTCTCAAATTCCTTCAATAGTTTAATTTTCTTTGCACAATAATCCCCATCTAAAATATTGACAAACAAAACATTTGAATCTTTATATTTTTTAAGATACCCCATTTGTGCCATTACGAAATGATAAACTTCTCTTAATGCTCTCATCTGACCACCTCCTGAGCCACATATCATTTTGAGATTATAGTAAATTGTTTTTTCATTGTTCAATTGATAACCATCAAAGTTTTCAGTCCATTCAAGGATATTCATTTTTTTCTTTACATCCTCTAACTTACTAGTTTTTAAATTAATTCGCTTATTTGTTTTATTTACCTTTGTTTTAGTTATTTTTTCAATAAGACTTATTTGATATTTTTCACATTCATTATGTTTTCCATTTATATACCAAGACTGAGATTTTCTCCACTCTTTAGTTTGATTAATACTTGGTTTAACCATTTATATATTGTGAAAGCAGCGGTAGCCCTTAAAAAACCCTAACCCATCTTCCCATCGTTAAAACATAATCTATTTTATACACTCTATCATACAATATCCATATGGAACACAATCTATTCCATTATCTAAAATAAATCTCTTATCATCAAAGGCTCCTAATGCCTTTTTATTTACTTCTTCACTATATATGTTATGTTTATAACTTCTTATTGTATTCATTTTCCTATATTCTTCTTTCTTATTCATCAAACAATTATAATAATTTCTAAAAGTTATTGATTTCTTTATTACATATTTCTTTATTCCCTTTAACCTCTTATCAATCTGTTCACCATACTTATAAGCATATGCCTTTGCTCTCAATCCAATAAACTCACTCATTACTTTTCCACCCAACTCATCCTTAAACTTACCAATAACCTTTTCATTCTTTTTGGAAAATAACTCACTCTTCTTGCTGAAATTACTTGTATCATATACTCCAATATTTTTCTTCATATCTTCATAAACATCATCAGTTTTTATATCTAGGATAAAACTATCAGTATCCATATACAACAATGAAACATTTTCACCATACTCTTTCTTTAAGTCATTATACAAATAATCATACATCAATATCTTTGATAAATCAAGAACTGCTGTTCCAATATAAATTGGTTTATCCATTACATTACTTTCCTTTTTCATATGAATTGCAGAAAAGTTCTCTGAAAAAACCTCTTCTCTCTCAAAACTTGGTTTATTTATCAATCTCGAAGCTTCTTTCCAAGATGTTGCGAATCTAATGTTTTGCCTGTTTCTAACATTTTCCATAGTCTTTCCAAATACAGCATTATTCATTAATTTATAAAAGTCCCCTTCAAATTTTACTTTTGTATTTGCTCTCATATCTGTATTGAATTGAATATACTTTTTCACCCAAGGACTTTGTTTAAATTTTAAAACTCTATGAATTTTAGCTACTCTCAATCCTTCTCTCAAAAACTGTTTTAAGCTTCTCTGATGCAAAACATATCCCTCTTTATCATAGAATGTTGTTAATAACTTTTCTGTTGATTTACCTTTAATATTAAAACTTTTATGATAATCACTTAACCATTCTTTCTTTGGAGTTTCTTTCTCACATGCAAAAGGAAGATCTTTATGCTTATTATGAAGATCACTCGGGTACCTCAAATCAACTTCAAAATAATAACCTTCTTCTTCGTCATTCAATTCCTCTTGAGAAGAAATAACAATATTCATCAAAGCCTTTTCATAATCCTTTTCTTCCACCCACTCTAATTTACCATAAGGCAGAGATTGAGACATTGCCCATCCATACAAATTATTAGCATCAAAATACATCAAATAATTACTATCTTTTTCACTATCATAATTTGGAAGATATTTATTATTTGCTTTAGCATATCTTTTTGAACATACTTGTGATATTCCACCTCTCTTGGACTTCTCAATCATCAAAAGCATATCCACATCACTGATTAAATCTATGTCTTGTTTTGTCATTTTCAACATTGCACTCCAAGCTAAACCAGGAGCTGTGAAATAGTGGGCAGGATCTAATCCATAACAATTTTTATTATGACAGAGTGATCTAAAAGCTTCAAACACATCAGCTAACAATAAAACATCTGTTTTTAGATATAAATCATGATATTCTCCAAGGTTCTTTATCTTAAATAATTTCCATATTTCTTGTGCGTGTTTATATTCCTTATCACTTATCTCTTCTTCATAAAGGTTATTATAGAAACTTTCTTTTGATGGAAGTTGTGTTTCTTTAAATCTCATAAATGAATCCATATAATCATAAGGATAAATTCCCTTACTTGTAAGAATTTTCTCTTTACTTTGAATTTCATTCCTTGTTTGAATTTCCTCTCTCGTAAGAATTCCTTCTTTAATCAGAATTTCATCTTTAATCTGAATTTCCTCTTTAGTTCGAATTTTCTTTATAATTAGAATTTCATCTTCAGTTAGAATTTCTTCATTAATTAGAGTTTCCTCTTTACTTTGAATTCTCTCTTTAATCTGAATTTCCTCTTGAGTGAGAATTTCCTCTTTTGGAAAGAATGAATTAAGATTTGGAAAAGAGTCCGTGGAGCTTAGATTTGATGCGAGGTAGGCTAGTGGTGTTCCCATAAACTTGTAAGAATCTAAAAACCTAATACGAGTTATAGGTTTTGTGAATATCATTTTTGAAAATGAAATATACTTTTGACTTGTGTTTGTTATAGCAGAAATATTCCCTGGTGTTTTTGAAAGTTCATTTATAAATAGATGTGTATCATAGTTGGCGCTGTTGTGAAGAAAGACTGGAATAAAAGAAGGTAATTTATAATTAAGATTACAACAGGAATGAGCGGGACCTCTATATTTACCAGTAAGATGACAATGGTCTCTAACTTTAGACTCCTTAATTTCCCCCTCACAAATATGACAGATATTGTTCATTCTAAATTCTAATTTTTCTTCTTTGGTCAATTTCATCGGTTCATTTGTTTCTTTCATTAATTTAGTGAGTCTTATACAATCCTTTTCTAATCGTTTTACAAACTCTTGTGAAGCATTTTTTCCACGATAATGTTCAAGTTTGTTATACTTTTCTCCAACAGATGATTTGATATAATAACAGAAACCACAAGGAATATGTTTTTGATATTTATTTGTATATGGTTCTTTTGGATTAGGAGAAGCAGTATTTATCTTTTTAAGGATACATTCAAAATCAGCGTATATCACAAATGGGTGCATGATAGATTTATTATAATCTTCAAAATAAATCTTTTCACCAGGTTTAGGCATTGTAATTACAGCTGATTTATGATTACTACAATATTTTGAATGTTGTTCTAATCGTTCTTTTGTATGAAATGAATTAAGACATCGCTTACAAGGATATATTTTGTTTGCTGTTCTGAATACCTGAGAAGAGATTAATCTTGATAAATTATTGATGTATGTGTAATGTGAATTCTTTCCAACACTAAAATATAAAAGGTCAATGTGTGTTTCTTCATTTTTATAGTTGTTTGAAATTTTTAATATTTGAACTTTGTTTGTATCCGTTAATCCATATACATTAATAGAAAGATTATTCTTTTTCTCAAATTTAGGAATATCTGTTAATGGCATTGGGAATTTAAAATCTTTAATGTCCAAGGTATTCTCATATTTCATATATTGTTTTACTCTTTCTGAATTACATTTTGGTGGATGTAAGTGAGCAAGAACAGACCAGAGAAAACATTTATTATCATTGTTCTTAATATTAACAACTGCCTTCTTTAGTTTTATTTCTTTTGGTAATTCAATATAAGAAGAAGCTTTAAGAGGGTTTGATTTTAGAATGTGTATATCTAAAAAGATGATTTTTTTAATATTGAATCCACTTCCTACCACTGTATTATCAACATCCTCCTCTTGTCTTGATAGTTCTTCATAAACCCCACTATTCAAAAAATCTTGAAATGATGTTATAAAATGAAGATCTGTTCTCATATAAGGAGTTTGTTCTTCATCTTGTCTTTTCATATTCATTTTCACTCCCATATAAAACTTTAAAGTTTTTATTTCTTTTAATGTCTTTTTAATAAATTTTTCAACATCGGGTTTCACTATTTCAATTGATTCAGCTATTGATGATGGACCGGGTTCTCCAAATTGAAAAATCCTTATTTTTATATGCCCTTTAAATGCCTCATCAGTGTTTTTAATATAATAGTCTCCCTTTACTTTAAACTCATTTTTCTTGTGTTTTTGTGATTGAAGATGTTGATTATAACTACTCTTCAAAACATCCTTTGAACAGATATCACAATGTTTTCTTTCCAACTCAAGAGGAGATATTTGATGAAATAGATTAAATGTGTGTTTGTTGGTTCGGAGGTGTTTTCTATAATGTTTATATTCGTGATTACAAACATCGCAGTACGTTGTATTCACCATATTTATAGAATAAAACTTTGCTTAAACTAAAATTTTCTTGATGAAAATTTCGTTTAATTTATAGGTGAATCTGTGCTTAAAAACATTTTATCCTCCAACTTTTTCACTTAATAAATACAATGTTTCAAGACACAAAAGACAAGTTTCAATCAATCTCTTCATCTGTTAAAGATACTGAGAAATATGTCAAGGATGTAAAATTGAACAAAGATAAATATAACAACTATTGTATAAAAACTATTATGGTAAATAATATGAGTTCTTCAATTTCCTTCAGTGGAAGGGCTTTTAGTATACCTGGTAGAACATCAATTAAAGTATCTCTAACAAAAGTTTCTCCTCTCCTTCTAGTAATATATTCAAAACTAGAAAAAGCAATGAAACAAGAAAAAGTATCAAAGAACAAAAACCTTATGGATGAAGCTTTAGAAAGAAAAGATAAGACCATCTGTAATATGCAAGGAGAAATTTGTATTTTTTCAACAACCCTAAAGATGTAAATCTTGATGAAATAAAGGATGTTAATATATCAGGTGAAATGACATTTCGTTCAATAGTAGTTAACGATAATTTTAAAATTACCTTTAATATAAAAAATGTTGTCGTTGAATCTGATAATGAAAAAAGTATATCGATATCGATGGTAATATACAACTGAAAGTATAGATGAATTTCAGTTTAAGTAAAGTTTTACTTTATAAATATGCTAGACTTTCCTGATTCTCCATATGACAAATTTGAGAATTGTCCTGCGTGTGAAAGACGGGGATTAAACACAGAGTCAAAAGCCTATAAACAATGTATATTCTGTGATTATCTTCTAATTAATGATAATAAAAAATATAAAAAGGAAAATAATTCTTTTAGATTTACACCAAAAATGAATTACTTTACAAGATTGATTAGAGAAATGAATGTAAAGTATGAGGATGATAACACACCTTTCCTTACAAGGGAAGAAACTGAACGTATAAGAGAAATGTTCAAAGGATTGTTGTTGTATATTATTCATGGATGTAATTTTCAGGGAAATATCAACACAAGATATTGTATAAATAAAATAATGGATTATCTTGAAATTAAACCTGAACTTAGGATAAAATATAGAGTTTCTAAAAAAGCCAATAATAAATTAAATAACCTGTTTTTCAAATATATAAATGAATGATTTTTACCTATTTGGGAAAATAAGATAAAATTTAACAACCATAAAAATCTCCCAAATTCATTAAGATGTCTCATAGTTGGTTCAAGTGGATGTGGAAAAACCTGCTTACTTTTAAAAATGCTCCTCACTCCCAACTTTTTAGATTATGATAATTTAATAATTTTCACAAAGTCGAGTTTTCAACCAGAGTATCAACTACTCTCACAAGGTTTTAATGCTGGTCTTCAAAAAGAAGATATAATAGGTTTATTTAAACGTCAAAAAAACCTAAATGATTATAACATTGAAGATATAATTCAACTATTTTGTGATACACAGAGATGTAAAAAGAAATCAAATCTTATAACTTGTATTCTTAGTGATAATACGGATGATATACCGTCTCCCCAAGATTTGGATAAATCAAAAAAGAACCTCGTTATCTTTGATTGTGTTAATGAGAGAAACCAAACGGTAATGGACAGCTACTACACAAGAGGGAGACATTCTTCTTGTAATTGTATTTATCTTAGTCAATCGTACTTTCAACTTCCTCGTCGTTCCATCAGAAACAATGCTAATACTTTTATTTTATTCAAGTTAAATTCAATAGATATCAATAATTTTTGGAGAGATAATTGTTCTACATTATGTAGTAAAAAGAAATTTGAGGATTATATGAAGCACACGACTGAAAAATATAAATATATTGTTGTGAAACAAGATGAGATATTAAGGGATATATTTTTTGTTTTATAAACAATTACATATATAAATGACAACTATTATTATAAATCTTGTGGGTAAATCTGCTTCTGGAAAAAACTTTCATAAATCAAGGTTCTTGTGTAGTACAAATGAGAATATTGTAAATTTCCTTAAAAAACACCCCGTGATACGCATTGTATCAACAACAACTAGAGCAATAAGACCTGGAGAAGTAAAAGGTGAAGATTATCACTATATTTCAGTGGAGGAACATATGCGATTGAGGAATGAAGGACAAATATTTGAGGAGGTTTCTCTTGGTACAACAAAATATTCACATTGTAAGAGTGAGTTAAAGAAACTAAAATCTGGTGGTGTTGGGATATTAGAAACTAATCCAGAAGGAACGAGACAAATTATTAAATATCTGAGCGGAGTGAAGATTTTATCATTCGGTTTTGATGTTGATGAAGAAACTCAACACAAACGTATGAAAAGCAGAGATGCAAGGATTAGTGAAGAAGAAATTACAACTCGCATTAATGTTAATAAAGAATTTGATGAAATATTTAAAGAAAAGGATTTATTTGAACACATCTACTTGAATGATGAAGAAAAGGAAAATTTCCCTGTTGATCTTTACAATTCATTAAATGATATTTTACAATAAATAAATGGATACAAAAGAAAGAGCAAGAAGATTTAAGGAACATCAAGAGTTGGTTTCAAAAGTTGTAAAACAACAGGAAGACATAAAGAAGAAACGCAGACAGAAACTAACGGGCGAAGAAGCATTTGAAAAAAAACAAGAGAAATTTTTTAAACCACTTTTAAAAACTTCCCAAGAAAAAATGAAAGATGTTTCCACAGTTCCCACAGTAGAATATACTCCGAGAAAGCTTCAAATGTTAAAAGATTTCAGTCAAATGACGGAGGAAGAATTAGAGCATATTGGAGAATTAGAACATGATGAAGGTTTATTTCAACAACTGGAAGAGATTAATCAACCCCCTGATTATATTGTGAATGCTGTTCAAAACAATGAATATTCAGCGGATTCAAAAACCAAAGCAGGACTCATTCCAACAGAACAACCAGCAATATTTCATCTTGTTCAAGAAAAGGTATTGATATTTAATGATGAATTAAGGTTCTTAAGTTCTGCTCAACCCCCTGTTAAACTAACTCCGAGATTAATGTTTCTTCTCACAAAAGATGGAAGACAAGGTTCAACTGTGAGGGATGAATCAAAGTATATTGATAAACCATTGGATATGGAAAATAATGATGATAGAGTATATATTGATTTGCTGAACACTCTAAATTATAAGGTTATTCTTTCTGGTAAAAGTAGGAAGAATGAGAAGGAGAAACACATTATTCAGGCTTTAAGTATCCTTGGTTCAGGTATTAGTTTTCTTCCAAATGACCCATCGCAATTAGTTAATAGACTGTTATTGTTGTTCGGCAGTAAGAAGGCTGGAAATAACAATTGTTTTAATGAAGCATCAGCCATTTTAGACCAGTTGATGAACATGAAAATAATTAATAAATCTCAATATAAAGACATTTTATCTCATATTAAATAAGATGAGAAGCACAATCCTGAGTTTTAATTTCACAACAAGCGACCACACATCTTCATTCCCATACCCACTACAACTTGACACAACAAAAGAATATGAGGCATCTTTATTGTCCATGGAGACTTATAATACCTTATTTAATATAACCGAGAAAAATGACAAGTTTAGTTATAATCCGGGAAGTGGATACAAAGCGATAACAGTCTCACCCGGAGCATACGAGATTTCTCAAATATCTTCCGAAATTGCTCGTCTTATGAAAGAACAGGGTGATGAACCAAAAAATATTGTTATAAACATTCAAAAACATACTTCAAAATCAACGATTAAAGTTAAAAATAACTACAAGGTTGATTTCACAATTGATAATTCATTTAGAGAGTTATTAGGTTTCTCCTCAAAAAAGATTGAAACTAATGGGACGTTTTACAGTGATAATGTCATTCAAATATCCTCAGGAATAAATTCGGTGTTAATTCACTGTGATTTGATTGATGGTGCTTATAATGATGGATTAAAAACAAATACAATATTTTCATTCAGCGCATACTCAACCCCAATTGGTTATAAATTCAATATGGAGCCTAAAAATTTGGTTTATCTACCTGTGTCAGGAAAAACCATACACAGAGTAAATTTTAGGATAACCGACCAAGATAATCGTGTGATCTCTTTTAATGGAGAAGTTATATCCATCAGAATTCACCTACGTGAAGTTTTTCAATAAATAAATACGATGGTTATTGTGAGGAAGCACGAGTTGGGAAAATATAAAATAATTACAGGGGATGGGATGTTCCTTTCCCCGTACTACAAGGGTGAAGGTATGTATCTTGGTAGAGGATACTATAAACCTAAGAGACAAAGGGGTGTTGGACATCAATTTAGAGGAGATGGGATAATTGATACTCTCATGGGTATTGGTTCAACTATTCTTAAACATAAAGACCTAATTGGTTCAACTGCTTCTGCTGTGGGAAATGTAGCAGGTGCTGTAAAGAGTATAAAAGATGCTCAGAAAGAATCTCATAAATTACAAGCAATAAAAGAAATTAAGAAAGGTAAAACTCAGTTGTCCCCCAAGAACGACAGAAAATAATTCAAATACTTGGATCAGGGTTTCAAAAGTTTTAACATCTTTTTTCCTAAATAAATACAAGTATGGAAGCAATTGATAGTATCTATGATTTGGATGATACTATTATTATCTCAAACTCCACTAAAAAAGAAGATTACTTCAAGGTAAATGCAATAACTGGAACAGACTGGAATACAAATGGTACAAAAAGTTTTGAAATAAATAATCAACAAACCTATTTGAATCTCTCCGAAAGTTTCTTGTTGTGTAAATTTAAATTCACTAAGGCTGGGAATAACACAAACGCTACACTTGTAAATGATTTCTTCTGGAAAATGTTTGATAGTGTGCGATTGTATATTGGAACACAAGAAGTTGAAGCGGTTGATTATGTCTCTGCTGTATCTGAAATGATGAAATTTACACTCTATACATTCAGTGATAGAATGGGAAAGGGGTCTGTCGAAGGTTTTATTCCTGATATGTCAACGGGAACAAACACAGACCCTGGATATATTCAAAGGAAAGGAATGTATAATGATGATACAAAAGCAGAAAATAGTTTTACTGTGGCAGTTCCTCTTAAAGGTATATTTGGATTTTGTGATTATGATAAAGTTCTGTATGGTCTTAAAATTAGATTTCAACTACAAAGGAATGATAATGAAAATAGATTGCTTTTTGGTGTTGGTAATGCTTTTGGTGATCAGAATAAATTTGTAATTGAGGAGATGAGTTGGTATATCAGTGAATATACTCCTAATCTTAAAACAGAAGAGATGTTGAATCGAAGACTTAACTCAAAAAAACCACTCAGTGTATCATACCTCAAAAGAAGATGTCAACACGTTAAACTCAATCAAACTACTTACACGTGGAATTTGGGTGTTCTGGAAGGAAAGCCACGATATCTGTGGATGATTTTTAAAAAGCCAGATGGTGATACTGCGACTGATAAGAATAATGCATTGAGTGATAATGCTAAGGTGAAACAACTTCGCGTTTCTCTAGATGGAACATTTTATCCACGAGATAGATTGGAAATTAATTGGGAAAAAAATGATTTTGCTGAAGCATACAAGTCTTACCAAAAGGTGTGTGAAAGTAATGGAAATAAAGAACCTATTTTAGATATGACAGCATTTAAAAGTTTGTATACAATCTATACGTTTGACCTGAGCGCTCAAAAAGAAACTATAAAGTCTAATCGAGTGGATACTTCCCTATACATTGAAAGAGGAGAGAGTGAAGAAGTTGATACATATTGTTTGCTTTTGGAAGAAACAGAATTGCAGATTAATACAGATAATGGTGTGATGATTAGTCTCACATAATTTTTTGTTAAATAAATGAGTGGCAAAGTACCAACTGGGGTATATGTTAATCAAATCAATCTTCATAAACTATCATCTTGTGTTCAAAATCAAAAGCCTTGTATGATTAACGTTAATACAATTCAGAGAAAAGGAGCAGTAAGAATTGATGTTTTGCTCACAAGAGAACAGGTTAAAATCTTGAATGACACTGGCTCACTTAAAATTAAAATGACAAAACCAATGTTAAAAAAATATTCAATAAGAGAGACGAGTGGAGGATTTCTCCCATTTCTAATTCCTTTATTTGCTGGTTTAAGTGCGGTTGGAGCATTGACGGGTGGTATTTCAACAGCGGTCAAAACTGCCAACGAAAGGAAGGCTCAACTCCAGGCTCAAAAAGAATTGGAAAGACATAACAAAGAGTTGGAGAAACAAATTAGTGGAAGTGGTGTAATTGTAGATTTTGCTGAAAAACTTGAAGGTCTGCCTGATAAAGCGAGATTGTTAGTTGGAGATATGCTTTCTTCTATAGCACAAGCAGGTGTAAAATTAACTAAAAGAGGTAATGGATTATATCTTTCTAATAAATAAATGAGCATTGATGAGTGGTTGAAAGAATACAACATCAAATTTACAACTTGCTAAATATTGTAAGAAATTAAAAATTCATAATGTGGTTATTTGTATGAGAGATGAATTAACAAATGTGTCGAAACATACAAAGAATATTATTATGAACTTAGAAGATAATGATGGGAACGGTTCTCATTGGGTTTGTATTTTTAATAGTCAAGACAAATATTATTTTGATAGTTTTGGTCTTCCACCACCTGTTGAAGTCATAAAATTCTTACAGAATGGTGTTTATCAAACATTTCAAGTCCAAGAATTAAATTCCAAGTGTTGTGGTCAATTATGTCTATATGTGTTATTTCAACTCAACAAAAATAAAAAATTTTATGATATTATTTTTAATCTAATATAAATGACTTATGTTGGTAAAGATGGTTCTATCTTTGGTGTATCTCAAGAACTGGATATTGATTTATCAAATTATTACACAAAGGCACAGGCTGAACGACATAAATATAATATAAACAAAAATATTAACATGAAAAATGCTTATAAATTAAAAAATTATCCAAGCCCGACTGACGCGAATGACTTGGTGAGATTAAGCGATTTATCACAATATATATACTTAAATAAAACGGCTGTGTATTCTAAAGATACAGAAGTGTTGATATTATCTCCAGGTCATACAGAATTCACAGTTCGAATTAAAATAAATTTTTATAAAGAAGGGCGTATCGTTTGTATGAGAATAGAACAATGGGGGTATGATATGAATGATTTAGGGTATAATTGGTCATTTAAAATTAACCTCGAAGACCTGGAACAATTAAATCAGTCTCGTAAGGAAGAATATTATCCACTTGGTATCGAGAATGAGTTTTGTGGAGCCACGATTAGTAAACAACAAATAAAAAGAATTTAATAAGGGTAAATATAATAATGGTTTTGCCCTTGTTTATCTCATGAAAACAGAAAAAACAGGATTATATATAATAAGTAAGGAAATACAAAATGATTTAACTATGGGAAGATGGGGAGGTGTTTCGTGCCATAATATTATTCTAACATATATTTCTAATACATAAATGACAGCAAGAAGGCTTCAAGAAAATTATCATTTCTGTGTCCAAGCATACCTTCAAGAAAAGGGTATTCGGTATTTTAATAAATATGTTCTACAACATAAGAATGAGGTATTTTCAATAAAAGATTGGCATTATGCTGATGTTGATAAACCGACAACTTTAGATTTAATTAGAATGTTAAATAATGACAAAATTATAAGGTTAAGAAAAGGTAAGGCTCTTTTAGAAATTCAAAAGAAATTTTATTGGTTTCCTGTTGTAAAAAAAATTATTTTGGATACAGGAATAACAAGAAATCCTGATGAATATATGTATAATATTCTATGGGGTGTAAACGATTCAAGTATAGTAAGGGATGAGGAAGGAGTTGAAGAAGAGAGGGAAGAGGAGGAAAAGGAGAAGGAGGAGAGAGAGAAGGAGGAAAGAGAGAATAGAGAGAGGGAGGAAAGAGAGAAGAGAGAGAGGGAGAAGAAAGAGAAGGAGGAAAAGGAGAAGAGAGAGAAGGAGGAAAGAGAGAAGAAAGAGAAGGAGGAAAAAGAGAAGAGAGAGAGGGAGGAGAAGGAGGAAAAAGAGAAGAGAGAGAGGGAGGAGAGGGAGGAAAGAGAGAGAATGAATAAATATCAAAATATGGAAACCAGTGAGATTCAAAAAAGATTGGTGGTATTACAGAAAATAACTCAACCCACCGAGGAGGAAAACAAAGAATTGACAAGTCTATTTGCAATACTTTCGACAAGACTATTAGCATCGACAAGATATGGATTTTAATTCAAGTTTTTTCTTAAATAAATGGAGGAGAGAGTGAAGGCATTTCTAAGGATTCTTTATGTTTTAAAAATTAAGATTCAAATGTGCATGTTGGAAACTAAAAAGGTTTTTGCACTCTGCAGAAATTTTTCTCATAAATAAATGAGTTATTGTCTCAAATGTAAAAAGAAAACTAATACTAAAAATATTTCATATATTAAAAGTAAAAATAACTGGGTTATACAAAAAGGTATATGTTCGGTGTGTGGTTCAAAAAAAAATCAATTTATCTCCAAACACAAACTCGGAGGAGATATACAAAAGTTTTTATCAGGAAGTAAATTTACAACTACTGGAATACCAGGGGAATTACATCTTCCAGGGTATTCTTTCTGTGGTCCAGGCACAAACTTGGATAAAAGATTAGATGAGGCAGACAATCCTAAATCCTGGAGTAAACCAATCAATAGAGTTGATGAAGTGTGCATGAGACACGATATTGGTTATGGGAATACCACAACGTTGGAAGAAAAGCATGAAGCCGATAGAGAAATGTTATATAATTTGTCTCTGATACAAAATCCAACCTTGAGAGAAAAAGTTGATAGGTTCATCGTGAAGAAGATGATTAGTGCTAAATTGAAACTTGGACTTGGAAATTCAAAAAACTTATAGGCTCTAATGATGCCATTAAGACTGAAGAGCAATTTGCTGATGAATTACATAAACCAATATTCACAAAGTTTCAGAGAAGGAAAGTTTATTCCAAGGAAGTTGATTATATCTGGTCTGCTGATTTGATTGAACTCAATAATGATAAGGGGTACAAGTATGCTTTAACCGTTATTGATTTGAGGAGTAGATATGCGTGGGTTGTCCCTTTAAAAAACAAAACAGGTAATACTCTTATGTTAGCTTTTCAACAGATATTTAATAAAAGTAAGAGAAAACCTAAGAAATTGTGGACTGATGAGGGTAGAGAGTTTTATAACAAGACATTTATGAATTTTCTAAAAAATAACAGTATTACATTATACAGTACCTTTAATGAAGGGAAGGCAGTTGTTGTTGAACGTTTTAATCGTACCTTAAAAGAGAGACTATATAAAAAATTCACACAACTCGGTTCACAACAATGGTCATCTTTTATTCAGGATATTGTGGATAAGTATAATGACACGATTCACACGTCAACGAATATGAAGCCATCAGAAACATTTACAAAATTAAAATATGAAAAAGAGATTAATGTCAGAAAACCTAAGTTCAAAGTTGGTGATATCGTAAGAATATATAGGTGGAAATCTCATTTTGAAAAGGGTTTTACTGAACGATGGACGAAAGAACTTTTTAAAATTGTTGATGTAATAGATACAGTTCCTTGGACTTATAAAATATATGATTTGGAAGGGGAAGAGATTTTAGGTTCATTTTATTCACAGGAATTACAAAAGACAAAACTAAGCATATAATACACCTTTGTGGACACTAGAGGGACAAGTCCGAGGTGTATTACAGTATATAATGTGTGTCAAGGGGGACGTTCTTAGATCTGTGAACCCCAAACACAGAATCCTCAACTGAATAGTCAAGGCTTAACTTTTGTTTGTGTGTGTGTGTGTGTGTGTGTGTGTAATGGGAGCAATAGGTTGGCGCTTCACTCCCTCCTACTATACACCGTTGTGGACACTCGAGGGCCAAGTCCGAGGTGTATAACAGTATATAATGTGTGTCAAGGGGGACGTTCTTAGATCTGTGAACCCCAAACACAGAATCCTCAACTGAATAGTCAAGGCTTAACTTTTGTTTGTTGATGTGTATGTGTGTGTGTCCCAACCCTCACATTCAAAATCTCAACCCCAACTCAATGTCTTTTTCAAAATGAGATTTCCACCTATATATATATATATATATATATATATATATATATATATATATATATATATATATATATATATATATATATATATATATATATTTATATATATATATTTTACGTTTTTTTTTTTTTTTTCTCTTCTTCCAATTCTGTCTTTTAAGGCTTTCAGGTTTGATGACGTAGAAAGGGGAGTAAGCCTGCACTTTCTTCCCAGAACTTTCTTGATCTTGCTCCCATCAAGCACCATCCGACAAAGAACTACATCGATAGGTTTAGATCCCAAAGAGTGATAGCAACTCCAAAAGTCTCCAAAATATAAATAAATAAAATAATAATAATAATAAATAAATAAATAAAAGCCCCCAAAAAAGTTTCAAGTGTCCAACATAAACCCAACTTTCCAAGTCTTCAAGGTATAACCACATTCCCGTTGAGTTTCCAAGATATGTATCACATTGTGAATTATCAATCCAGAACCCACATTTCAAGTATTCAAAGTAAAACCAACTTACAAAGTCTCTTAAGGATAACTCATTTACTGATTTTTTCAAAATTTGTGAGTCTCCAAGGTAGGCCCCATATTTAGAACCATCTTGGCAGAACCCTTTTCCTGAGTCTCCAAGGTAGTTATTTAAACCATCAAGGCAGAACTCATTTACTGATTTTTTTCAAAATTTGTGAGTCTCCAAGGTAGGCCCCATATTTAGAACCATCTTGGCAGAACCCTTTTCCTGAGTCTCCAAGGTAGTTATTTAAACCATCAAGGCAGAACTCATTTACTGATTTTTTTCAAAATTTGTGAGTCTCCAAGGTAGGCCCCATATTTAGAACCATCTTGGCAGAACCCTTTTCCTGAGTCTCCAAGGTAGTTATTTAAACCATCAAGGCAGAACTCATTTACTGATTTTTTCAAAATTTGTGAGTCTCCAAGGTAAAACTTGTATTCTGGCTCATCAAGGTATAACTTGTTCAGTGGGTATTGTCTTGATAACTCACAATGAGTACTATTGCTGTAAAACTCTTTTTCAGGATTTTGCTGGTCTCCAAGGTATAACTCTTTGGTTGGGTCATCAAGGACGAACTCGTTCTGTGGGTCTTGGTCGCTCATAAGGTCTTCAACCAAGCCAACAATTTCCCCCAAGTTGTAGCAAAAGCAGTATTTTCATTTCGTATTTCAGACACAATTTCCTGTGAGAGAAAATAATAATGTATTAATTAAGTTATTTAATTATTAAATGAGTATGCTTCAATCAAAGTTTGAAAATAGGAAAATAAAAAATCTTACCTCAATAGATAAGAGGTTTGAATCCAGTTCATCAACTTGAAGGTTTAGTTCCATACAAGACAGAGTTCCAAGGAACACCAAAGTCATCCCACTCAAGGTCTTCAACCAAGCCAACAATTTCCCCCCAAGTTGTAGCAAAAGCAGTATTTTCATTTCGTATTTCAGACACAATTTCCTGTGAGAGAAAATAATAATGTATTAATTAAGTTATTTAATTATTAAATGAGTATGCTTCAATCAAAGTTTGAAAATAGGAAAATAAAAAATCTTACCTCAATAGATAAGAGGTTTGAATCCAGTTCATCAACTTGAAGGTTTAGTTCCATACAAGACAGAGAGTTCCAAGGAACACCAAAGTCATCCCACTCAAGGTCTTCAACCAAGCCAACAATTTCCCCCAAGTTGTAGCAAAAGCAGTATTTTCATTTCGTATTTCAGACACAATTTCCTGTGAGAGAAAATAATAATGTATTAATTAAGTTATTTAATTATTAAATGAGTATGCTTCAATCAAAGTTTGAAAATAGGAAAATAAAAAATCTTACCTCAATAGATAAGAGGTTTGAATCCAGTTCATCAACTTGAAGGTTTAGTTCCATAGAAGACAGACAGTTCGAGACAAGCACACAGAACACCATTGCCAGCAAAAACAAATGTTTAAAATGGAGCCTGGGTTTGAAGCTTTTATAGAGAAAGACTGGTGGGTGTGGTTTCCTTTGGAAATTCCCTGGGCAAGCCTAGGCAAGCCTTCATTGGGAAATTTTTCAAAACCATAACATCCTGTAATTTTCTAGTGATTTCTTTGTGAGTCAGAGATGAACTGGAAATGATGTAAGAGTGGGCGGGGCTTAGCAAAAGTAGGCGGAGCTTAGGAAAAGTGGGCGTGGCTTAGAAAAAATACCTTATGAAAAGTGGGCGGAGCTTAGCAAAAGTGGGCGGGGCTTAGGAAAAGTGGGCGTGGCTTAGAAAAATACCTTATGAAAAGTGGGCGGAGCTTAGGAAAAGTGGGCGTGGCTTAGAAAAAATACCTTATGAAAAGTGGGCGGAGCTTAGCAAAAGTGGGCGGGGCTTAGGAAAAGTGGGCGTGGCTTAGAAAAATACCTAGTGAAAAGTGGGCGGAGCTTAGCAAAAGTGGGCAGGGCTTAGGAAAAGTGGGCGTGGCTTAGAAAAAATACCTTATGAAAAGTGGGCGGAGCTTAGCAAAAGTGGGCGGGGCTTAAAGAAAAGTGGGCGGGGCTTAACAAAAAATAACCTGTGGCTCAGGAGGTGGTCAAACAAGAGCATTAAGAGAAGTTTATCATTTCGTAATGGCACAAATGGGGTATCTTAAAAAATATAAAGATTCAAATGTTTTGTTTGTCAATATTTTAGATGGGGATTATTGTGCAAAGAAAATTAAACTATTGAAGGAATTTGAGAATGAACAAATCTTTATAGGTTCAATGAGTGAGCTGTTCAACCCCCAGGTGTTCAATTCAATGAGGTTCAACCTCAAAGTTAAAAGGGGAGACAAATAAATATACCTTGGGATAAAAAGGGGGTTTATTTTTAGGGAAAAAAAAAATGAATCGCTGAAAATCCCCCATTCATTTACATGGGGAAAAGTGAGCCAGAATCAGTATTCTTACCCTACTCGCAACTATATATATATATATATATATATATATATATATATATATATATATATATATATATATATATATATATATATATATATATGTATATATATATATATATGTATGTATGTGTATATATGTCTTCTTCTTCTTCTTCTTTCGGCTGCTCCTGTTAGGGGTCACCACAGTGGATTATCCATATGATCCGCATATTGATTTGGCACATGTTTTACGCCGGATGCCCTTCCTGACGCAACCCTGGTCGCCTCTTACGACACAGGGATATGGTACACCTATTTTAACCAGGGTATACACCGGCCCAGTATACTGGTACTCATTTCGCCGACCTCGGAAGGATGACAGGCTGAGTCAACCCCCTGGTGTTAATTCATCAGCCAACGGGGCTTGAACTCAGGACCTTATGGATCCCAAGCCGCTGCCCTTACCACTGCGCCAACACCAGGTATGTATATGTATATGTATATGTATATGTATATGAGTGTGGGGAACTGGTTTCATATGAATGGTCTTATGACACAAACCACATATCTATAATGTCATGACCCCCCCTCCCGACTTTCGGGGGCTACGGACTAAACAACAATCAACTCGCGTCGTTTTGGTGAGTCTTCACTCGCAAGCTTGGTGAATACAACGTTTCAACAAGAGAAGGTAATCTCGTTTGATGCTGGTTTCATGCAAATCAAATAAGAATTGACTAAGTTATGCCGAAAACCGCATATTTTTCAAGGGTGTGACCCCCCCCCCCCGACATTTTACCCCAACCGGTGACATGTGTTATGACGTCATTGTGTCACAAGATTGGGCATTAAATTCTGAACATTTTGGTGCTGGGTTCATGTAAAGCGGACAAGAATTGACCAAGTTATGACAAAAACCGCATATTTTTCAAGGTCGTGACCCCCCTGACCTTTGACCCCGAACCGGTAACAAGAGTATGGGCGTCATTGTGTCATATTGCATATCACAAGATGAGGCGTTGAATTCTGAACATTTTGGCGTTAGTTGCATGCAAATTGAATAAACATTGACCGTGTTATCGTAAAAAGACGATTTTGACCTTTTCGTGACCTTGACCTTGACCTTTGACCCGAACGATCCCAAAATGTAATCGAATGCTTCCTGGCTAATAACCAATCATCCCACCAAATTTCATGCAATTCGGTTTAATACTTTTTTGAGTTATACGAATCACAAGATTACAAGTAAATAAATAAATACACGCCAACCAAAACATAACCTTTCGCAGAATGTGAAGGTAATAAATAAATACTCGCCGACCAAAACATAACCTTTCGCAGAATGTGAAGGTAATAAATACACGCCAACCAAAACATAACCTTTCGCAGAATGTGAAGGTAATAAATACACGCCAACCAAAACATAACCTTTCGCAGAATGCGAAGGTAAAAAAGTAGTGGCGGCGAAGGTATGCGCTCTATGAGTGCCCGTTCTAGTTACTTATGCAACTGGAGGAATTAAAAGAAGACTTTAATAATGGGGCAACTCTATTTTTTGGGTCCATCCTCAGTTTCCTCCTCCTCCTCCTCCACCTCCTCCTCCACCTCCTCCTCCTCCTCCTCCTCCTCCGTATGCAGCACAAGGCTGTGGGTAGCATCATTGGCTGAGGGTGTGGCTGTCGTTGATGCAATGCCCCTATTACTAGTACACTGGTACTCATTTCACCAACCTCATAAGGATGACCGGCTGAGTCAACCCCACCTGGTGTTGATTCAGTGGCTGACATGGTTCAAACTTGGGACTCGAAGCTCCCAAGCTTGCCACCCCAACTACTCAGCCAACACTAAGCTTCCTTCGTTACCTCGAGAACATAAAGGAATTTACCACAATGTGTGGGCTGGCTTCACATGCAAGACTGGAGAAGGCAGGAAGTTTAGATTAGCTCTCCTCTTAAAGGTCATTACTGAGCCAGCTGGGTTTTTATATTAAAAGCCTTAAAAAAAATAGTATCTTAGGCTTATAGTGGAACTGCCACATGAGACAGGACTGATAGATGAGACAAACAGCCACTGAGCTTGGGGGAAGTGCCGTGACTTCCTGGGACACTTTGGGAACCAGCGACATCAACAATGGCACCGTTTTTCTCACTGCACTCAGCGGGGAATTTCCTCCTCCTCATGGATGCCAACCTATGGGGATTGCCTGTACTCTTAACCCTTTAAAATGCTGACCGTCAAGCAAGGAAGCAGCATGTACCATTTTTAGTCTTCGATTTGATAAAACTCGGCCAGGATTTGAACTACCAACCTCCCAGACTCGGTCGGAGCGGACACTCTACCCATCGCACTACAGAGTCTGGTTTGAATTGGTTTCTGTCTTTGTTAAAAAAAATTATTTTCTTAGTGGTAATGCCTTTTGTCTGATCAACCATCTGCTATAAATTTTAAATCCATTTCTTCTTAACCCTTAGGTCTCCACTACGAGCAAAAGAGGCCATTTTGCAACAGTTACAGCAGCAGTATGAGCGTCGCTCCAACATACTACACCAGGCTGAGGCTCGCTTGGAGAGGCTCCGAGAGCAACTTCAGGCAACTGAACGTGTCGTGCTGGTCAATCGTACTGCCCTCCGACACCTTGCACAGCAGGTAGTTTTTCTGTTTGACTACTGCCATGTTCCACTGCAGAAGTTAATATTGTCACAATGCTGGCGGTCCAGGTTAATCTCCCCCCAACCCAAATTGTGGTTAAGGGCGGTTAACACCACCAGCCCGGATGGTCGAGCGGTTCTTCCTTAAGGCGCTGTTACACCTTGACGATTTAGCCAGCAATGGCAACGTATGAAAATGTATGTAAAACGTTGGCGTACGCTGAAATTTTGACGTTTTTTAAAAAAAGTTTTGGTCGTATGCATAACATATTGGTAACGGGCACAGAACGTTTCGTTGTCTTAAAGATACCTTGTACCAACGAATGCTTTGCCTGTTGTCGGCGTTCACAACCTATGCCCAACGATAGTTTAACTTAGGCATAGCGCGCTGCACGAATCGCTGACGAACTCCTGGCGTAGCCTGTTAAAAACCTGCCGCACACCGATTTAAATCATAACCGCCTGAGAATTGGAAGTGTCAACCATGCAGCCACACCTTGACGATTTAACCAGCGTATGCCAACCTATGAAAAATGTGTCTAAAACGCTGGCATACGTCGAATATGGTCTGGGTAAGTTGTGTATACGTTAAGAGCACGCTGAAAAACGATGAAGTACGCCGTCATATATCGTGGTACGTCTAGTACATCGTGAAATTTCAAGCATGCTGAAAATTTTACGACGTACTCGCCGTATAGCTCACACGTTCCGCTACGCTGGGAATATGTTGTAGGCATGATATGCGATTGTTGACACACGTCGACACAAGTTCCTTGTAAGTTACTCATAAGTCGAAACGCGTCGAGGTAATGTTTAGCATACCCGAAACTTATTTTCTCCGTCAAGGCACATTTTCTTTTTTTCTCCTTGGCTCCGTGAAGGCACGTGACGAAGTATCTGAAGTTGTTGTTGTTGTTGTTGTTGTTGTTGTTGTTGTTGTTGTTGTTGTTTTTTATTATTATTATTATTATTATTATTTTTTTTTTTTAGTCTATCATGAATTTTAAAATATAATCGGACATTTGCTTTTAAGTTTCGACGTCGACGTGACAATATCCTCAAACAGAAAATATTCACAGAGGAGGAACTAAGAATAACACATGAGCAAACTGAAGAGGCAATCAGACGTGACGAAATATCGGAAGTTATTGTTTTTTTTTTTTTTTTTTTTTTTTTTTTTTTTTTTAATTAAAACGCTGCCAATACGCCATTATACGGTAGCTGTAAATTAGAAACACGTTCAGTAAGTTCTGTGGTCGTCCGGAAGACATCAATCAAATACGTCAATATGCGTTGGAGGTACGTTACACATAGGTTCAAAGCACGTTGCTCATAGGTTAGAAATAAGTTTTGGGTACGCGAAGCATTACCTTGACGCGTTTCGACTTGTGAGTAACTTGCAAGTAACGTGCCTCGACGTATGTCAACGATCGCATAACGTGCCCCGACGTGTGTCAACGATCATGTAACGTGCCTACAACACGTTACTCATAGGTTATAAATAAGTTTCGGGTATGCTAATCATTACCTCGACATGTTTCGACTTATGAGTAACTTACAAGTAACGTGTGCCAACGATCGCATAACGTGGCTACAACTTATGGCCAGCGTAGCGGAACGTGTGAGTCATGCGCTGGCATACGTCGTAAAATTTCAAGCATGCTAAAATTTGAGGACAACCGCAAAGTACAACGATGAAAGCCAGCGTGCTATGACGTATGGCTGTTTTTTTCAGCGTGCTCTTAATATTATCAAAACTTACCCATAACGTATTCGACGTGTGCCAGCGTTTTCGACAAATTTTTCATAAGTCTGCATACGCTGGCTAAATCGTCAAGGTGTGACAGCACCTTTAATAGGAGGCGGACACATTGATCCTTGGAGATTATAACGTGCGTGGGAGGGGCAGGGCGGAGTGACTGAGGCACAGGGAGCATAGCACAGGGAGGTTTATCTCGAACCCCATGACAAATACATGGACACAGCAACTTTAAATAACTTCACAATTTAATGAAAATCGGCAAATATTTACAAGGAACAATAATTAATTTATAATAATAATAATAATGAGATAAATTAAACGTAAAGTCTAAATTGAGGTGCCTCCACACAGACTTAAATACAGACAAGGGGAAACAAAATAAATGTGAATCCTTCCTTTATTCTGGCACTTAGCTTGGTCCAGAGATGGTCCTTGAGGAACTTGGAATTGAGGAGCTTCGTAGACGCACCCAAAAACGGTGCCAAGCCCGCTCCCTTGTAGCGGGAACGTTCGTACGACAGGCAATTCATGAGTGGGGTAATTCAACACTATGGCTCGGAGACCCTGTATAGTTTAGAATGGCGCCGTCTCCTTCGGTGACATATACGAGGCTTTGAAGCCCATCTTGTACGACCAGCCAAGAGTCGATGGCCAAAGTCTCGCATCATTACACGAGCCCAATCCCCTCAGCACGAATACGAGAATTGCGCTGTCTTCCTCATGCGTCACATGAAAGCCATTTCGTAAAGCCCCACTCTTGCAGGCCATCTCCTAGCTACGTGCTCTATCGACCGAGTGCGTCCCTCACTCCACACTTGTCCATTCCTCCTCTCTCTCTACGAGCTTCTTCTCCTTCTTCTTTTCCTCCTCCTCCTCCTCCTCCTCCTCCTCCTCCTCCTCCTTCACCTCACGCCTATCAATCATCACCCTTGGAGGCGGGGCTTCTTCTTACTTGGTCATGCAGCTCGGTTGTAATCGTAGCTGTGGTTTAAAAAAAAACATAATTCTATCACTGCTGGTTCGTAATACAAAAACGTAGGGAAAAGTCACAGGAGGGGGTAATCACATACTGGGGGAACTCATCCTTAATCCCTATCTCATTAACACTTCACCGCACCACCCTCCCCCCCCCCCCTCCCCGTGTGGTGACACGCAACGTGTAAGCTCAGTTTCCCTACTTATAATTACATTGAGATGTCTCCTACACATCCACGGACCAACCAACTCTATTCAATCCTAACTTTCCAATTAAATTCCTCCATCTACCCCCACAACCGTAACAATACTTTAACCAGTGCTTAACAGTTTTGGTTTGAGAAATCAGACTGGATACAATTCTGATATTTGTTTTCTTTTATTTCCTTAAACTATTAGGAATAAGTTTTTTAAAATGGTTAAAAATAGAATGCTTGACCGTTCATCATTCAATCACTGAGGTCATGATTGTCTGTTATTAAAGTGGTGGTTTGACTTTTAATTATCACCTCTTGGCCTTTGTATCCAACCATTCAATTAGCCAGTAGCCTACGCCAAATGACAGTTAGTCTCTTGTCACTTGACACGTTGCAAGGATACTTTGGGCCATTGCCATGGTCTCTATTTCTGCATTAATAGGCACGGGATGAAGTCTATTGGCACATTTTGGCCATATATTGTTTGTCCCACTCTTATCGCTCTTTACTAAAGTGTGGATACCTCCTCCCGATGACCTACTGTCTTTTGTTCCAGGTGAATAAAGCCCAGCAATGTGTACACAAGTCTGAAATCAATACCAAGCCTGCAATTGCAAAGAGTATGACCACGGTGATATTTAAGCAGTCCGCTCCCACCAAGCGTCGAGCTCAGACCTCAGTGGAGAGTCCGAAGGTGAGATTTGACAGTGCATTGCATGGTGAGCAGTGGCATGCTGAACCACGCTCGCATCCCCATCACATCCTTTGGAGGTGGTTTGGCATTTACAAAAGAGCACTTTGAAATGCATCATCGTTTTTATTATTATTTACATCAGAATGACGATCTTTACATATCATTTGTTTATTTAAACTTATTTGGAAGTATTGCATTGTTTTATTTTGTGAAGAACTTCAATGGCTCCCTTCTTGGGTGTGAAAAACAGTGATGGTTTGATCCATCACCACTCCTAATAGGGTGTACTACACCCACTTATCCTCCTTCCTCCCTCTCCCTCTCCCTCTCCCTCTCCCTCTCCCTCTCCCTCTCCCTCTCCCTCTCCCTCTCCCTCTCCCTCTCCCTCTCCCTCTCTCTCTCTCCCTCTCCCTCTCCCTCTCCCTCTCTCTCTCTCCCTCCCTCTCTCTCCCTCTCTCTCTCTCTCCCTCTCTCTCTCTCTCTCTCTCTCTCTCTCTCTCTCCCTCCCTCTCTCTCTCCCTCCCTCTCTCTCTCCCTCTCTCTCTCCCTCTCTCTCTCCCTCTCTCTCTCCCTCTCTCTCTCCCTCCCCCTCTCCCCCTCCCCCACCTCAATTTCTTCTTCCATTTCATTCACACTAACTCTCCCTCTTCATGATAGACTGGAAATGAACTCCATTTTCTGTAATTTGTGCTTTGTTTCATCAATGGAACAGTTGCATTTGCATGTATGAAGATGAGAAAAGCATAGATCTTTACCTCATTTTAACGATGACTTGAAATGCCCGCAAACGAGCGAAGCTGTTACAATAGATTTCTAGCCACTCATTACATCAGCTTTGCACTAGCTTCCAACCCAAACAAATAAATTGAAGTCCGCATTTTATTTTTAAACTTGTTCAAAAAAAAATGCTCATATAAATATTTGCCTGGTGTTTGCTTAACGGTTCGGTTGGTGGGCTTGGGATCCTAGGATCCTGAGTTCAAATCCCCCCTAACTGTTGAATTAATACCAGGTGGGGTTGACTGCCTGTCATCCTTCTGAGGTCAGCAAAAATGAGTGCCAGCATTCTGGTATCCTGTGTTGGAGTGGCGACCCATCCAGGATTGTGCCCAATAGCCAAGGAGACTGCTTCGGCAGCACCAACGCTCTGCACAGAGTATGAATGGATGGATATAAATATGATGGAAAAGCGTCAAATGAGGCATGGCCTGTAATTCTGGCATACCAGTTTTCTGAACTTGGTAAGTTCCAGCGCATTTGATCACTGTGAATGTAAAAGCTGTTTCAATTTTGGGTAAAGGGCATGCATCACAAAACAGGCTGCTTTTATGTGCTGATTATGTATCACATTGAAATTATTTTATTTTATTTTCTAAATTGAGTAATGCTCAAATATTTTTTTCAGTTGAGGCTCGTGGAAGAGCTATAAAACGAAAGCACTTAAAGAACATGCTGGAAAGTGGGGAAACATCAACAATATGGTAGCGCAACACAACAAGGACACTTTGGAGGGAAGAATTGGGCATTGGGAAGAATGAGAGAGTAAGGGGAAGAGGTGGAGGACACATTGTGGTGAACAAGCTGGATACAAGCTCAAGCACAGCAAGGAGGGGGCTGCTCAAGCACAAAGGAGAGGAGTGGAAACCGGGGATGATGCAGCAATGGAACAAATACGGAGAGGGTGGCAGTTTGGAGAGAGAGGAGAGAAAATGTAAAATCAGAAGCCCCTGACATTTTCAGGATGTGGCTTGGGGATTCTGCTTCATTGTGGAAGATGTGAATGATTTTTTTTCTTTTTTTTTTGCGTTTTGGTTTCCACTGCACGAAGCTGTGAGAAGTGAGGCAGGGATGAGTCCCAGCCCATCGAGGAAAGTAAGTACTCAATAAAGCTACCGCCGAGGGCCTTGAGAGTTGTTTGAAGTTCAACTTTGTGCATGAAATTGGATTTGCCATATTCAAGTTTAATTGGAAAATGTTTGTGCAAAAATCCAAATTGTGTCCGATGGATTTTTCTGTTTTCCGATGATTGGTGGAACACCAGCTCTGCTTGAATAACATTGTGGAGTATGACAGCTTGAACAATCAGTGCTCTGAAGGTGAGTTTATTATACGAAGATGAACTTTTTGGGGAAGGCAAAGGCAATAAAAACATTGACTTGTTGAATTGATGTGCTCAAGTTGAGACGTACCGATTTGAGCATGTTTCTATTTTTTAAATTAAATATCCTTTTTTATACCAGAGCGAGGTTCATGGAAGAGCAAGGTAGAACTGACAGTGGGACAAATGTCAAGGCAATGAGCTGTGGGAGAAGACTCGCTCAAGGTTCTTTAAACAAGTTTATTATTATAGAGTTGAATCATTTAATCATCCAGGAGAAATAAAATACACAGTTACAGTGCCAAGATCTCTCTGCCTAAATGTCCCAGCCAATGTCCAAGCAAACAATTGTGCAATGAGACGGTTTAGCAAAACAGGTTAAGAAACTGCTGAGGCTAGTCTTTTGTTTCGGGAGCAGTTATCTGCTCCAAGGCCCAGGCAGATAAATGAGTTGGGTTTAAGCAATGAAAAGGTACAGACAGTTGCATTTTGTCGTGTCTCATTTGATAGAATATATATTTATTATTATATATATTTATTATTTTATATATATATATATATATATATATATATATATATATATATATATATATATATATATATATATATATATATATATATATATATATTTGAGAGCATACATTTGATCATAATAAGAATTTAAATATGCATTTCAATAAAATGGACATTATCGAAGCTTTTCAACTTGCACTCAGGATAAAACCGCAAGCAGATGATTAAGAAGAAGCATCAACCTCTCGTTCTTAAGGTGCAATGTAATGTCCTCAACATTGATTGGTTGAGAGAAAGAAAGGATGGGATTACCTGATTGGTGGAACCATGGAGCATCATGAATAATGAGTCGGTAGAAATGAACCATCATGAATAATGAGAATAAAACCATCATCCTTCGTGAAATGGAGGCCACATTCTTTGTCGACAGAATTTGTCTGAACTTTACATCTATTTTGACTGATGGCTTGACTGTGACAACTGTACCACAGTCAACGTTGTGTCATCATGGAAACCACCAACCCCCTCCCAGCCCTCAGGTAATTCACGTTACGTTTCCGCCGGTACTTTGGTGATTCATCTCAGCCTAATCATTATTCATGATGGTTCATTTCTGCCTACTCATTATTCATGATGCTCTGTGTTTCCACCAATCAGCGTTGAGCACATTACATTGTAACTTTATAAACGAGAGTTTGGTGCTTCTTCTTCATCTGCTTGCGGTGTTATCCTGAAGAGTGCAAGTCGAAAAGCTTTGATAATGCGTATTATTGAAATGCATATTTCAATTTTGGTGTACTAATCAAATGTTTTATAATAATAATAATAATATGGTATATGTGAGTGTCTGCATGTATGTGCGGATGTCTACATTGCACAATGACTTTGACAATCAATATATTGCAATTCATTATTTAACAATCATTTATATTCATTGTTAAACAAGTACATATGGAAGTTATTTAAAGAGCATACATTTGAAATGTGTACTTAAGAGTTGATCTTTGGGAGTTGGGCACACTTGATTTACTTCTACTGAGAACAGGAAAAGAAGGAGGAGGGGAGGTCAACACTGAAACTAGCAAGTAAGGTGATTAAGTTCAGAAAGGTTATTGGGGGTGGGGGGGTGGGGGAAATAAAGATCATGGGCCAGAATTGGGAATGCTGAGATGATAGTGCACTGATTGTTTGAGTCGAGACAGAACAGCCTCTGGAAGAGGGTTCCATCGATTGGAGAAGCGAGGAGTAACAGAGTTGAGGTGTGCAGTCAATTTGGATTTTGGAACTTTGACGACGCTGGGGTTGATGGTTGTTGCATTTGCTTGAAGCAGGGAAATTTTGAGGGAAATTTTCCTATCGGCTTGCTCGTGAGTTAGCGGAACATATGCTTGGACAACACAGACTGGTGAGCTTCTCACTCTGTGCAGGTATAGTTCCACCGGAGCTTTCTGATGTGTAGTGTGACACACTGAAATGATCGTCACGATCTCTCAAGTTGATTAGGCTAATTAACTCCAAAGAAGCTGAAAGAATTCCCCTGTTTTAAACACGCGCTATGTTAAGGTGTATTGAGCAGCATAATCCGTCTTTCCACGGCACGGCATTCTAATTGCAAAAGAAACAAGAAAAAGAGCAATATGCGATTGCAGACCCTCGCCAGGACTTGCTTTGTGTGCTAGTGTGTTATTCAATTAATAAGAGACATAATTAGAACTGCCACTTCATAACTGCTGGCAGTGATGACTGGGTCCCAAGACATCCCGCTTTAATGCAACCTCACTTTGATTGGACACCTGACCCTGACCAATGACGTTTTTTTATTATTCAATTTAATTCAAATCAAATGGAAGACCCAAATAGGTACAGTCCTGCATTGGAGTCATCAGAAGGAACCCAAACAAGAAAAAAGCAAAGATGAAGTTATCAGGAGGATCCCGGATAGGATTCGGGGTTCACCTACTACTCCTCTCCCCTGAAAACCATCCAGGCACAGCCAAGTGAGTCTTATTCAAAATAATCCAAAAGAATGCAAATCAAAAATTTAAAGAATTATGGCTGCTGGACAATGTGTCCGATCAAGTTGAAATTTAAAACTTGTATTCCCCATCACTACTAGAACATAATTTTGAAGTTTCACGTCAATTGATTAAGCGGTTCCAGAGAGAACATTTAATATTTTTCTTCAATCCAATATTGCTGCCAAACCATGTGACCTCTGATGTCATATGTATGAATCTTTTGTTCCTCATGGATAGGCAGTCATACGTGTAAAGTTGCCACAATTTGTTCGGCCACTTCAGAGAAGTTATTTTATTTTTTTAAACAATATTGCTTCCGAATCATGTGACCGTTGGCATCAAAAAATTTTTTTTTCTGTGGACCATTTTACCATCGATGACCTCAAAAAATTTCATTCTGATCAGATGTAGCGTTCTACATATGCAATTATGACGTCATAACGAAGGCACCTATGACATCATCAAAAAACCACCTATTCCCCCTATGAGGAGTACTTACTATGTGCAAAGTTTCAATTTTTTTTCCTTGGTGCGGTTTCAGAGATGCAGGGGTCCAAAGTTTTTCTGTTTTTCTAACATGGCTGCCACATCACATGATCTATGACATCATAATTATCAATATAACATTCCACATGAGTGCTCCTATAGTGAAAATTTCATCTCGATCTGGCAAGTGGTTGCGGAGAAAAACATGAAAGCTCTGTGCGGACAAATGGACCGAAATACAAGACCCTCTCCTTTGAGGGTAACTAGAAGGGCACTCGGTAGAGCGCATACCTCCGCCACGGAATGCCTGATCCACGAGAACATATTGGGCCCAATACAGTTTTGTAATATGCTATAAATTGTTTTTTGGCCCTATCTCTCGATGGTGAGGAATCACTTTAGAAATTAAATAATTATCGTATCCAGATCCAGATTCAGATCTTCACCAAAATCGAATCGATTCTTCCTTGTCACACATCCCAGCATGTCCACCAAGTTTCGCCCGAATCTGTCCACAACCTTTTGAGATACGCTGTACACAAACAGACCGAAAGGGGTGAAAGCATAACCTCCTTCACCTTTGGTGGCGGAGGTAATAATTTGATGATCTGAATTTTTTTTTTTTTTGTTAGCATTGGTGCATGTGCTTTTGTGCTGATTTCCTTGGCATTGTTATGCTTTCTTAAATAGCTTTATTGTTTTTATTTTATTTTTGAAGTACAGTACCTTACTTTAAAAGCAGTTTTACTTCAAATTATATCAGTGTCTCCTGTAGTAAAAGTTCTTTTATTTTTACAGTTGGCAAAAAGGCTTTGCATTGACAACCAGCCATCTGGACTGAACGCAACATTTGGCAACGCGGCATGTGGCTCGAAACTATCTGCAGAGTTCATCGCCAGCGAGAAGCTCCGGTTGCAGCGGCTGGAACTTGAGTATGCGGAGAAAATCCGACGGCTGAAAGCAGCTCAGCATGCCTCAAAACGGAAGACAGTGACACACAAACGAATCATTCAAGCAGTGGCCCAACCGACGGTGAAAAGGCTCCTCACCCAGCCTGCCAACAAACCTGCTGCTCAAAAGCAGGCCGCACTCGCTTCCACGAGTCAACCTTCTCTCCACGACCTATCTCAGGACAAGCTGAGTCTCGGTCCTGCTGCAGAAGGGGAGGGCAGCAACTTGACAAAAGGAGCTGCTGGAGTTGTGTTGCATGTCGCCAATGCAGAGAAACCTCATGATGCCACCTTAACTACCAGGCCCAATCTTGTGGTGGGTGCTGAAGAGGAGGTTAGAATCGAAGTGGGAGCGGCAAAGAGGACCAACGGCAACGGGAACAGCCTTCGGATCGATGGAGCGGCCATGGCCAAATCGCATGGCTCTGTGCCTACAGGAAAAGAGAACTTTCACAAAACAACTTCTGCGTCTGACAAAGGATTGAATGCAGAAGGAACCAAAGCAACCAAGAAGATTAACAAACTTCCGTGGAATTCCAAACAGCTTGGAAAGATGCACGCTGAAGCACCTGGTCTGGAAGAAATGATTAAGGGCTTCTGCTGTGCTCTGTTTCCGAAGACCGCATTGTCTTCGCCATCAGCTGCACGGGTAATTTCTGGATTGTACAACACATAGTTTCCTCGTGGAGGGTTTGAGCTGGTCGTGTGACATTCTTTGTGTTTCCTGAACAACAAATAGAATGCAATAAGAGTTGACGTGGCACTAGTTTTAAACAATCTGCTTACGTGTTTTATAAAGTTCCTACCTCCACACTCGCACACCTGCACCCTAATGTACTGTAGTCTTTCATCACATGAGTGATTTTTATAATTGATGCAAGAAGATTCTTTCCCCTCCCCTGTTAATTAATTAAATTTTATTTTTAGTTCACATTTTATTTAATTTATTCAGCATTCTTAGCGAGAGAGAGATATGAATATTGTGTGGGGGTTGTTTTTGTTTTTTTTTCGCATTCACCAGGCACCGAAACTGAATCTCAATAATTTGTTTCGTCCGAGCCCAGAAGGGCAAGATCAACTTCACAACCCCAGTGCATCTTACCACAGCGCACTACTAACCTTCAGGTCTTACAGGTGTGTGTTTAATGGGACGTATCCATTAGCCATCTGGTCCTACAGGTTTGTTGAATGGGGAAGGTTGCACAAGTTTTCAATTTGTACATTGCTGTGTAAAAAGATTTATCACCATGGAAGGAGGGTGTACTGCAACATGTTCACCACTTCCTGCAACATGAAAATTGCCAACAAACCTTCTCTACCTCCCTACCACCATCTGTCACCCTTCTCCTGGTGTTCCCTTCCAAAATATGTCGATCTGCTGTATTATTTGTGCACTTCCTGCTTGTGGTGATCATGTAACAAAGGTTTTGGGTAATTACACAGCTACTTGCATCCATGATTGCCGCGGCACTTGCACGAAAACTGCGTGCTCCGGCGCAAAGCTTTTTGCTTCGAAAGAATTTCACAGGTGAAAGTTCCTGTGGTTCTTATTATGGAAAAGAACGTTGGTCCTCATTGACTAAACGATGAGAAGCTTTTCGATTTGTGGGTGGGTGCATCCTCCATTGGGCGGTCCCATTTGCTTGACTTGATCCTTTTCATTATTATTATTATTATTATTATTATTATTATTTTTTACATATAAAGCATCTGCATTTTAACTTGACCTTGCAAAACTCATTAATTGAACTGTACCTCGAGTGATGGTATTTGCGTATTGTATGTACAACAGTAAAAAAACGTGTTGGAGCTCGGTTGGGGGCATTGTGTGGACAAAACCTTTTTGATGAATTGAATTGCTGCTCTGCAGCAGCGATTGCAGCTTCCGTTGATACATTTTGAAGCGGACAACGTCTTTCGTGTCTCCCTATCGACCCAGGTTTAGTCCATACTTCCGTACCAAGCATTGCCTCCACCTGTCTTCCTCAACTTACAGCCACAAGATCAACCCCATGAGGCCTTTTTGCCCCTTTGACCTTGCGGGAACTTGCAACGATGACACCTGTTCCTGGTTTGTTGTTCTGACTACCTTTGGGGAAGCGATAACTGTTTTGGTTCAGGTGATTAGTTGTTGGGATCGGCCCATAATGAGTGATTGAATATTTTTGTGATCATTTTGAAAAAAAAATCCCCCCCCCCCACCCATGTGCATACATTTATTATCAACAGCAGTCAAGTTGCACACAAAGCTTCCCTTTGGGCCTTTTTATCACCAAAACTTTTTTTTTGCTGCAAATGTGTTAAAATGACCAAGAAGAAGGTGATGGACCTTTTATTTATTTATTTATTTTCCTGTGTTACGAATGTCAGGTGAAAGATTGTTATACCTTCACATAGCTAGATTATCAATTGTCTGGACAGGTCGGTGAATGTTTAGGGGTGTCTTGGCTTTGATCATTGGGCTTGTGATGCCGTTTCACAACCACAAATTTCTCAAAAGATGAACTATGATAATATCTGTATTAACCCTTATTTAATGACATCCACCACTGAAGGTGCATGGAGGTTATGTTTTCACCCCTGCCTTGTTGTCTGTCTGTCTCAGCCTGTGGGCTGGACAAGGTGACTGTGCACCTGCATTTCTGATGAATGTTCATCTGAACAGTCATACAATCACAGTGACGTATAATCAAAGCTATGAAGTCGTTTTCTCCAACAACCTCATCTCAGATCACCAGTTTGGTTTCAGACCTGCTCACTCCACCTTGGATATGCTGCTTCTACTCGCCCAACAATGGATGGAAGCCCTCTGTCATACATGACATCAGGGCTGTCTCTGGACGTATCTCGTGTTTTTGATAGTCCGACATCCTGCTTTGCCCTCAAAACTGTTTGGCTGTGTTATCCAAGGCCAACTCCACGCTTGGATTACTGACTTCCTCGACTCTCGTAGCCAACGTGTGGCACTCGATGGAATCCTTTCATCTCCTCTCCCTGTCAAAGCTGGAGTTCCCCAAGACAGTGTTCTGGGCCCAGTCATATTCCTGATCTTCATTAATGACTGAAAAATCCTCTTATCTATCTGCCGATTACTCCACCCTCTGCCATGACATCCCTTATCCTTCAGACAGGCAGGCGGTGGTCTCTTCCCTCACTTTAGACCTTAAAATTGTTTTAAAAAATCACAAGCTGGTCAGACACTTGGAATCTGTCTTTCAATCCTGGCAAATCTCACACCCTCACCATCTACTTTCTTAACAATCCTCCTGAGTCACGAGCAGCCATGGTCTTTCAAACCACAATGGGCCTCCAAAGCCAGCTGAATGGGAAATCCTCCATGGTACAAAGTCCTTCCTTGGCACGCCTGAACTTCTATGCACCTACAAGGCTTTCATCCACAGCCCGGATTTTCGTTTACGCGATAACTCAAGAAGCAAATTGTAGAATTTCATCAAATTTGGTAAAAAGGTAAAGTAAGACAGGGCAATTAAGTGATTAGATTTTGGGCCAGATGTGATAAAGGTCAAAGTTCAAGGTCAACCTCTGAAATGTGACTGTTTATGCCCTAATTCAAGAAATATTGGACAGAATTTCATCAAACTTGGTACAACAGTAAAGTTAGACAGGGCGATTAACTGATTAGATTTTGGGCCACATATGATAAAGGTCAAGGGTCAATTATGTCAATACTCAAGTGTTTGTGCGGGAGAGCGGAGGCATTGTCAAATTGCGGAGACATCGACTGCGCACAGTCAAATTACTCTAGTTTAATTTTTTTCGTTGCCCGATTTGAACAAAACTTGATACTGCACACTGCAGGCAAATGGTGAGTAAGGTGGCCCTAAAATTTTTGCGCCATCGTGTACGGTTTTGGCTGTATTTCGGGAACATGCATATATATATATATATATATATATATATATATATATATATATATATATATATATATATATATATATATATACACACACACACACACACACACACACACACACACACACACACACACACACACACACACACACACGATGAGTTTTAGTTATATATAGATTTGCATCTAATTGGTTCACGAGCGCCAGCCAGAGTGACCACCATATTCGTTATGTCTGTGTGTCTGTCTGTCCAGAGTATAACTCCGTGGACTTTAGTCCGATCTTGATGAAACTTGGTTATGTGTTCGATATCAACGTCGAGTTCTGTTTTCCTGGATGAGGGCTACGCCTATTGTGGGCGGAGCCACGCCCAAAGAATAGCCATTTTTAGGGGTCCTCTGATTAAAAATCTATCTTCTCCTATAGAATTGACTGAATGGAATGGGTTCTTCGGTATTTGAATAGCAAAATGAATTATCTAAAACTTGTCGTTGTCCAATTTTTCATTTTCGTCACAAGGTCAAAAACTTAGAAAATTGCAAATTTTGACAAAAATCATACGACCGCCCAAACTTTGAGAGCTGGGATGACAATATTTTTTTATGCATAATCTTGAGGTCATTCCCCACCTAAAGTCTTGAAACCATTTTGCTCTATCTCGAACACCTTGTCCGTGGTGCCCCCTTCAAGTTTGTTTTTACGCTGATTTCGTCAAAGTATGGATAATCCGTGGAGTGCGAAATGCCATATAGCCTATATGTGACCCTCCAGTACAAAACCAGTCGGAAGTCACAAAATTTCAATATTGAGGAATTGGGTTTATTTCAAAGCTTATTTTATGGGCTTTCAAATAAACCCAATAACTCAATATTGAATTTTTGCGACTTCTGACTGGTTTTGTACTGGAGGGTTACATATGACGTTGTATTGTTCCTGGAATATTCCAGAGGAAGTTTTGCACCAAAGGTCATAATCCTTGACCTTTGACCTTTGAAGGCCAAATTTTTAAAGTTGTGGGAATCAAATTTGGTCTTCGACGAACTAACTCTAATAAGCTATCGCACGTATCCTGTTTCCTTATTTTAATGTCCACAACATTGTTGTGTGACCTTTAAAGGTTATGCAAACTTCAAATTTTGAAAGTAGTTGAACAAAACCGGGTTTTCAACATTTTGCAGCTAATAACCTGTCACCCGTTCCACATCATGTTGATCATTTTTATAACTTGGTCAAACATTATCACATTGTCTCATCCTTGACTTCTGAAATGATCTACATTGTCAAATACCACTTGTGGACAATTGTAGTCTTCAGACTTGTTTACCTTGAATGTGGATTATGCAAAAGTTGTCCACGCATGTTCTCCTGCATGCGAGTTTTCCCGCTCTGCCTGTATTTTGAGGTATGCTGCAAGGCCTTCGGTTTTTGTTTAAATTTAACCAAAATTGTATATTCTAACCTTTTAATGTGTTTTATGTCCAATTTTGACTGATAAAATGCACACATTCAAGATTTATGCTATGGTTTATATTTTGTTTCTCAACTCTGTTTCCATTTGTGAGTCTCATGTTGTTAAGAGCCATACACTTCTTATTTCTGTTTGTTATAAACGAGCTTTGGCTGTGCATGGTGATCGTGGGTATCCTGCTAGTTAACATTCTTCTTCTTTAATGCCCACGCTCTTGTGGGGTTGGCTGGGGAACTTGGGCCCAAGTATTTCACGAACAGGTTGGCCAAGTCTGACATTCAACTCGGGTTAAGGCAGGAATTTGTAATTTGTTCAGAGTGCCAGCGATAGTACTCTTCTTGAAGGACACCGAGGGATCTTTGATGTCCACCAACTGATTCTAGCAGACGGGATATCTAGTTTAACGTCCATCCGAGGGACACTACACACGTTGAAGAATTACCCTACCTGTGAAATTCATGGATGACAGTTTATAGTTGTGTCGGAATGCAAACTCGGGCGAGACAGCTTGGAGGCGAGTGTGTATAGTTGGCTATTCTGATAGCCCCATCCTGCTAGTTCACATATAAATTGATTATAATAATAATATTTAGACTGGTTGACTTTTACTATTAACGAACCACTACTAAAGTATTTTACACAATATGGATGTGCGAATTTATTCGATGACCTGTTGGCTTCACACTTTGCTGAAGGAACACGAAAATCTATTCGCTGGTGTGTGTCAGTCATTTAGTCAGTCATCGATTGAGTAAGTCTGCACTGGTTCTCAGATATGTCATCGATATACCCTGGCAAGGCTCTCCATTGTTGCATGCTCCGTCTTCTTTTTCTTTGGGGGTGGTGATAGACAGCCAAATCTACCTGTGATCGTAGCATATATGCTCTCACTCCCGTTCTCATGCACGCACTGGAGCAGTCAAATGTTTTTGTGTATTTATCACATCATGTCCCACTGCAGGCAGCACATGAAGGAATGTCAACTGTCTCGTGATGAACTTTTTGTGGACATCTTGTCATACAACCTCAATCTGATCGGCTGCACGGAGAGGAGCACTGCATCCGAAATACGTCGTGCTTCTGGTAAGCCGTGGGTTGTGGTCCAGCAGCAATCTCACGTATTCGTTGTGTCCTTACAATAAATATAATGGGAAAAAATTGCTTTGAGCAAGAGATGATAGCATTGTTGTTGCCTCCATTGAGATTTGGAGTGGAACCTCTTTTTTTTTTATTATTATTATTATTATTTTTGAAAAATACATCTATTTACAGTTCATGGTGGATCTGGTACTATATCACATGCAGGACCAAGACATGAGGGAACGGCGAAGTACTTTGGCATGAATTACAGGGGCATTAGTAGATGATGGGCAAATAGACACAGTAAGGGGATTTGAACCTGGAATTACAACCTGAATGATGAACCGTGGTTTTAGACTCTAATTCTAAAAGTGTGAACAACAGTTCCGGTTCCGGGTTTGGAGCGATGAGAGGTCTCCTTCCGGGCTCCCTGCTGACGTTCTTAAAGTTAAGTTTTCCGGTCGTTATTTGTCCCGTTTTAACTGTTTAATTTTCTCACCTACATGTTACTGTGTGCTCCTTGTTCGGTTTTGTTTCAAAAATCGTGCTATTTTGTGAGTATTTTTGTCGACGTTCTTACCTGGTGTTTGAAGCCAAGGCTTTGGCCTAGGCTTGAGACCTACCGGTTCTACTCGGTGTTCGATCGTTTTTTTTTTTTTTTTTCTCCCCATTACCTTCAATTTTCATCCTCCCCACTTTCCAAACATCCCCCATTCTCCCAACTAATCTCTTTCTTATCTCAAAAAAAAAATAAATAAAAAAAATACCCAACAACAGGATCACGATCTCCCGATTCTGCTTCTTCTTCTTCCTCTTAACTTCCTCCTCGTCTTGTTCCTCGATTTTTATCTCCACTTCCATGACCTAATCTGTTGAACTCTATCAAACATTAATATTAACAACAAAAACGATCTTATAATGCTTCATCTTCCTCTCACACATGTGGTACTCTTTACTGTTTCATAATGCACTACTCTTCTGCTATTTTAACAGAATGCTCTCATTTCGAGCACTCCATTCCTTGCCGAAAAAATCCAACTATTACAGCGCTTCTTCTCTCCATTATCTGAATTCGCCTTCATTGCATCCATCAAAAATTGTGCTAAATCGCATCTCTGACCGAAAACTTTTAAAAACCACAGTTTGCCATGGATGTTCGCTTTCCATCAACCATTCTTTTTTTCCAACTTCAGTGCCAACTCACTCCTCTCACCCCTCACTCTCAAAGCAACCATCCCACTCTTCTCCCTCTAAGCCTCCCTCTCACCTCTCTCAAAAATTCCCCCCTCACCTTTCTCCCACCTTTCATCCCCCTCAATCATCCTTCTCAAAGTTGCCCCCCCCTCATCCACCAAGCTGCCTCCCTCCACTGCCCTCTCACCTCCATCTCTTCACTGCACCTCCTCAAATCCTCAACTGCCTTCTTCCTTGTCTCTTGTCCCCCTCTCCCCCTGCACCACAGAGCCTTTTCTCCTCCTCATTCGGCCTCCTCCCCTCGCTATTCTGCAATACCCCACACTCTTTCAACAACCCTCCTTACCTCCCCCCCTCGTCCCTTGTCCTACCCTCCCCCTCCCCCTCCACCTCCTGCACCCAAAGCCTCCTCCCCTTCCTCTTCATTAAAAGTGTGGACCTCAAATATCCGGGGCCTTCGCTCAAACCTTTCAGATCTTTCCATACAGGTTGCCACTGACAAACCAGACATTATCTGCCTAACAGAAACTTTCCTCTCCCAAGACGTGTCTGACTCCCAAGTATCTCTCTCCGGTTACTCCCTCTTACGGTATGACAGACCTGAGCCTCATCCTGGTGGAGTTGTTGCTCTCTTCATCAAAGACTATTCCTCACTCTCCATGCACTGCTCTCACTCCCCCACACCCCCAGGAATACCTCTGGTTACGGCTTCCCCTCCACTCCCACCTCATGTTTATATGTGTACTGTACCGTCCGCCGAACAGTGATGACTCCATCTACACCTCACTATCTGAAAACATGGACCAACTTCTATCTTCTCATCCAAACTCTCTCTTCCTCTCATGTGGTGACTTCAATTGTCATCACGCCAGTTGGCTAGGTGTGGGTACCTCTCTCACCTGCCATGGCACCTCAGCAAAAGCTTTCTGCGACTCATTAGGACTGACTCAATCGGTCAACTTCCCGACCCGGATCTCAACCAATGGTACTCCATCTCTTCTGGATCTGATTTTGACAAATTTCCCTGACAATATCTGCTGCTCTTCCTTCACTCCAATCGGTTCTTCTGACCACGTCCTTGTCAAAGTGGACATCTCTCTGGCTGTTATCAGAGAACCACCTCACCGCCGTCGAGTCTGGCATTTCACTCAAGCCGACTGGCAGGGTCTCCGAGCAGCCATCAAACTTACAGACTGGTCTCCTATCACTACTTTCTCAAACCTCAACTCATCCTGGGAATTCTTTCAAAGAAACTTGCTCTCCCTCATGCACAGATTTATCCCCTCTCGTGTTCAGTTGTCTGACCTTTCCTCCCGCCCTTGGTTTACTGAAGCTTGTGGCGAGGCAGCTGTCCTGAAACAACTTGCCTTTGCCTCATGGAAAGCAAACCCAACTGAGGGCAATCTCAGTTCTTTCCATAAAGCTCAGAACAAGTGTGTATCTACCCTCAGGAGAGACAGAAAACAACATCTTTCTCATCTCAAGTCTGAACTCTCAAACCTCTCTCCCTCCTCAAAATCCTGGTGGCGTTTAATCAATTCTGTTTCTGGTGAATGTTCCCCCTCCATCCCCTCCCTTACCTCAAATGGCCGCACTGCTGATACCACACGTGATAAAGCTGAATGTCTAAACTCGGTGTTTGCAGCTAAATCTTGTGTCCTAAACCCATCACTTTCTCTACCCACTTTACCCAGTCGCACCCAACTGTCCCTGGACTCTGTATCCTTTTCTCCTGACAAGGTGGAGAGCTTGCTTTCAAACCTCGAGTCAGATTCTGCAACCAGTCCAGACGGCATCAGCCCACGTGTCCTCAAAGCCTGCTCTTCTGCTCTTGCTCACCCTCTCTCTGTTCTATTCACCCTCTCATTTGCCCAAGGTCATCTGCCATCTGCTTGGAAATCTGCTAACATCACTGCCCTGCATAAAAGGGTGCAAAAACAGATCCCTGTAACTACAGACCAATCAGCCTTCTCTCAATCATCAGCAAGGTTATGGATTCCATCATCGCTTCAGACATGAAATCCTTCCTCTTCTCCAATGGCTTGATTTCCAATCATCAATTTGGTTTCAGACCAGGTCACTCTACCCTGGATATGCTGCTTCTGCTCTCCCATCAATGGATGGAGGTCCTCAATGCCAGACAGGAAATCCCAGTCGTATCCCTGGACATATCACGTGCTTTTGACACAGTCTGGCACCCTGCCCTACTCACCAAACTCTCTTCCCATGGTATTCAAGGCCATCTCCACTCATGGCTCGCAGACTTCCTCTCCTGTCGCAGTCAACGTGTGGCCCTAAATGGAGTTCTTTCATCCCCTCTTCCTGTGCAGGCTGGAGTTCCTCAAGGTAGCGTTCTGGGCCCTGTTCTTTTTCTGGTTTTCATCAATGATCTCTCTGACTCTCTGGAAAATCCTCTATTTCTCTTTGCCGACGACTCCACCCTCTGCCGTACCATCTGTCATCCCTCAGACCGGCAAGCAGCAGCTTCTTTGCTCACTGCAGATCTGGATAAAATCACAAACTGGTCCAACACGTGGAACATGTCTTTCAATTCAGACAAGTCTCACACTCTCACTATGTCTCTTCGAAAGAACCGTTTAGAACCCCCCCCCATCCACTTTCTCAACAATCCTATGGAAGAAGTCTTTTCTTTCAAGCTTCTAGGTCTCACTATCTGCCATGACCTTTCCTGGGAAAGTCACATTTCCAACCTCGCCTCAAAAGCCAGTCGCCGACTGGGAATCCTCCGTCATGCAAAGTCCTTCCTCGGCCCTCTTGAGCTCCTGACCACTTACAAAGCTTTTGTCCGTAGCCTGATGGAGTACTGCTCTCCCCTCTGGGCTGGTGCTCCTGCCTCCCACCTTTCTCGGCTTCACGCTGTCGAAACCAGTCGAAACCACGAAACCTTTAAGATCATCAGCATCTCCCGCAATGAAGCTGAGTCTTTGGGCCTCTCACTCAATCACCGCAGGTTGGTCGGTGGTCTTTCTGTCTTCTACCGACTCCTCTCCAGCCTTGCCCCCCCCCTGCTCTCTCTACGATTTGTCCCCACCACATTTCCACAGGGCGCTCAAGGTCCGCCAACAACCCCCTTCTGGTAAAACTACCAAAATCACGAATCGCTGCTCATCTTCACTCTTTCATTCCCCTTTTTTCCCGCCTTTGGAATTAACTTCCTCACTCTATTCTTTCCCATTCTTCCCTCCAGGCTTTCAAAACAGCTGTTCACCACCACCTCTTATCTTCCCCCATCCAAATCCTCGATCTTTTCTATACCCGATAATCCACCCAAGCCCACTTCCTTCAATTCCCCTGCTTTCCTTCCTGAAAGTCCCTGTAATGTCCATCTTCTCTTTGCCATGTTCCCTGTCCCATCCCCATCCCTCTCCCTTCCACAGTTCACCTAATGTGTCTGTTCCCCACTGTTTTGTCCCTTCCACTCCCACCCCTCTTGTCTCATGCCCCCTTGCTGTGAGTTGTGTGTTAGCTCTCATACGAGCCTCGACAAGGTATACAAAAAAAAAGCCATTCCAAAGCCTTCATATACAGTTTACTTATCTTTTCTTTTGCTGTGGGTAGCATAGTTTTCTGGGGGGAGGTCACAGCTTTGCTGCTGATGCAGTGCCCCTTGTAGGATGGAGAAGGAATTTGGCCAGGGTGCCCGTGGTAGCTCATCTACTCTTCATGAAGGAAGATGCACCAACTAATGCCGGCAGATGGGACAACCAATTTCACGTGTATCCGAGGGACGGCACACACATTGATTAATCACTCTGCCTGTGAAACACCGGCATGACAGTTGCAGAACCCAGGCTAGACAGATCAGAGGTGAGTGTGTATACCTTTAGGTTATCCTTCGAGCACCATTTACCGATTGCCATTCATAACAATAATAATAAGTATAATTAAAAAAAAAAACACTTTTTACTGTGAGTCAGATTTGTCATTGATATTTTGAACTTTACTTAGCAGATGTAGGTAAAGTTTGGAAAGTCCTGTCACAGCACTTCACACCAATAACAAGGTATTGAATTTGCTTCTGATTATTAAACTGCTCTGTTGATTGTTGTTTTTGTGCCTTTTGTGGTGTCTGCTAGCAAAGTACGTGGAACAGCTGTTTGGAGGGAAAGAGTGCGTGAGTGATGACCACATTGCTGTGTTGCTGGTTAGTCGGGTCAACGAGAGCCTCAACCACAGTACGTGACACTAAACTCTATCATGTATATGAGGTCTAGATATCTGAGTGGTTGGTCTGTGGAGGTGGTCACTCTTTGGCTATCTGCCTATTGTCACAATTGAATCTATACAGTCTGCTTTGGTGAATTTGAACCTTTTGAAAAGGTTCACACATAGCCTTTTTCATGTGAAAATATGCATCTAAATATTACATATGCAAAATTTTAAATGTATGAAAAAAAAACCCCCCAAAACATCCTCTTCTCTCTCTCTCTCATCCTCCCGATCACCCGTGTTGGGATTGGGGTTGCGGGACGTGGCAGGTTGCTTCTGGTTCTGAGTATGTTCTTAGCCTCGGCCTGGTGAAACTGGACTCCCCTTGCTCTCTTCGTGTTTGATTTCCAATTTCACTCCTTTCAAAGCTGGCATCTGTGCTTGTTTTTGTGAAGCAAAACTAGCTTTTAATGTCCACATCATTGAGCTCTCCAACCATTGTTTTCATCTTCTTTGGTCGAAAGTCTCTCTCCACCATCTCACCAAGTTAATCTGATCTGAGCTGAGCTGGAGTGTTTTCTCTTCAGTTCCTGACCCTTTACAAAGTTCAACTTTGCCCCATAATGGAGTACTGCTCCGATGTTTGAGGTGGAACTTCTCTGTCAGTACTCCTTTTTGAGTGCAGTTGGAAGCTATTCGGCTTCTGGATGACAGATCGCTTAATTGACAGTTTTAAGTCCCTGGCCCACCACAGAGCCACATTATCTTTGCGCCTCTTGTACCGTTATCATTGGTGTTGCTCTGCAGTTCCCTTGCCTTTGATGATGCAGGCTTTGATGATAATTTGGAAGAAAAAAATATATATATATTTATATTATCCCCAGAACCACCACATACCACAATGAAGGAACAGCGAACATGGCGGCCGCTGGTTAACCAGGAGATGGTGTCTGAAAGCAGCGATGATAAAACTGAGGATGAAGACGATGAGAGACATTGGGCCAGCATTGCGGAGAACGTGAAGAATAAAGCACCAAAAGGTGAGGTGTTTGATTCAAGGTGGGCTTGTTGTTTTTTTTAAACTTAGCAGAGAACCCGCCCTACAGGCTATCTTCTTCCAACCACGCAACACATTCTTCTGACACATAACCTTCATTTGGGCGTTGTATAGGCAAATGACACCTCTGTATAAGCCAAAACAAAATAAACCAATGTCACCCTCAGGGTGACCCATATCTTGCCAAAAGGTGACCACGTGTGACTTCTTTAAGGTCACACTGAGGTGAACAGAGCTGCTATCCACCAGGAGCGACTCCTTGAGGAATATCTGCCTACGAGAGATTCCGATGAGAATCGTTCTACAGAGTAACCATGAAAAATATGCGTTTGCCTCATAACGTCACCAAATGATGTCATAATGTCTCAAGCTTGACATATGGAGAAAGCACTCATCGAGATGTTCAATTTGAGGTACTACACGATATGGTTCCTAAAACTTGAAAATTTGACCTTGGGGTCAAATATGTTTGACCTCAGGCGTTGACCTTGACCTTCATGGTTAATTGCCACCAAAAATTAATCAGCTGAGCGCCAGACCGTGAACTATATTCCCATGAAGTTTGAAGACGATCCGATCAAAATTACTCAAAAAAAATAAGGGTTTTGTCGACTCCCCTGATTTGCGACAAAGTGACCTTGACCTTTGACCTTGACCTTCAAAATTTTGTGCACTGAAAGGGACCTCTATAGGCCTCTGATATGTGAAGTTACAAAAATTTCCAATGATAACTGTGCTCTGCAGAATTTTTTATACGTGATTACAGACAAACAAACAAAAAAAAACGTACAAGCTGACTAACATATCTTGCAAAAACTTCGTTTTAGCAAGATAAAAAATCTCGGTTTTGTGCATGAAGCAAAAACATACCTACTGCTGATAATTCTAAACACCTCACTGCACTGCAAAACATGGGGACAGGAATACTGCACTGAAAATGGTGGAGACTTATAATGCCCTCCCCCACCTGGAGGTGGCGCTACACGATACATATTTACGTCGAGAATTTGCGTTCACCCCTCACTCCTGAAGATGACCGGCAAAGATTAAAATATCCCTGTACATTGATTGGCGTCATGCTGATCTTATGAAGCAAGTATGGATGTAATCAGCCCAGAATTGTTGGAGTAGCGTGACAAACACCGGTCCGTGAATTATTGTAAGGAAGCCAGATCTAAGGCTCGTCATTCCATCCAGTAATTCAGGAATGCATAGAACACACACACACACACACACACACACACACACACACACACACACACACACACACACACACACACACACACACACACACACACACACACACACACACACACACACACACACACACACACACACACACACACACACACACACACACACACACACACACACACACACACACACACACACACACATTTTACTTCTCCGCCGACAAAGTCGCCGGAGGCATTATGTTTTCGGATTGTCCGTCTGTCCGTGATAGGTTTTCGTTACTACAATAACTTAAGAATGGCTGATGGGATCCAAGTCAAACTTTGGACAATTATGTATAATGATGTAAAGATAAACTGGTCAGTTTTTGAGGTCAAGAGGTCATGTCAGGTAAAGATGTGATACTTGAGAACAGCTGAAGGGATTTAAATCAAACTTGGTACAAGTATGTATAAACCTCCTTGAGTGCATCCATCCACGATAGATTGTTCCCAAAACGTCAAGGTTCAGGTCAGGTCAGATGTGGGAGCATCCACCGGAACATCGTGTTGCGTCCACTTTCCGCCGGTACTCCAGGGGCCTCCGTCTGGCCATCCCCATCTCCTTGAGATGCCGATCAACCTGCTGTAACCACGAGGCACGTGGTTGACCCATTGGCCACCTCCACTCACTGGGCTCCCTCGCTGAGAGAATCTGGTGAGCAGGATCAGCATCAGGAAAAGGAGTCGCATGTCCATACAGTCGCAGTTGACGCTCATGGACCATGCTGGTAACAAATCTCATTTGAGTCTCTCAGCAACCGCTCATTGGATACAAAGTCTGACCAGGATTGCCAAGGATTCTCCGAAGAGACCTGGTGCCAAAGGAATCAAGTCAGGGTCCAAGTCTCATCCGTAGAGCAAGACTGTAAGCTCCAACGACCTGAAGATTCGGACTTTTGTCCTCCTGCACAGGTACCGGCAGCGCCACATCTCATGATCCAGTGAATCCATGACTCCCCAGACCCGACCCAGACGTTTGACCCCTGACTCGCAGCCAGCAGCGACATGAATATCACTGCCAAGGTAAGTGAATCTCTCCATGACCTCAACATCCTCACCACAAACAGGCACAGACAGGACAGCAGCATCCAAGATGTATTGAAAGCCTAGATCTTAGTTTTGACCCAGGAAACCCATAATCCAAGCAGCTCCGACTCCTCATTAATCACCTTGAGGGCCCCAAAAAGGATATCCAGTGTCTGCAAAGATAACTACATCATCTGCGAAATCAAGGTCAGAGATATTTTCATTCCCAAACGCTGGATCGTAGCTTGATCTCTCCGACGTACTCCCCAGAATCCATACAAGTGCTGAAAAGTGTGGGGGCCAGTACACACCCCTGATGAACTCCAGTGGTAACAACTGGAAACAAGTCTGAGATGGTACCACCACATCTTACAGCACTCTCAGTACCAGAGTATAGCTCAGACAGATTAGTTTTGGTGGCACCCCACGAAGACCAAGAATCCTCTAGAAGGCATCCCGATTCACTGAATTAAATGCTTTGCAGAGATCAACAAAAGCTGCAAGAAGCCCCTGCCAAAGCTCTCGTCTGTGTTCAGTAAGGATACGAAGGGCAAGGATACGGTCAATCGTTGACCTCTTTGGTGTAAAACCTGACTGCTCTGGGCACTGTTGCTCAAGCAGATGATGGTGAACTTTATCTGAGTGAAGACCTTGCCAGGCACTAAAAGCAGCGTCACCCCTGGCGATCACACTTCCCTTTCCAGCGAGGGACCACAAGGCTCCTCTTCCAGTCGGTTGGGATGATGCCTGTGTTCCAGGCAGAGCACAGAACTGCAAGCAACGACCTGAGTACAGCATTTCCACCAACCTTATGAAGTGCAGCATGGATGCCACAGATCCCAGGAGCTTTACCCCATTTCAACCAGATCACCACAGCCTGTGTTTCCACAAACGAAGGTGGATCACAGTTGATTGGAAGGTTAGCAATAGGGATAGTAACACCTCTGACATCCAACTCAACAGCTGGTGGATCAGCCTGATACAGCCACTCAAAGTAACCGGCTCGGTGAGCCTTCACTTTGGACTCCTCTGTCAAGAGCCCACCACCTTCCAATGGACAATGCGCAAATTCTCCTGTAAGCAGGACGATAATCACTTGACCACCGGTGATGCCCCCTCACATGCGCTGGAACAGTGCATGTTTGAAGTTGCTGTGCAGTATGCACCCAGCTGTCAAGGGTCAGGGGTCACATTGAAACTCATGTTGATGTGATACCATTGACTATGAGATTTCAAATAAACTAAGTACATTTACCCTGATATCGGCACAAATTTGATATTGAGGTAAAATGGTGTTTGAGGTTTTCGTTAAAAGTTGGAGTAAACAAAGACTTGATGCAGGCGGAGGCATATCAGACGAATTATGTCTAGTTGGATTATATTTATGTATACTAGGGGAAAAGCCAATCAAAATGACGGGTGCACCAAGATCAACAAACGCAGAGGATTACATTAATACACAGTTATGGATTATGTCTGATTAATTTTTTGCAATAGGGGAATAAGGAAATGGGAATGGGTCAAAATGGGATACTAAACATGAACGGGTCACAAATTTAGATGGGATTTCTTTGATGTGCTTCAGATGTTAATGTGAAATGCACAGCCTCGTTAACTTCTGAAATAATGACAAAAAAGCGGCAGTGTGTTGGTACAGAACGCTGGCTTGATTGCTCGATGCCTTGGAAAAAAACAACTCTGGTAACATAATGAAGCCAAAACATGGCTATTGCTTATGTGCATATATAATACATCATGTTTTTATATGTCTTGGATAGATTCCACTTTCACTAAGCCATGAGGCAATTGTATTATTGGCTGGAAGGCTTGAAGCTTGGGGCCGACCCAAACTCTCTCGGAACACATGTGATGCCAATGGGCTGCAACCGTTGACATTTGATGGTGCTTTTTATCGTCACTTTTGGTCTTTTTCACACTGAAGGGAAAACTTGTTGGGAAATCATGGCAATTGTGAATATAACATTTTGTTTTGAGCCATTTTCCCTCGTGCATCATGGAGCCTATTATTTAATTAATATCAGGTTTGAAAGAAAATCGCTGATTACAAAAAAAAATTCCAATTTCACTTTAGATTTATCCTTGTAATCTCAAGCCTGAACTCTCAAATCTGTCTCCCTCCTCCTAATCCTGGTGGAGTCCAGTTTAGTCTGTTTCTGGTGTACGTTCCCCCTCCATCCTCTCCCTTACCTCAAATGGCCCCACAGCTGACGGGGCACGTGAAAAAGCTGAATGCTTAAACTCTGTGTTTGCTTCTAAATCATGTGTCCCAAACCCATCACTTTCTGCACCCACCTTACCCAGTCACACCCAGCTGTTCCTGGACTGTATGTCTTTTTTCTCCTGACAAAGTAGAGAGTTTGCTGTCAAACCTCGACTCGTATTCTGCAACCGGTCCAGACAGCATCAGCCCACAAAAACCTGCTCCTCTGCTCTTGCTCACCGTCCCTCTGTTCTATTCATCCTCTCATTTGCTCAAGGTCATCTGCCATCTGCTTGGAATTCAGCAAACATTACTGTCGTGCAAAAACAGATCCCTGCAACTACAAACCAATCGGCCTTCTCCCAATCATCAGCAAGGTTATGGAATCCATCATCGCTTCAGACATTAAATCCTTCCTCTTCTCCAATGGCTTGATTTCTGATCGTCAATTTGGTTTCCGACCAGGTCACTCTACCCTGGATATGTTGCTTCTGCTCCCCCAACAATGGATGGAGGTTCTCAATTCCAGACATGAAATCAGAGCCATCTCCCTAGACGTATTACATGCCTTCGATACGGTCTGGCACCCTGCCCTGCTCACAAAACTTATCCTCTTAACACAGATATACACTTCCTATGGTATCCATGGACATCTCCACTCATGGCTCGCAGACTTCCTCTCCTGTTGCAGCCAACGTGTGGCCTTTTAATGGAGTTCTCTCATCCCCTCATACTGTCCAGGCTGGAGTTCCTCAAGGCAGTGTTCTGGGCCCTGTTCTTTTTCTGGTTTTCATCAATGATCTCTCCGACTCTCTAGAAAATCCTCTTTATCTCTTTGCTGATGACTCCACCCTCTGCCATACCATCTGTCATCCCTCAAACCAGCAAGCCGCAGCTTTTTCACTCTGCAGATCTGGATAAAATCGCAAACTGTTCCAACACATGAACATGTCTTTCAATCCTGACAAATCTCACACTCTCACTGTGTCTCTCCGAAAGGACCGTCTGGAACCCCCCTCCCTCCCCCAATCTACTTTCTCAACAAACCTCTTGCAGACGTCCTTTCATTCAAGCTTCTGGGTCTCACTATCTGCCATGATCTTTCCTGGGAAAGCCACATTTCCAAGCTGGCCTCCAAAGCCAGTTGCTGACTGGGCATCCTCCATCATGAAAAGTCCTTCCTTGGCACACCTGAGCTCCTGACCCCATACAAAGCTTTTGTCCACAGCCTGATGGAGTACTGCTCTCCCCTCTGTGCTGGTGCTCCCGCCTCTCACTTTTCTCGGCTTCATGCTGTGGGAACCAAGGTATTTAGGATCATTGGTGTCTCCCGTGATGAGGCTGAGTCTTTCGGTCTCTCACTCTCTCACCGCAGGCAGGTCGGTGGTCTTCTGTCTCCTCTCTGGCCTCGACCCGCCCTCCCCCCCCCTCCAGCTCTGTCTGAAATGTGTCCCCCCCCCACCATATTTCCGCAGGCCGCTCAAGGTTCGTCGTCAACCCCCTTCTGGTAAAACTACCAAAATCAAGAATCACTGCTCACCTTCACTCTTTCATTCCTCTTTTTATTTTCCCCCACCTTTGGAACAAACTCCCACACACTCTTCCCTCCAGGTCTTCAAAACAGCTGTTCACCACCATCTCATATCTTCTCCCATCCAAAACCATGATCTTTTCAAATCCCGCTAATCCACCCCAAACCCACCTACTTCAAATTCCCTTCTGTCCTTCCTGAAAGTCCCTGTCATGCCCATCTTGTATACCCCATGTTCCCCGCCCCATCCCTCTCCCTTTCACAGATCTAATGTCTCTGTTCCGCACCTTTTTTTTCCTTCCCTCTCCCACCTCTCTTGTCTTCTGCTCCCCTTGTGCATTTCAGTGTGTTCGTTCTCATACGAGCCTCGACGGTGTATACAAACAAGCAAACAAACAAAAAAAATGATTTCTCCACAATTATTTTGGCAATGAGTTACATGATTCCACATCCTCAAATATGGAATCAGATTTTAAAGCCTGAATTTGCTATCTTAACACAGATATACACCTTAACACAGATTTTTCCCAAGACAGAAAACCCCCTTGGGGAGGGGAGGCAAATTTATCACTACAACCTCCATCGTGTGACTCTTTGTCCTCCCATCAAGTTTGGTAGAGATTTGATAACTCACGGCCGAATGGATAGCAGAAAGACACCAGATTGCGTATTTTCTTTGTATATATATATATATATGTATATGTATATATATATATATATATATATATATATATATATGTATATGTATATGTATATGTATATGTATATGTATATGTATATGTATATGTATATGTATATGTATATGTATATATATATATATATATATATATATATATATATATATATATATATATATATATATATATATATATATATATATATATATATATTTGTGTTACTGAGGAATGCATTTGCAAAACCTGTCTTTCCACGGATCCTGAAGCTATGCTTTCTGAACTGTTTCCACAATTTTCTTTGAGCTGACAGGGCACCATATTACGTCATCCAACTTGAGCCTCATTCATCTCAATAACTGTCATTACCCCACACACACATCGCAAAAAAGTGTGGTAAAGCAATTGCTTCAGTCTCAGTCTGGCAGTCAAACAAAATTGAAAATCATTCCAAACAGAAAACCTGCTGCTTTTAATTAAGCATGTCACAAACACGTATGAAGAAAAAATAATGTGACATGTTAAATAAGGTGGTGTAAAAGATGCTGCATCAATGGCAGTAAACTTCCAATTCAATTTTTATTTTTTCCTCCAGCTTTTAAAATTTTAATTTTATTTCAATTGAATTATATATTTAAACACGACAACATGAATCGCCTTGTTTGCACTTCCTACTTGTTTGTACTTCCTAAAACCTCAAGTTTAACAGTATTTAGCAATTGTACACAATCTCGAGCAATCAAATTTGCTGGGTGCCCTGAGGGCCGAGCAACAGCGAGATTCAGACAAAATAGCAGTGTCCAGCAATGCAACGACAGAGTTAACTTCATCCAAAAGATCTGTTTGTTTAAGTACATCGTTTTCTTCATGATCATTCCAAAATCGTCAGTTTCTCCAAGGGGAGTTGGCAGAAGGTGCAGCTCCGGACTGTTCCGTTTGATCCATCAGCTTCATATGGTTGACGCCGCGCTTGCTATTTAAAGTTCATGAACAAAGCTAATGGAGATCGTGTTCAGAAACGCGCAAGAAAAAAGACCCTTCCCTCGTCCTATTTATCAAGACTGTGTGCGATAAGGTGTTCTATGAACTTGAGGTTTTATTTTTGCATTGTCTCTTTGGAAAAACTACAATTTCCTTCAAATATATATTTTTTAACTTGCTCTTGGCAATTGCTTATTGTGACAAGGTCGTAACTTTGACAAATGGAGCAATGGGTCTTCTCATGGGAAAATGTCTCTGATACCACAATAATGGTGAATATATCCTGTCGAGTTAGAACTACTGAAAGATTAAGTTAATATTTGCATTTTTGTGGCCTGGCCTCTTTATGCTACTGTGCATATGGCCAACCAGGCTTGCCGGAGCTGACGATGCTTCTGGCAGAAGCTTGTGATGGTGAGAGGGATGCACGGTACTTCTTCAATGGTTCAGATGATGCTGCAATGCTGGAGTCTGCCGTGCTGGAGTCTCCTAATGATACCAAGTTATGGCTCAGGCTGGCATACTGTTACCTGGGCCAGGATGATAGGTGAGTGGAGATCTGGTGGTTCTTTGATTTATTAATCAGGTGTTTGACCTGTATATTGGTGTTGGGTCTTTTTTTTATTTTTCTTCTGGGTTAGATATTGGCACTGAATGATGGGTGATGCAGGATGGCGGTGATGCATGTTTTTATTGTGTGGGGGTGGGGAGATCCTGAGAATGTTGATGAAAGGAGAAGACGTCTACAAATTGCGAATTATATCGATGAATCATTCATTCATTCATGAAAGAATTATTTTTATGACCTTCAAAATATCGCTTGCATAAAGCATCTTCCTTGTTTCATTTGACGATTTCCTCACCAGTTCGGGAAATGAAGGCCTTCCCACAGCCTTGAATGCACTATCACGGGCGCTCGAGCTGAACCGCAGTAGCACCGAGATGTGGAGCCACTACTTGGCTCTATTTGCAGCTCAAGGGTCGCACCTCGAGGTGCAGCAAATGTTTGAAGTTGCTGTGCAGTATGCACCCAGCTATCAACTTTGGTGGCAGGTACTCTCAAACCGTTCACATCGGAATTGTGCGACTGTTGTAAAACTTTTTTATTTGCATAATCGACGACGTCTTGATGCATCTGTTAAACATTTCTGCAACTATAAAATTGTATGTTTCCCAATTATCTTGCTTCCATGTTCATCTTGAAGTTTCAATACGAAAATCATTTTGTTTTGATATTTTTACAGGCTGTGGTCGATCAGTTTCATTCGGTTTCAAATTTGACCAAAAATCTGGAACTGCTTGATCGCAGTGTTGGTGCGTGCGTTCGTGCGTGCGCGCGCATTTGTGCATTGAAAAAGTCGTCTTTAACCTGAGTATTATTGTGACATCAATACCAAGCCATTGGTGCACTCATTTCCACCGATCAATTTGATCTTTTATTTTCCCAACCACAAACTCTGGCTACGTAGTTCTCTGGCTATGGTGCAGTAATGCTCGATAACACTTGTCGTTTGCAGATAATACAGTAATCACCATGATGGGACTATTATTATGAGGATCGGTACGAAAGTAATGCGTCTTATTTTATTTCTTGCTTAATATAATTATAACAATGAAAACTAGAATGGCGCTCGGTGGAGCGGCACATACCTCCACCAGGTTAAACGGTTTACGTTTTAAAGGCCGGATCTGCACCTGAACCAGAATCGAATCGGCTTCTTGTCACCGAACCAACTCATCCGCCTAGTTTTGTCATAACTTTTTTGTTTTATTTCATGAGATGTCATGTTTTATTTCGTTTTTGGCCTTTTGTCCACAGCCTGATGACCAAACTTTCACCATCTTTCAATGGTGAAGAATTACTTGACCCTTTGAAGCCTTGCGTCCGGTTTACCAGACGCTATTCAAACCTCCATTTATCCGAGCAGCAGGATTTTTCTCAAGGAACCCAGGGTGGTGGAGCCGAAAGTCTGAGGAGCTCAGGATTCAAAGGGTTTAAAAAAAAAATTAACATTCTTAGATGCAGATCTTCACGAAAATCTAAACAATCAAACACTGAATTGTGAAACTGAAGTTTGTAATCGATCTATTGTCAGCTGTCCACTTGTTTTGCCATCTGAGTGCATTTGTTCCTTGTCTTCTTTCACACACCCAAACGCACTTGTCCACCATGTTTCATCAGAATCTGTCCAGAACTTTTTGAGATATTGTGCTTGTACATGTCACACAGATGCCAACCCTCCCGATTTCATCGGGAGGCTTCCGAAAATTCACCCAAACTCCCGCCCTTACGATCACTATCCTTATCCTCCCGAAATTTTGATATTTTTGCACTGTTCACTAATCAGAATGTACTAGTATGAGAATTGAATGAAAAGCATCGTCTGCTACGTATAGCATGTGGTAACTCCATAACGTTCGCTGCTACCAAATTGTACGTAAAAAATTGCAAATTCAAATGAGGAGCAGCGAAACATTGGGTCTGGATCTCGCTTATGCGATCATGCACTGAGATTTAGTGCATGCGGTATGTGTGCAATACAGTGCATGCGGTATGTATGCACAGTGTATATGCATGCGATACGCTCACTGCATGCAGCTGGGCCCCGTACCAGCCCGGCGGTCGCGACCACCGTGCGGTGTTTAACAGCCGCTAGAGTTCTACGAGTCACGCTGCAGCTGTGGAACATCGACTTCGAAGTTACCAATGCTTCAAGCCCTCGATGTTGATTACGAAATGGCAGAAAAGAAGCTTACGAAGACCAAGAAATGGTCTCAGAAGTACAAGACCGAATACAGTCTCCAATACCCGTGTATTCGAAAGTCTGAAAGAGGAATTCATCATGCGTATTGTACAGTATGCAGCGTTGATATTTCAGTTGAGCACGGAGGTCGCGATGATATTCGGAAGCACGTTGGAAGCAAACGGCACACAGACATTGCAAAGGAGAGATCTTCGAGCACGAGTACCGGTACACTTCTGAATTATTTCACCAAACAAGGGACAAGCGAGGAAGAGGATGTTACCCGAGCGGAACTTCTCTTTAGTGGATTTATTGTGGAACATAACTTGCCCATATCAGTCTCAGATCATGCTGGACCTCTATTTCAAAAGATGTTTCCAGATTCAAAAGTTGCTTCAAAGTATGGATGTGCAAGAACAAAAACTTCAGCAATAATTGGTGAGTTGTCAAATGTTACTGCTTCATCTATTGCCGATATTGCTAGACTAGCTCCATTTAGCCTAGCTACAGACGGTAGCAATGACAGTGGTGAGGCCCAGCTATATCCTGTCCTGATTTCGTACTATGACAACAGTGCTGGGATTGTGAAGCAAGGTTTGCTAAGTTTGCCTGCGTGCAAACAAGATTCCACTGGAGAAAACATTTTCAAACTGCTTGATCATGAGTTCAGTGACAGGAAAATTCCGTGGGGAAATTGTGTTTCCTTTTGTGCTGATAATGCCTCTGTCATGGTGGGCAAGCACAAAGGAGTCGCTGCTTATATCCACAAACAAAATCCAGAGTGCTAAATCATGGGATGCCCTTGCCATATGATGCACAATACGGCCAAGAAGGCGGCTCAGGCCTTACCCATTGAATTAGATGACTTTCTCATCGATATTTACTACTACTTGGACAAAAGTAGTAAACGCGTCAAAGGAGTGAAAGCACTGCAAGAACTCTGTGATGCCCCGACACACAAGATTCTGAAGCATGTCGCAACAAGGTGGCTGTCCCTTGGTCAGTGCCTAGACAGGCTGATTGAACAGTGGGAGCCACTTCGCCTCTTCTTCAAAGAAGAAGTACGAAGAAAAATGCAACCAACTGTAGCCAAGACTCTAACAACGAGCAAGAAGGACGGCACTGTATCTACTGCCAGTACTGGCACTGCAGGATCAAGCACTAGTGGAGCAGCATTCACCACTACCACTGCAGTATCTGCTGCGAAGAAGACAGCAGGGACAGCACCAAAACCAATGCTGAGAGCAGGTAGCATCACCGGCCCTTCATCACGTTCATCTACAAAGCAGATCCCTTCAGAGTCGAGAAAGACTGTGATAGTCCCATCTACAGGCAAAGAAGGACCCAAGTTAAGTTCTGCTTTTGCCAAATCACTTGATAGAAGCTCAGCAAAACCTTCGAATCAGAGGTCTTCTTCCTTGGCTGCACCTACCTCAAGCTCTCTCCTCAAACGTAAAATTGGATCTGGTACTACGAGTCTGACCTCTTCTGCTGGCAGTAAACGCAAGTGTGATCGCCCTGCGGCTAAGTGTACTACGAGTTCTACAACTAAAAGCGCATCTTCCTCAAACACTGTGCAGGAATCTAGAGAAAAACGTGTCAACAGGATGTTCTTGTCTCCACAAACAAAACTCTATTGTTTCTTACTTCGATATGCTAACAAGCTTTTTGAGAAGGGGAATCTTCTGCTCCAAAGAGACGAACCCTGTATTCATCTCCTGCACGGAGAATTGAATGGTCTTCTGAAAGATATCTTCGTACGGTTTTTGAAACCATCGGTTGCTCTGGTAAATGTACCCTTCTCTGACAGAAATCATCAGAAGAATGATGAGGACCTCATGATTGGGAACGATGCCAAACTGTATATAAGGGAACAAAGGAGTCTCAAGAAATCCACCTTCACTCTGAGTGAGTCAGACATCCAAGGTTTCTTCAGTGCAGTTCGCTCATATTATGTGAAAGCCTGCAATTACATCTTCAAAACCTGGCCGCTAGATGATGAATTAGCCAAGCATGCTCAGGTGCTGGATGTTAAGCTACACCAAGAAGTGGGGTTTGACTGTGTGGAGTTTTTCATCAAGAAATTCCCCTGTCTGTTCAGTGGCGGTGATAGTGACATAGACAGTCTTGAGAGTGAATTCGCTCACTACCAGGCAGACGCCTCCATAGCTACAATTGCTACCGAGACAGTGAGAGTGGATGAGCAGTGGCATCGGATTTCACAGCTCACAGATCCCTGCACTGGTGCCAAGAAGTATCCTAATTTGAGCAAAGTGATGAAGGGAATCTTGGTCATTCCTCATTCGAACGCATCATGTGAGCGGGCACTCAGTCTTGTACGGAAGAATCATACTGAATTTCGTCCCAATTTGAGTGTCAAAACCCTGGAAGCTCTCTTAATTGAAAAACTAGCTCATAGCACCCCTTGCTACCAGAGAGAATACAGCAAAGACATAATCAGAAGGGCTAAAAGAGCCACACAGCTGTCACTCAGCAAAGCTGCCATGGAAAAAGCAAGCAGCAGTAGTACCAGCCAGTAAGGTAAGAAAAATATTGCTTCTTTTGTGCTTTTTGTTAATCTTTGATTGTCCCCTAACTTACTAATATTAACATACATGTAACATTAAAAAGTGCACAATTTTCCCCTTTTTTTGTTCAAAAAGTGGGAATTCTTAACATGTTAAATGCTCCAAAATAGGGCTCAGAGGGCACTAGAGAGCGTCTAGAACCCCAGAGCTTCCAGGGCCCTAAGGTGGGCCCTGGACCCCGCCGCAAGGGTCGAGCGCTCCGCGCTCGAGATGTGCGCTTCGCGCACATTATTTGGTGTCGGTTGCAAATCCTCCCTAATTCTGATTTCCAAAAGTTGGCATCTCTGTCATTTTGGGCTCAATCACACAATGGTGAAGAATCGCTTAAAAAAAAAAAAATTGTCGTATCTGGATCGGGATTCGGATCCTCCCCAACATATAATCAATTTGTCCTTGTCACACACCCAAACTGTCCAAGTTTCATCAGAATCCTCCTCTTTTTGAGATATGCTCACAGACAAACAAACAGGGGGTGAAAACATCACCTCCGTCCAACTTCGGTGGCAAAGATAAAGACAGCACAGGGAATTAAGGTAATTTTTTTCGCCCACATAGTCTCCACCAACCACAATATACGTTAATGAGCGCAATGATCCGACTCGTTTTCCGGTGTCACTGTGGTTGCAGGCCGACCACTTCGAGGCTTGTCGACATTGGTTCCCCCGATCTTGAAATGCTTTGCCCAACGTCTAACGGTGCTCACATCAATGGTAGTCGCTGTACACATTCTTTAAGCGCCTATGAATGGAGGAACGGTAAGACATTCAATTGCTGTTCTCTTCTTCGTACGCACATCTTGTCGGGGCAGACATTTTGAAAGCATGGTGTGATGTTGTCATGTGTCCCATCACAGTGCCGCTCAACTTAAAATGAGTGGGAGATAATAACCTCTCGTTGTGATCTCATAGCTTTCCTTCGATGATTTGGTTACAAACCGAAGCATAAGAGGCATTACTTTCGTACCGACCTTTGTACTCGCCACAGCTGGAAGGATGTCGCTGGGGTTCTTTTATCCAAAATTGAGTTTTCATGTTTCATGAGATGTTGCTTGTCTGCAGAATTGCTGCTCCTTTATTAATGTGGAATTTCCAAGCAAGTTGATCTTTCACATTTTGGTGTGCTGTTGTCAGCTTAAAAAAAAATTGTCATCACGTCGTTAACTGATGTTCAATGTTTATACATTGGAATATTTTGAATGAACTTCTCAAATGCCTCCCTTTGCTGACACGTCACCATGCTCTTGCATCCAGTACCTTTCGCTGGAGCACTCTTTTGAAGGGAAGAACTTCGTGAGCTCTTGCCTTCAGCAGTACCTGATGACCAAGGCTGAGGCCGGTTCTCATACAAGGACGTGCTCTCGGCGACTACTTGAGACCTTGCTTTACCGTGTGCAGCTGCACATGTGTAGTGGACGGCTTCAAGCTGCTCTAGCTATCTTCCAGGTGACGTGCTCTTTTAGTACTAGGTGTTGGATATGCAATCCAGTTATTAGGTGTACTAACAAGTTGCCCATGCCCACACGGGATTCTAAACGGGGTCGGGATGAAGATGGCAAAAATGCAAATGGTGTTTTCTGTCATCAAGCTGGTTAGCTGGGAGAGCAACAATTCACATTTATTGCCACGTCTGATGCAATTCAAATGCTCTAATGGTGGCGAGGTGCTCCATTTGAAACTGTTTGTTCGACATATGTTGCTTGTGAGTCACCATGATAGTGCTTTGTTTGGAGAAGGTCGCACCCATCCTCCCACCACTCTGTTCACATCCATTTGTAGTTGTCCACTTCTCGCAAATCTTTGTTTTCAATTGCAAGCTCATGTTCTCAGATAGTGGTTGCTTTTTACTGTTTACTTGTGCAAATTTGTGGAACTATGAACAAACAATTATGGAAATGTATGACTTGTAAAGTTGTCATGTGTGGAAAATTTATCGTTTGATGCATTGTTGTTTTAGGAAGCTTTAAAGGCTGGGAGCAAACGCCACAACTATGTGGCAATGTGGCTATCCCGGCATGACCGTGCACTCGCCTGGCTCTCCTACCTGCACATCGTGGAGTTTAACCGCCTTCCCGAAGGCATTGAAGATCCCATGGCACCATTTCCTGGGCACCTTGTTTGCTCCCAGTTGCCGCTTATCCCATGGAACAATGTTGTTGACCTGTACACTGCACCTGATACCTTGCTTGCATTGTTGAATGGTATGGGAACTTCAAAGACTCTGCATCGCTCATCTCGTCCTTTACTTCACCTTCCCCCATCCCCTTTCCACTCCCCACCCGTCCTATTGTACTTCCCTTATATGTACCGTCCGACTCGTTTTCATGCCATTCTCTTGTGCGATTTTTATTTTTGACCACTTGCCTTATTCCAAAGACTCGGGATGATTTGGTAATGCCTATGCAACATTCATCCACTTTTATCTGTCATTTCAGAAGCTTTGACTTCTTGCCAAGATGCTGAGAGTGGTAGTGGGGGTGAAGAGGGGGAAGACCCTTTTGTTGCCATCTATCGCAACATGGCACGACTACTACTACTTTGTTCTCGGTATTTTTCCTTGGCGTGATCCTCTTTGTCCTTTGAAAAGAATGTTGGGAAAAGGTTATTTTTTTGTTTTTGTTAAATGGCAGTTCAGTATCACTTTGTCCATTGCATGCATCTTCAACCTGTTTCTGTATGTCTCCATTGGTTCGTTTTGGGCAGCAGGATTTGGAGCTTTGTCGCTGCTTGCCGTGTGTGTGTGCGTTTGTTCGTTCGTTCGTTCGTTCGTGTTCATGATTCTTCCTGTGCCTTTCCTCGATCCAAGAGTACCCTTCCTTGAGTTGGTGAGTACAGCAAAACCTTTCAGCTAAAACTTCTCCCAAACTTTGCTTTCTATCCCAGGCAGGAGGAGGCCTTTGAAATGTGCATGCGTGCATGCAATGCCTGTCCGGCTTCAATGGCTGCCGTGGAACTAAGGGTTGAGGTCCTAGTTGCCATCGGAGATGGGGACTCTGCGGCAGAGGCATGGCTAGAGGCCTGGCAGAAAACGCCAAGTGATCCAAAGCTTGCTTACTATACGGCTCGTTTCCTCTGCTCCGTGGTGAGAACTGAGAACAAGTCTGGTTTTCTTGTTAAATGCTGTCATTATCACCATGCTTTTTGGGAAAAAAAACGGCGGGATATTGTAATCGGGTCTGTCTGTCACTGTCTGTCCATTTTGCTATCTCCAAAACGTTTGAGCAGAAATTCAGCAAACTTGGTAGTTTTTGCTTTCTTGGAATCTTTCTATGCCTGGTGTTTGCTTAATGGTTCGGGTGGTGGGCTTGGGATCCTCGGATTCTGAGTTCAAATCCCACTTGGCTGTTGAATTAATACCAGGTGGGGTTGACATTGCCTGTCATCCTTCCGAGGTCGGCAAAATGATTGCCAGCATGCTGGTATCCTGTGTCGGAGTGGCGACCCGTCCAGGATTGTGCCCAACAGCCAAGGAGACTGTGCAGAGCGTTAGTGCTGCGTCAGCAAAGTATGGTCCCAATGGATGGATGAAATCATTCTGGACCTGGACAAGGGCCGACTGCTTTTTAACACTCACGGGACAATAATAATGATTAACAAAATAAAATTGGACCAGTGTGAACTCGAATTCGGATCATTGTGAATTCAAATTAAGACATCGCCGTTTTAATAAAGGGAAGCTTAATCATACTGTTTCTATTTCCAGGAGCGGATAGAGGAATCTGCGGAAGTATTACGGGTTTTTATTGAGTCTTTGTACGTGCCAATCCCTTCAGAAACCTGCCATACAGGAAACCTTTACAGGTACATAAACTTCAAAGCTCATATGTCATAACGTTGTGATTGAGAAACTGAAGTTTGTAATCGGTCTATTGTCAGCTGTCCACTTCTTTTGCCATCTGAGTGCATTTGTTCCTTGTCTGCTTTCCCTCCATAGCTTTCTGCAAGTTTATGTATTTTTTTGCTTGTCCACTTGAAGTTGCAGCTTTTTCACGAGCCTCAACCGTACAGTACTGATATTGCATTATCATTTTCAACGGTGTTAATTATACTTTGTTCTGAACTGCAAATGTTCAATGACCCCTTAATGATCCACATACATTAATAACTACCAGAGTACCCACCTGATAGGTGATCTTGTTCCAAGCATGCAGCACGTTTTTCTGACACATACCTTTTATTTGGGTGGTGGAGAGGCAACTGGCAGCTCTGTCAGGTCAGGTCAGGTATGGGAGCATGTGCCAGAACAGCGCGTCGCTGCGTCCACTTTCCGCCGGTACTCCGGGGGCCTCCGTCTGGCCATCCCCCAGGCAGATGCCAGGCCCATCCCCATCTCCTTGAGATGATGGTCAACCTGCTGCAACCATGAGGCACGTGGTCGGCCCACTGGCCTCCTCCACTCATGAGACTCCCTCGCTGAGAGAATCTGGTGAGCAGGATCAGCGTCAGGAAAACGAGCCACATGTCCATACAGCCGCAGCTGACGCTCACGGACTATGCAGGTAACAAATCTCATCCGAGTCTCTCTCAGCAACCGCTCGTTGGACACAAAATCCGACCAGCGATAGCCAAGGATTCTCCGAAGAGACCTGGTACCAAAGGAATTAAGTCTCCGTCTCAGATCCTTGGTCAAAGTCCAAGTCTCGCACCCATAGAGCAAGACTGGAAGTACCAAGGACCTGAAGACTCGGACTTTCGTCCTCCCGCACAGGTACCGGCAGCGCCACACCCCATGATCCAGTGAATCCATGACTCCCCAGGCCCGACCCAGACGTCTATTGACCTCCGGCTCACAACCTGCGGAGACATGAATATCACTGCCAAGGTAAGTGAATCTATCCACGACCTCAACATCCTCACCACAAACAGACACAGACAGGACAGCAGCATCCAAGATGTCACCGAAAGCCTGGATCTTTGTTTTGACCCAAGAAATCCGTAATCCCAACGGCTCCGACTCCTCATTCAGCACCTCGAGGGCCCCCAAGAGGATGTCTAAAGTCTCCGCAAAGATGACTGCATCATCTGCAAAATCAAGGTCCGAGATCTTGACATTGCCAAACGATGCACCGCAACTTGATCTCTCCGACATCCTCCCAAAAATCCAGTCCATACAAGTGCTGAAAAGTGTGGGGGCAAGTACACATCCCTGACGAACTCCAGTAACAACTGGAAATAAGTCAGAGGCGGTACCACCACACTTCACAGCACTCTCAGTACCAGAGTAGAGTTCAGACATCAGATCGATCAGTTTCGGTGGCACCCCACGAAGACCAAGAATCCTCCAGAGGACATCCCGATTCACTGAATCGAACGCTTTACAGAGATCAACATAGGCTGCAAGCAGCCCCTGCCGAAACTCTCGTCTGCGTTCAGTGAGGACACGAAGAGCAAGGATACGGTCAATCGTTGACCTCTTTGGTGTAAAGCCTGACTGCTCTGGACGCTGGTGCTCAAGCAGATGGTGGCGAACCCTATCAAGAATTATCCGAGCAAAGACCTTGCCCGGCACTGAGAGCAGCGTCACCCCTCGGTAGTTGTTGCAGTCTTGGCGATCACCCTTCCCTTTCCAGAGAGGGACAACAAGGCCCCTCTTCCAGTCAGTTGGGATGATGCCTGTGTTCCAGGCAGAGCACAAAACTGCATGCAACGACGCGAGTGCAGCATTTCCACCAGCCTTGAGAAGTTCAGCATGGATGCCACAGATCCCTGGAGCTTTGCCCCGTTTCAACTGGTTCACCGCAGCCCGTGTTTCCACAAGCGATGGTGGACCACAGTTGATTCGAGGGTCAGCAACAGGGATTGTAACACCCTTGACGTCCAACTCGACAGCTGGGGGATCAGCCTGGTACAACCGCTCAAAGTAACCGGCCCAGCGGGCCTTCACTTCAGACTCCTCTGTCAAGAGCCTACCACTCTCTGCTCGAACTGCAGTGCTCCGAGGGATGGGCTTGGATGAACGTAATGCGCGAATTCCCCTGTAAGCGGGACGAGAATCACCTGTCCACAGGTGATGCTCTACCCCCTCACAGATTCCTCGCACATAGGCCTCCTTGTCCACCCTCAGTGCACGTACAGTTTTACGCCTCAGCTCCCTGAACAGCTCAGCTCTGCCATTCAGCCTGGCCCTGCGACTCTGGTCAATGGTATCCAGTGTCCCTTGAGAGACAAAATTCTTCTTTGCCCTGCGGTGAACTCCAAGGCATCCACCGGCAACATCAAGGACGGTGGTCTTGAAGGTGCTCCACAACTCTTCAGGACCCCCAAAGCACCCAGACCCCCAAGTGTCCACTCAGCCTGTTCGCAAACTCCTCAGCTACTCTCTCATCCCTGAGCTTGGCAACATCCAGCCTAGGCTGGGATGGTACCATTCTCCAGGATTTAAGGTGCAGCTTTAGAGTTGCTACAACAAGCCTGTGGTCAGTATTGAGGAACTGAGCACTCCGGTAGACCCTGCAGTTCTGGATCATCCTCCAACGACCGTCAATGAGGACATGGTCAATCTCCTTTGCCACACCGCCAGCGTTGGAATACCAAGTCCAGCGATGAGCTTGCGGGCGCTGAAACCATGAACCAGCCACCCTAAGTCCATGACTTCTTGCAAAGTCAAGGAACTTAGTGCTATTCTGGTTCATAGTTCCTGACCCATGGGGACCAACACACACCTCATAACCATCCCTATCAGTTCCAGTCGATGCATTGAAATCCCCCAAGACTAGAAGTGTATCTCGTCTGGGGCACTGATCAACCACAGACTCGAGTGTGGCGTAGAATGCATCCTTCACGGTAAGATCACTCGCCTCAGTCGGAGCATAAATAGAGACCAGGGAAATGACACCTAAGGAGTGACGAATCCTTAATCTCATAATACGCTCGTTGACCGGTGTTACCTCAATTATCATTGGGGTCAGCTTATTGGACACAGCTACAGCAACTCCTTGGGTATGGTAACCATCAGAGCGACCAGACCAATAGTAGGTGTAACCACCCACCATTATCTCGCCGCAATCCGGTCTCCGAACCTCAGAGAGAGCTGCAATCCCGATGTCCAAACGCTTGAGCTCAGATGATAACAGAGACAGGTGATCATCCTCTCTTAGGGATAGGACATTCCAGGCACCCACCCGAAGGGACCGCCTCAGGTTAACCCAAGGAGACCGCCGTCTGGTGGACGACACCTCAGCACCACTCCGACACACTCTCCCGCAATCTGACCCAGGGATGTTACCCCGTGGTTTCCCTCCTATCAAAGATTGGGGGTCCCGAAGGCTTTGCCCCAATCCCATCATCCGGTGAGCTGCCCTGCGAAGGGAAGCTGCACAGGAGGTACTCCCACGGAGTGGGTTTTCAGATTTTTTTGCGTTTTGCGGAATGAAGCGTTTTACGGTGGCTGGAGTGCAAATCCTGCCACCAACCTCCTAATAAGAAGTAACCCAACTGCAGGAGGACGTCCGCAGACACAGTTGGGCACTAGATATGGATGGCCGTTGGCTCACAAGGAGCTCCTCCGCCCTTTGACAGGTTTTGTTTTTAATCCTGCTGGGTGTCCATATCCAAACACCCTCCTCACCAGAAAACCTGGTGGGGGAGACGGTTTAGTCGCCGACAACCCGACCATGGAACAGGTTAGTACAGGTTTACATGGTACCTGTAGCAGGTCACAGATCGAACCTGACCTGACAAGAACTCTGTCAGGTTCTTTCTCTGGCAGCTCTGTGTCAGCTGTCTCTGGCAGCTCTGTGTCGGCAAAAAAATTGATAACCCATGAAGTTGCGTGCACGAAGTAAAAACATACCTACTGTTTATAATTCAAATCACCTCACTGCACTGGAAACCGTGGGGACAGGAATACTGAACTGTAAATGGTGGAGACTTACAATACCCTCCTTCATCTGGAGGCAGCGCTACATGATACACATTTACATAGAGAATTTGCATCCCTCTCTCCCCCCAATGTGACTGCAAAGATAAAAACACTCCTATACATTAATTGTGGTCACGCTGATCCTATGCAGCACGTCTGGATGGAATCGGCCCATAACTGTCGGAGTCGTTGCGCGACAAACAAACAAACACCGGTCCTTGAATTATCGTGAGGAAAAGAGAAGAAAGGGGGAAGTGATTGTGAATTTAACGTTCTATCTTTATTTACTTTTACATTGTTCTTGACAAATGGGAACAGGAACAACGCAGGCATGATGGGTCGAATGGCCTTCTCATGCGCCAAAGTTCCCTGTGTATACTTTTGTTACGTTGTTAAGAACAGGAGGAAGTGGGGAGGGGAGGACAGACTTGGGGGAGAGTGTGCATGGAGTTGGAAGAGGGAGATTGAGATGTGGGTGGGGGGAATTGAGGACTTGAAGAAGAAAGGGGGAGGGGATGACAGAGTTGGCTTGGGGGAGGGAGGGCAGAGTTGGGATCGAGGGGTTTGAGGGGGTGGGGGAAGTTGGGGACATTGTGTTGGGAGGGGTTTGAGAATTTGAATAAATGGGGAGGGGAGCACAGTTTTGGTGTGGTGGTAGGGGTAGGGGGGCAGAGAGAGGTCATAGGTGGGAGGGGGGTTAGGGACCTGAAGTCACATTTTACATGATGCAGAATTTTCATGGGTCTGTGATCATCCGATTGGGTCTTTTGGGTCCTCCTGGATCTTTTGGGTATTTTAGATCTTCAGGGTCCTCCGGGTCTTTTCGGTACTCGGGGTCTTTGGGTTCTTTTTTGGATCCTCAGGGTCTTTTGTGTCTTTTGGGTCCTCTGGGTACTTTAGGTTACAATTGTAGGTGATGTCAGGTCAGCTGTCCAACCAATGGGTGAAGAGCATACATACATACATGATTAATCGTGTTTTTGAAATCGTCATTCCTCAAAAAAGAAATTTTCTTTTTAGTTTTCCACATTAAGCCCAAATATGAAAGTTAATTTTGTTAAATATTGTTGTGTGATTGGGATTCTTTCATGCATCTTGTTAGCTCACCTGGAACGTAGTTCTGGTGAGTTTATGGGATGGCGCATCATTAGCTCACCTGGAACGTAGTTCTGGGGAGCTTATGGGATGGCGCGTCACCTATCCATCCGTCCATCCACAAATACGTTCAACTTCTCTGAAACTACACGAACGATTTTGATGAAACTTTACCACAACCTTCAGCACCCTGTATGTACCAAAGTTAGTTCATGGCATTAAAAAAAATTGGGCCCTGAGGGGGGAGGTGGGGGTGGGGGTCTATGGGGGTTGTTCCCCAAAATATGTATTTGGTTTCTTTTCTGAAACCACACACACTTTCGATGAAACCTGACCACAACCTTTATCACCCGTGATGTACCAAGGTTTGTTCATGGCATTAAAAAAAAATCCATAGGTATTTAATTCCTTCTCCATTATATATTTTGTGGGTCATCCATGCCTACCAGTGGTTCCCTGGTTATCTTGTCCAGCCACTATCAGTTATTGGGGTATTGCCAGCACCCAGGAGTATTGCCCCTATTTTTTTATTTATGGAGAGCAGAACAGTTTGTCACAACATTGTTCTCTTACAGGGGCTTTAATCATATGCCAGGTACTGTTGATAGTTAAAGGCATTATGGAGGTGAAACGGTGAGCATTGAAAACTGGCAAGGTTTACCTTTCCCCATTCATTCCCTGATATCTGACTTCCTCCATATAATCCTCTCCTCTCCTCACCCAGTGGAGGCTGGAATGCCTTAAGGGGCAGTTTCTTGAGTCAAAACTTGTTCCTCATCTACGTAAACGACTTCTTCGATGCTCTGGAAAATCCTCATCCTGTTTGCAGATGATTCCACGTTCTGTTGTACAGTAGCAGTACCCCCATTCCACTGGCAGACTTGTCGTAGCTGCATGTCTGATCTGCCGATCTGGATTTGATAAGTTGTTCATCTGACAAATGTAACATGTCTTGCAGTCTTGGCAAATCTCAGTCTTGCCTTGTTGCTCTGGACACTTCATAAAACGAACCAACTTATCCATTTCCATGGTCAACCACTCTTGAAATTCTGGGCCTCACCATTAGGCTCAGCATAATTGGAACTGCAATGGAGTGCTGATCTTCACTATGGGCTGGTGCACCAGCGTCACATGTGTCTCCCTTGGATTCTCTAGAATATTAAGCTCCCAATATTGGTATTTCCTGCACCGAGTGAGAAGCACAAGGTCTGTTGCTGTCATCATCGTTGTTGTTAACTGCATCTCCTTTGATCTATCTCCCTTTGCTCTCTTCACCCTCCGACCCTCTTCAGCTCCTTCAGGATGCATGTACGTTTCCAGCAACCCCCTCCTGGGTGAACATTCCAAATCCAGCTTTCCGTACGCATCACCTCTCTTCTATTTGTGAAATTGCCTTCCAAAGACTGTTCATTTGCACTCTTCCCCTAGGCCTTTAAGCAAGTGGTTTACCACAGTTTTGTTATCCTCCATCCCTACCCAGGGTCTTTTTTACCTTCATTTACCCCACCTTACTGAACCTGCTAACTTGCAGGTTAGTTTCATTCCCTCTTCTCACTCCTCTTTTCCAATTCATTCGATCCCTTGCTCATGTCCAACAATGGTGCAACTGCCCCATTTTCGGTACATTGCCTTTTCCTGTCACCTCACTTTTCCATGAGCCGAGATTTTTGTATCCAAAAAGAGAACCCCTTGGGGGGTTTGCCTTCTGTAACTTGGGAAAAATCGTGGAAAATAGTTGGTGCAAACAAAGCCTCACTCGGATGCTTCATACATGCAGATTACAACATGCTGTGATAACTTTTGTCTTTTCAGAAGTGTTCTCGCGTGCTTGCTGGATGGAGATTTCCAAGCTCCCAGCCTGAAAGATGAGGTGTCGAGCTTAACGTTTCGAGCAAGCCTTCCATTTGTCTGGCTCAATTTCTGGTGATCTGTTTACACTTATGTGTTCATTTATTTTTATTTTAATCATTTTTCCCTTGTGTGGTGACTGTTATTCGAGTTGTTATTGTGTAATATGTCTTTTTTTTTTTTAATTTTTTTTTTTTTAGCCCCCGTTGGACTTGGTCCGAAACTGGGGGTGGGGTGGGGGGCTTATGGATTTGGTCTCGATTTTTCCGTGCGTGCGTCTGCAGCCATATCTCGGACATGTATGGACTGATTTTATTCGTACTTGGCACAAATACAACACATGATGGTGTAAATATGCACGCCATTTCCCCCTCCCCCCCCCCAATATCAGATCCAAGATGGCCAACTGGTTGACATTTTAGTTTAACCCCCCCAAGTTTAACATGTCTTCAACCATTTCCCTGACATGTATTTACCGATGTTGTTCAAACTTGGCACCCAGATAATGAATGATGGCTTACACACGTGTCATTTTTTTTTTTTTTTGAGATCGTATCCAAGATGGCCGACTGGCAGCCATTTTGTTAAACGTGTCCCCAACCACTTCTTTGACGTATATGGTCCGATTTTGTTCAAACTTGGCACAAGTACAGTACACGATGGCATACACCTGCACCTCACTTGATTTTGTGATCTGATCAAAGAAGGCATACTGGTGGCCATTTTAGTTGTACATAAATGTGGGCTCGCCCTTTAACTCCATCCTGCAAAATTACCAAAACAATGGGAGACGTGACATTTTATGTCTACTTTTCTTGTTGTACACGACATCTGGTCTCATGAAAGGGCAAGGAAACTGAGAGTAAAATGACAACATATTGACAGTGAGGCCACAGCAGGACATTAGCGAGGAAAAGGAGAGAGCTGAGGATAGGAAACGCAAACTTGTAAGTAACAGGGTTGAGTTAGGGTTAATGTGGGTGAAACTATTGTGGGTCGGGATGGAGAATGATATGAGATGTTGGTGCGTCGCTTGCCTGAAATCCTGGAGGGAAAAGAACACAGTTCCACATATGGGAACAAAAGAATGGAGGTGGATGCTGAGTGAGAAACAGCTACACATCCATAGCTGACTGGGATGGAATCTAACCTGATGGTCAGAGATCATGGTTGGTTGAAAAGAGGAATGTCAATATTGGCAGGAAGATGAATTTTATGACTTTATTTGTAATTGGAAGCAAATTAACTGGCATATAATTTGAGTGGATCTGTTTTTGAACCCTTACTTTGAATGGTTGTGATGTTGACTGGTTTCTCAGGCCGACAGGAGATGGCCAAGGGAAAAGGACAGGCTGAAGAGAGCAGACAAAGGATAAGCAAGAGCAGCATTTGAGAACATGGACACTTATGCCATCTGGACCTGTTACTGATGAAGAGTTGAAGCTGAACAGAACTTTCTCTAACCTTTTTTGGTGTGAAAGACAGTCGAGAAGGAAGTGGGTACGAGAGGGTATGATGCGAGGACAAAGCGGAGCAGAGTGAGATCGGTTAGGTTGGGTACACGAGTTGAGACATTGAGTGTCTCATCTTGAGCAGAATCTGAGGTGAGGGAGGGGATGAATGGGGAGCATATGCCAGATGGACTTGACACAGCACCGCCGATATTTTGAGGGAGGAGACGGGTATGAGAGTTCGGCCTTAAGATTGACAATAGGATGAATTGATGGCACATACTTGGTGTGAACCTTGTGGAAGGAGCTCATTTTGCCTTCAATCAGGTTAGCTTTGAATGTTGAAGGGAAGTGCTTGACCGCAACTGCATCGCCACAAGTTTCGGTGTACCAGGGCCGAAAGAGCATGGTTCTACTGGCACTATCCTTGGAGGAACATCACTCCTTACATTCATCACACTCTGATTGAAAGACTCAAATTACTGCTGTCCTAATTTTCCTCTTCTTTACTCTTAAGACTTTGTTGGCCCCTGCTCCTGTCACAGCCGTTTCTGCTGAAAATTTGTTCTTATTTTGTCTGTACCCTTCATCATCTTAAACATCTGTCAGATCCCCTCACATTTGCCTTCTTTCTTATGTAAAAAGTAACGTCTCCTTCAGCTGATCCTCATTGCTTAGTCTAGCTTGGCCCACGATTAATATAGTTGCTCTATGCTGTACCCTCTTTGTGGCAACTGTGCTTCCTGAGACGTGAGTTATGATAGCTGCATCCATTTAATATTCTCACCCAACCCCAATACTTTAAATTTCTTTGTTGAATTGCATCTGCCAATCTTTTTTCCAAATGTATGAAAACCTCGACTGTCATGATTGTGATCACCCTTCCTGACCCCACCCCCCCTACTTTTTACCTTACCTCCAAGCTGTCTCTCTCACATGTACCATACTCTTTTTTTTATATAAAGTGTCGGTGTTACTAAAGCAACTTCCTAAGTGAGGGTTACATTGGGTGGTTTGCCATTGCCTTCCCAGCAGTAGTTATGGCAGGAATTTGTTCAAGGTGCCAGTGATGGCTCACCTACTCTTCACAAAAGACACCGCGGAGTCATTATTGTCCACTATATAATACTGGCAGCTGGGACACCAGTTTCCTTCAAGTTTTTGTCTGTAAATTCAGAAAGCAGACTCTTAACCCCACTTTCCAAATCATAATGTAAATTATGATTAATAACAGTCCTAAGACTGATCCCTGGGGTACCACACAACTTGCATCCTCCCAGCCAGACATCTTCCCACTCACAGCCACTCTGCTTCTTCTGACCAAGACATTTTTCAGTCCAGTTGGAAACTTTACCAGCCACTCCACAAGCCCTCACTTTGGCTGGAAACCTCCGATGTGGTACCTTATCAAATGCCTTCTTAAAGTCTAGATATACTATGTCCACTACCCTTTCCCCTCAGCCCAATGAGAAACTGCTTCATAGAACTCGAATAAATTTGTTAAGCAGGAACTATCTTTCATAAACCCATGCTGACGACTTTTAATTAGTTTGAATTTGTTTAAATGATTCCTCATCTGGTCCCTAATTAATTTCTCCAACACCTTCCCCACAACTGAAGTCAAGCAAACAGGTCTATAGTTTCCCAATTCTTCTCTGGATCCTTTCTTCAACAATGGTGTTACATTTGCTACTCTCCAATCCTCCGGTACCTGTCCTGACTCCAGTGAGCTGTTGAAAATATCCGTTAACATCTCGCTCACCTGCTCGGCTACCCCCATCAATACTCTCTGGTGCATATTATCTGGACCTTATCTACTCTTAGATTTCCGAGCTGTTCCTTTACTTCCTCCACTCCAACCTGGATCTTCTCTAAAAGCCCTTCCTCACCTCCTTGATCGATGCTCTCAGCTCGTGGCAATTCTCCCGACTGTTATTGTATAAAAGTTGAAGCAAAATACCTGTTTAATAAGCCTGCCATCTCACTTTAATCTTCCAATTCTTCTGTGCTATTCCTTGTGGTGCCCACACTTGTCATGACCGTTTCTTTTCCCCTTGTATACTTAAAGAATATCTTTAATCCTATGTTCCCTTGTATACTTAAAGGATTTTCAAACTTGCCCTTTGCCCATGAGTATTGGGTAACATTTTCAAAATGTTTTTCTAAAAATGTTTTCTCCCATTTTAACAGACAGATACTGCATCCTGTCCTTTGAAACTTGTGTGTGTGTGTGTGTGTGTGTGTGTGTGTGTGTGTGTGTGTGTGTGTGTGTGTGTGTGTGTGTGTGTGTGTGTGTGTGTGTGTGTGTGTGTGTGTGTGTGTGTGTGTACGACTGTCCGCGTCTGCGTGCGTGCTTGCTTCCATCTGAACTCTCAGCTCATGTTTCTGGAATCTCATATTGAAATCCCATGTGCTGTGCTGATTTGTCCATCGCCTCATCATGTCCTTATAATGCATGTAAAAGTATACGAATGTCTCCATGTTCATTTACTGTATACGATGCATGGCCAAGTTCTTTCACGGGCTTGATATCACTGTGAAGTATAAACTGTTATGTTTGCATAAAGAGTTCAATTCACCACCAACTACTTCCTCTCTCTCTGCTTGTATGACCTGTGAAAACTCGCTTGCCCCCCATAATTCTTCTCCCTATCCACCCCTCTCTCCACAGCTGCTGGCAACGTCTCTGTGAGAGCCAAGAAGCAGCCAATGAGGCTTTCGAAATCGCGCTCGGCTCCGTGACGGAAGGGAAATCTTTACAGCTGCTGTGGCATGAGTGAGTGAGAGACCTTTTCAAGAACTTTCACATTCTTTGGAATTTCAAAGTATTACCTGGCCCAACAAATAGAATGAGCTGCAAGTTTAAGGTAATAATTTCTCCCCACCCTCACATTTGAAATGTAGCTCCTGAAAGGCTAAATTGACGTTTGCTTGTTTTGTGCTTATAGAAGGTGCTCCAGACCTGATTTTTTTTTTTTGCATTTGCAAGTGAACTCGAAGCAAAGCGAGTCGAGTGTGTTCTGCTTGTACTTTTAACGTCGATGTAAATGTCCGTTGAGAATGGTGACGTAGTGCACCCCACCACCTCCAGCTACCTGTCTTTTCGACGAGATCAACTGCATTCCTCGAGTCCTCCTCCGGATGACGGCAGGGCCTTTGTTGTCTTGCTTCAACGCTGCTTGCTGGCCGTACCCGTACGCCGATCACTACTCCATGAGCCATCGTTGCACTATTATAACTACAGCTTCCACAATCAGGTTCCAAGTCCACTCTGTGTGGAATTATATTTCTATCGTGCTGTTTGAAATATTTTGAAGGTTTATTGGCTCGGTAAGTAAGGATGCGGTGAACTTTTCACCATGACAACCTGTCGTACCCAATCCCACGGGATTGTTTAGAGTATGCCAAGTAGCTTGGAGCCCGAGATTACATTTTTCAAAAGCGTTATTGAATGGCGATTCAAGATGAGCCTGCACTTTTTCTTCTTTATAAATTTTTTTTTTTTGAGGCAGTCGTGGCAACAGCGTATGCTAACTCGTGTGAAATGTCACGGCTGCACAAAACATAATGGATTTGTACACATACACACATAAGGTGAGCTGGTCCAAGAGTAAGCAGCAGAGGACTGACAGAGCACTTCTTGTCAGGCCTGAGGTTTTATATCCAACCCCTGCCCTGCTCCAAGTCAATGCCCCAACCCCCCTCCTCCAAGGCTCACTAATGATTGCGTGCTCCAAGGTTCTCCACCACTAAGGCCATCACGGGTTCAACAATCACAATCTAAGGCCTTCAGGAATCCCTGTCCTGAGGCCCCATGAGTTTCCACCCCTCCCCGAGAACATTCACGAATCCCTTCCTAGCAACAAACCAGTGCCTGCCTCCAAAGTGTTGACGAGCAGCTGCCGAGGAGTTATCGCCCTCTGTTGGTGAGGGAAACGTGACGTGTCACACCCATCCTGTTTGGCCTCACCCGATTCTACATCGGAGAACAAATAGATGGGACCCCTTTACATAGCTATCTCAAAATCGAATATTGGCCATCCTTTTTGTGGGAAACCTTTAATGACTCCTTTACCTTACACACTCCAATGCAGGGAAGGTCTAAAGCTGCACGAACATACGAGTACACCGTATCTTACTATTGCTCTTTTTCCCATAAACGTAATGACTTTTTTTTTCTTTCTTTTTTAAGAAAATTGTATGGTTATCATGCTTGGGTTGAATGTGATGCAAAATAGGCATCACTTTGCTGGTCATGTGATCTGACATGCAAATTTAATTGCCATGTGGCTCACAAAGGTAAAGCCAGTCCAGTTTATTTTCCATGTCAACAGCAGCGAAGTGTCATAAGGACACTATCTCAGTGTGATTGTTACTTTTGGAAACCAAGATTGCCTCATTCTCTCCTTCTGTTCCTACCATGACAGGTGTCAAAGCTATTGCTCGATTGCGTGTCGCCATCTCAACACGTGTCTGTGCTTGAATGGCTATTGTACCTAATGCCCAGCAACGTTTTTCTCGCGGTCAGGTGTGCAAACATTCCTGCTGTTTGTCTCTCCTATTCAACTGGTCTTTCTCAGATTGTTGAGCATGTTTGCGTCCGTTACGCGTCGGTGTCCGCTTCTCCTGTCTGCCTTTGTTCCCTGCAGGCTTTGTGCGGCTCTTGTGCAAGAAGGAAGTTTACACCAGCTCGCTGCCCAGGCCAAGCAACTCGCGCAACGTCTTTCATACTGCCTATGCACCTGGAAAATGTACCACAGCTGCCAACACACACACACACACACACACACACACACACACACACACACACACACACACACACACACACACACACACACACACACACACACACACACACACACACACACACACACACACACACACACACCAATGTCGTGCACTGACTGGCCAAAAATTATGTGCATGTGTGCATACATATATGAATGGTAATTAATTATATTTTCGTGGGCTGTCACTATGCAGTCAGGCTTGCAGAATAATATATGCAATGTGGTGGATTTGCTGGTGTGAAATAACTGGAAATGATGCACGCGAGTTTTATTTTTCCCTTAAATAGGTTGTGTGTGTGTGTGTGTGTGTGTGTGTGTGTGTGTGTGTGTGTGTGTGTGTGTGTGTGTGTGTGTGTGCGCGTGTGCGTGCGTGCGTGCGTGCGTGCGTGCGTGCGTGCGTGCGCGCGTGCGCGCGCGTGCGCGCGCACTAGATGAGGGCATGCTTTCACATTGCACTTTACACGTGTTGTGATTGAATTTTAATTCTGCCATTGTTTTTAAGTAATGCATGTTGTGGGTCTTGCACATTATTTTGTTGCTCCCACCACCTGTCTACCAACACCTGGAGAACCTAATACCTTCAATTCCAGTGGCATATGCTTTCTATACCTTATCGCTACATGTAATCTTTTTCTCTCTCCATTAACCCCACCTAACCCAACACCCTCTTTTCACTCCCATTTTTGTTGCATTTGCCTGCTCCCCACTGTTGCTTTGTTGCCTTATCTCCTTGCTCTTCTATTTGCGTAAATGTTTGTGTTAAAAAAAACAAAAAAAACGTTTAACTGGAATTTCTCATTAATGAAGTAGTTGTTTGCCAAAACCATCACATCTGACGTATGTTGTGCTGCTCTGCAATCTGGAAGGAAAGTGTGCCATCCTTTTGTGTGGCTGTTAAGCCAGGTGTCCTGCATGCTTGCATTAGTTGGTCAACGTTGAAGATTCCAGTGTCTTTCGAAGAGTCGGTGAGTTATCGCCGGCACCCTGAACAAATTCCTCCCAAACATACAGGGGGCACTAAATGGAGTGGCATTGCTGCAAACCCCAGAAATTATGCAAACGGCGGCCACATGCTGCGGTCACAAAACTTATATGGAAGGAGACGAGCGTTACATAAGGCGTTATGCACAGTTAGTTCCCCTTTATAAAAAAAAATTTTCCCCTACATCTGCAGTGCCAGAATTTTGGCCAAACTTTGAGACCATTGCATATTTTTTTTGGCCAGACAGTGCACATTTTAATTGTTCCTCCCCCCCCCCCTATCAAAAGATAACATTGCCAACAAGGTCATTCTTCGAAGAAATTTATATATTACTTCACAAAATCTTTGGCTCTTTGTCTGAAAGTATTCCATGATGATTGCCAAGCTAATGATAGTGCGTGTATATTGGTTTCGGTTGCACGTGACTCGTTATGCTTCGGTAATTTAGGTGGTATACAACTTGGTATTTATGTATTGGGATGATGAATTGGTGAGTGCCAAGTTATTGGTTTAGGTTATGTGACAATTGGTATTTAGGTTTTAGTTGAAGTTGTATATGACTATTGGTATTTACATTTGAGATGTATATACACATACATATAATGGCAGTGGCTACCTTGGTGGTTGGATGAGGTTTTCCTGGCAGTGGTTTCAGGATGTGTTTGACGTTGAAAAGCTATGGAGTTCTTAGCCTTATGGTGGTTACCTTTTGGCGCCGGGCCGGCAGCAGCACTGTTTGACCCCACATCCCAATATACACTTCATGTCATAACGTCATTTGGTGGCCGGCCACAAAATGGGTGTCGAGGCCTTGGTGTTGGCTTAAAACCTTGCCCATGTTCTGAAGTACCCACACCCAAAATATGGGGCTTTTACGTGTCATGGTTCGGCCATAAAAGAATAACATACAAATGCACAAACACTTGAAAATAATATACTTCAGCAAGCATTCACACCCCTCGACGTTTGTTACTTTTTTGTGTTACAGCCTGAATTAACCAGAGTTGGTGTCAAAGCCACCCAATGCTTGCCTGTTTATACATTTATCTTTTTTTAAAAGACTAGTCTAATAATACTTTTTTTATAAAGCATTGCAGTGAAGTCTGATCCAAATAATTTTGAAGCAATATATGTATTTGTATATTGTAATCGGTAAAAAATAGTGTGGTCGATAAAAACGTTAGAAAGGAAATAACTTGCACCAAAAACTTAACATTTTCACGCTGAAGCTGACGCTCACGCCGGGGGTATCGCTATAGCTCTCTGTTCTTTGAACAGGCGAGCTAAAAATGGATTAATTTTTTTTTTAAATTGTCACCGAGCTACACAAAATACCCCATAATGACTGAATTTTTTTTTGAATTTTTTACAAATTAAAAATTAAAAGCTCAAATGTCTTGCATCAATAAGTATTCAAATCCCCTGAGTCAATCCTTTGTTCGAAGCACCTTTTGCAGTGATTATAGCTTTGATTGGACTTGGCTGTGTCTGCATCAGTTTTGCACATCTGGATTTGAGGATTTTCTCCCATTCTTCTTGGGAGATATGGTCAAGCTCTGTCAAGTTGGATGGGGAGCATCTGTGAACAGCAATCTTGAAGTCTTTCCACAGATTCTCAATGGCATTCGAGTCTTTGCTTTGGCTGTATGCTTGGGGTCATTGACCTTATGTAACAGTCTTTGCCAGTTTAATGTCTTTTGCACTCTGAAGCAGGTTCTCCTCAAGGATTTTCCTGAATTTGGCTCCATTAATTGTTCCCACTATTCGTACAAGTCTCCCAATCCCTGTTACTAAAAAACATCCCCATAGCGTGACGCTGCCACCACTACGCTTCACGGTCAGGATGGTGTACAATGGGTGATGAGCTATGCTTGGGTTTCCGCCAGACGTAGTACTTTGCATTCAGGCTAAAGAGTTCAATTTTCGTCTCATCAGAGCACATAATCTTTTGCCTCATTCTCTCAGAGTCTTTCACGTGCCTTTTTGCAAACTTCAGGAAAACTGTCATGTGCCCTTTTTCTTCAGTGTCTTCCATCTGACCACTCTCCCATAAAGCCTAGATTTCTGAAGTGCTGCAGAGATTGTTGTCCTTCCCGGCAGGTTCTCCCATCTCAGCCAATGAACTCTATAATTCTGTCAGTGGTCAGTTGGTTCTTGGTCACCTCCCTGACTAGGGTCCTTCTTGCTCAGTTTGGTCAAACAGCCAGCTCTAGAAAGAGTTTGGGTAGTGCCATATTCTTTCAATTTCATAATGATGGAGCTCACTGTGTTCTTGAGAACTTTAAACACTCCACAATTTTTTGTTACATCCTTTTCCAGATCTATGTCTCCTCACAATTCTATCTCCAAGTTCCACAAACAGTTCCTTGGACTTAATGGTGGAGTTTCTGCCCTGACATGTGAACTGTGGTACCTTTATATATAAATGTTATTTTTTTTTCTAAATCATGTCCAATCAATTGAATTGGCCACAGATGGACTCCAATCAAGTTGTAGAGACATCTTAAGGATGATCAAAGGAAATTGGATGCACCTGAACTCAACTTGGAGTGTCATAGCAAAGGGGTTGAATTTCACCTTTTAATTTTGAATTAACTTGTAAAAATTTCGAAAAACATGTTTTCATTTCATCATTATGGGGTACTTGTGTCGATTGGCAACAAAAAATGTAAATTTAATCCATTTTATATTCAGGCTGTAACACAACATGTGACAGTCAAGGTGTGTGACTACTTTCTGAAGGCATTATATATTTGTGTTTGTTATATTATAGATGACCATCGGTGTTTAGATTTCGGTTATGTATAATATATATATATATACACACACAAGCGTGGATCAGCTCACTCCACTCACCTCACCAGACAGCACGAAAGTGGGCCAACTTACCGCCACGTTATTAAAAACGCCTCACTGTGATATAACCTCCATGTAATTCAAAATGGGTCCCCGCTGTGCAATTCAAAACCTCACCACACATCGCGATAGAGACAGGGTTGTTTTAACTGAGGATAAGTGCGCGAGTTGTCATGATTTAAACCAATTTGTTTTGAAAATTAATTTGAAAGATTCGTGAGATTACATTTTTACAACCAATTGAAGTTGAAGATTCAAGCTTTAAAAAAAAAAAAAAGAAGAAGCCCATTGGGACATGCACATGGGAGAGGTATGAGCAACCTGGAAGTTTGGTACAATTTCACAAAAGTTTGAGGGAGTAGTTCAGTGACAGCACAGAATTGGACACACTCCATTATTTATATTTCCATATATATACACACATACATACATACATATACACGTCATGGATCCGAGGTTTGAGGCTTGCCATGAGAAGCACTTGTGTCCCTCCTGAGGCTGCAGGGTGCACAGAACTCCGTGCACAAACAGGTTGCTCGGCAACCACAAACGCCAATTGGCACGGCCAATCCAAGTGGTGTTGCACTACCTCACCTGATACCTTACCTCTGAACGGCCGGCTAATTAGGGTCACCTGACGAGAAGCACACTCTGGTCACTGCCGAGCATTACAATGAGTGTGCGTTGACTATCGAAGCAAATTATTGGGGTACAACTTCCCGTCGAACTGTACTTGTGCACTTCTAATAAAGGAAAAGAACTGAGACAGATTTAAAATAACAAACAATTACTTATCACAAGCAAGCAATCATTTCAAAAGCAAATATCTACAAGGAAGAAAGCAAAAAGGCACATCAAAACAGATTTATCCATAACACATTCTTCTTATTCAGTCTTACTTGCACAAAAGAGTTTGCCATCATTCATGAAGAGGAGAAGAATAAAACAAGAGCTTGAAAATAAAAGTAAAGTATGGAGAAAAAAGCAGTCTTTCCTCCCCTCCTCTCACCTCACACAAATATACAAGAGAATACAGAGGGAAATGGATGGGGAAGACTGGCAGTGGTGATGGGACATGCAGCCACACCTGTGGTGCCCAGACCCAGTAGATGAGCTCTCTCTGGCATCCCAGATCTGCGAATTACATCGGTGCCTCACCGCCCTCTGCCTCAGATTATTCCTTCTCAGGCCCCCATTGATGCTGCTGGTGCTGCTGGTCACCCTCGTTGTCCTTTGTGGCTGACAGGATGACGCTCATGGAAGGAGTGTTCTTTCTCCACAGAAGCTTGACACCAACGGCTCGTGAAGCCTTCCTTTCTTTGCCTTCTCTCCTTCACTCTCGCAAGCTCTTTGCGTCCCTGCTCGTGCACGCCTGTCCCGTTCATTTCTGCCTTCTGCTTCTCTCATCCTTTCTGCTCTCTGAGCTGTCAGGATTTGCTCAGGAGCTCTTTTTGTCCCTGATTGTGAGCTTGTCCCGTTCGCTTCTGCCTTCTCTTCTTACCCTGATCATCAACATCGTTCAAGGCATGAACGTTTGTCGACAGGCAAATTATGTTGTGTTCCAACATGGCCTCTTCTTCCCATCAGCTTTCTTCCCTCATCCCCTGAGTCTGTCTCTCTGTCTCTGTCTGTCTCTCTGTCTCTGTCTGTCTCTCTGTCTCTGTCTGTCTCTCTGTCTCTGTCTGTCTCTCTGTCTCTGTCTGTCTCTCTGTCTCTGTCTGTCTCTCTGTCTCTGTGTCTGTCTCTGT
>NC_140963.1:41399262-41431762 GCF_056783735.1 Eptatretus burgeri | reverse complement strand
CCTGTCTGTGGCCCACATAATACTTTCAGAGGGCAACCAAGACTGAAATATTAAACACAAGTTCTTTAGTTTACAACAGGCTGATAGAGCAGACACTGCCTCGTTGCTGCTGCCCCCAATATGAAACTCTCCAGTTTTGTGTATTGGAGAATGATTCATCCTCAATCTTGGATTGGGGGTGGGGGGGTGGGGCAGGGGCACTGCTCTCCCAAGTAAACTTGTCCTGCCTTTTCTGCTCACTTTGTTGTAGTGCATACTTTGTTATTGTTGACCCTCATACCTTTGTGTAAACTTGCAATTGGCATTGGAGAGGTTTTCTTTTTCACAAAATATGGCCTGTTGATTGATTCCCCATCATTGAATAATTGAGAATCAAAAAAAAAACCTTGGTTCAGTTTTTGGGATTGAGGATCGAGTGTTACTCGTGTATTGATCAACACTTGTGCAAAATGGAAAATATTTTAAACTTTTATTTTGAAGGTACCAACGTTTAGCTCTTCACGGTGTGGTTTCCACAAAATCATAGAAACAAGTATCCTTGGCTCGATGGAAGGGAATCTGTGAAAACTGCTTTGATGTGATATTATGATTATTTTTTTTTCAAATGTTCTTTATCCTCCGTTAAAGTATTTGTTTGGCCTAACTTCTTTGCCTTGCTTCGTGTCCTGCGCATCCTACCCCCCTTGCTCTCATGGTCCCTTGCTTGCTTTCTCCAGCGCTTGCTTTTTGAAGCGGCCATCGGTGCTAAAAAGGAGAGACTGCAGCGCATTGTGGCACAATGTGAGGCGCTGGGTGTGCATCTTGACGAAATCCTCGTCGGTGCTTCTGAGAGCTCGGGAGTCGGGAGAAGGCAGCCTGGCACCGAGGGCTTGGGGTCAAATTCGCAACGCAGGCCTTGACTTAAGGCCTGGGACCGTTTATTAAAATTATTTCCTTGGATCCCTTCCCACTATACCCTTCTTTCTTACCCCAGTTTCCTCATTATCCCCCCCCTCCCCCTCCACTATCCCCCAAAACCAGCAAGCAGCTACATGTTGCGCACGTGAGTATTGTTTTTCAACCAGTCTCTCCTGCCTATGCACGCACGCACACACACACACACACACGTACACACATCAGTATTCCCAGTTCTGCTCAGCACAACCTGGGTCAACGTCAGGGTCCTGAGCTTGTCACTTGAAGGTGCGTCGCACATTTGAAGATGCACGTGACCACAGTGGACTTCTTGCCATATTTGTTTGTTATTTAAAAAAAAAAAAAAGAGAAAATATTTTTTTTGTTCAACACGTCCACGAAGCAAGAATTGCGGCCAGAGCAGATGTCCTCGGTCTTTCACCCAGTCATTGTCAATGGGATGACAGATGGATTGCTTCATCTGACCTGGATTTCTTGTTTTGCTGCTCCAGAGAATCTGCATTGGAGATTAAAGAATAAAATTCAAATTATGTCCACAATTGCAGGTATCGTGGTGGTGAACAGTACAACCACTTATGAGTCTGAGGTCTGTCCTGTTACGTTCTCCATTTCTGAACTGTCCTTACTTTTTTTCAGCCAGGAATGGCTGTTTCCTTTGCACCATCAATGGTGGTCTGTTTCAACCAGGCCAACCACTCAAGGAGCTATATTTATCCACCCCCTTCATTTTCCCTTCCTTGCCCTTTGAATTTCAATAAAGATTCTTGTATTATTTTGTTCATTATTAATATTAAAATATATATATATATATATCTTTGCTTCACTGTCAACTTTCTGTGTTTTTGAATGCAAGCATTTGGGTTTGTGGGACTTGGTTGGCTTCTCTTTTCATGAACGTCCATGCAACTGGTGTTATAGAAAGCGGTACACCGGAATCAACACCCGTTCAGTGGCTCCCAGTCTTGTGCCTCATCCCACCCCTTGATGTGTGCTGGAATGTAAGAATGCTGAGAGAGTTTGTCCATCAAAGGGAACCCAGAGCTTCCAATCCATGAAAAGCTGTAGAATCTACGAAAAATGTGACAAGTCACAAAAACCTTTCTTGGGCTCTGGAGGTTTTGAGTGATGTGGGGTTTAACACAAGGACAAGTGGCACTATCCCAGGGCAGATGATAACATTGTGAACAAAGAACTGATGAGTGATTTGAGAGAAGAGCCTCCAGGTTTCAACCTCTCCTGGAAACAGCGGTCTGCACTCGCAACACGATCCGTACTCTCCATGCAAGGACATCACACCACCTCCACAAATGAAATTTCAAAGAAAGCCCAGCATGTGACTGGTCACCCAGATAGGTGACTCATTCACAATGTGATGAATAGTCCAATATAAATTTGATGAAGGATTTATGGCAATCTACTGAACAGACAGTGCTGTGACTTAGCTGTCTAACTTCGATATGTGAGCAATAATTTGTCAGACACAATGTGGTGGTGGTACAGCAGCTGAGCTGCTGGGGTAGCTATCATTTCTTGAAGCGTGACTGTCGCTGATGCGGTGCCCCTCTACCAGTACACACACTGGACCTGGTACTCATTTCGCCAACCTTGGAAGGTTGACAGGCTGAGTCAACCCCCTGGTGCATTAATTCAACGGCCGACGGGGCTTGAACTCAGGACCTTGGGATCGAGGATCCTAAGAGGATCCTAAGCTGCCACCCTAACCACTGAGCCAACACCAGGCTCCAGACAATGTCAAGATTTGACTGCTTTGATTTGGTCAGGGTTTTAAATTGTAATAAAACAACTGAAGCAAATTTTTTTTTAATTCAGTGGCTGACAGGGCTTGAACTCAGGACCTTAGACCTTAGGATCTTGGATCCAAAGCCACCACCCTAACCACTGAGCCAACACCAAGCTCCAGACAATGTTATAAGATTCGACTGCTTTGATTTGGTCAGTGTTTTAAATTGTAATAAAACAACCTTGAAGCAATTTTTTTTTAATTCAGCAGCTGACAGGGCTTGAACTCAGGACCTTCAGATCATCTGGATCCTTTGCCACCACCCTCACCACTGAGCCAACACCAAGCTCCAGACAATGTTATAAGATTTGACTGCTTTGATTTGGTCAGGGTTTTAAATTGTAATAAAACAACCTTGAAGTCCTTTGCCACCACCCTCACCACTGAGCCAACACCAAGCTCCAGACAATGTTATAAGATTCGACTGCTTTGATTTGGTCAGGGTTTTAAATTGTAATAAAACAACCTTGAAGCAAATTTTTTTTTAATTCAGCAGCTGACAGGGCTTGAACTCAGGACCTTCAGATCATCTGGATCCTTTGCCACCACCCTCACCACTGAGCCAACACCAAGCTCCAGACAATGTTATAAGATTCGACTGCTTTGATTTGGTCAGGGTTTTAAATTGTAATAAAACAACTTTGAAGCAAAATTTTTTTAATTCAGCAGCCAACGGGGCTTGAACACAGGACTTTGGGATCGCGGATTCTAAGCCGCCACTCTAACCACTGAGCCAACACCAGGCTCTAGACAATGACATAAGATTCAACTGCTTTGATTTGGTCAGGGTTTTAAATTGTAATAAAACAACTGAAGCAAACTTTTTCTCCCAATGAGTCATCTTGCTACTATGTTCATGCTTGTGTTTGGTTGTTGGTTTATGAATGCTGTGGGAAGGCTATGATGGTTATGGCAATGCTTGAAGGGGACAAAGTGAGTTGCATGTTCAATAGGAAATGCAGCACCTGCCATAATTTAACCAATTGCCTCCAGATGTGAATTTGTGGAAAAGTAATTGCCACCACGTCGAGGACATCATTCCAATACTCCAGCGTCTTTATTTTCTGACCAAACCTGTCAAGTTTTATTCTTACTGGGCAGAAGGAGCTTTCCATGTCCACATTACAATAAGTGTTGGCCCATTGCTCAAGCCAAAAATGACTGCTATTGAAAGGAAGAGTCATTGGTGTTGACAAGAGACAAAGGGCTGCCTCTGTGTTGAAAGGGATAGTTTGAAGGGAGAGAAGTACATACAAATGCCTGATGCTGCATGAAGTTTTGTTACAACCCAGTGTTGCACTTTTTAAAAGGAAGTTTGCTTTTGACTCTCCTCTGTTTTTTGTTTTTTTCAGTAATCCCAGTTACCCCCCCCCCCCCCCCCAGTATGAGCTCATCACATTCCTCCACTCTGTATCCTCATTTCTCCTGTTTGTGGAACTTTTTCTCTGTAACCTGTTCAATCATACTCTTCATGCAGGAGCCTCAAGGAAGCTGTGCATCACCATCTCACATGCACCCTTCCACACACACATGCACCCCATACCTACCGTGAACTTTACCCTCTTGCATGGTTACCGTTTCCTTCGTTCGTTCCTTCCTTTCAACTTTGTCTTTACTCTCTTGCTTGTGTCAAATCTGACCCACTCTCAGTGCATTTATTTTTTACCCTCTAACCTCACTCTTCCATAAGCTGAGATATTGGCCTGAGAAACTCTTTAAAAAAAATTATTTAAAAAAAAATGGAGCAAATACAGGGGGAAAAACTGCAGTGACATTTAATGTAATAAACAACTGCCTCTTGCAATGAAATGACCATTAGGTCAGTCATTTAAAAAGTTGACATTTATGAACATTTGTACAAATTCATTTTCTCTTTTTCATGAGTGGACCTCCCACTGACAGGCTGTGTGGCTCAGCTGAGCATGTGGATGTTTCTGGCGTTCTGGTTTCTGGCTGGGTACGCAGGCGCTGGTGGAGATAGGGGTGTCGGGTGCTTTCCAAGGAATGGGGTTACAAAAAGCTGGTGTTTGACAGATGCTGTGGCTGAAATAGTCTGTGGAGAGAAGTGGTTGTTGATAGTTAATTTAGTTGTTTCAATCTCAATCACCTGCCTTAATGAGCATAAATGGTGGAAACTTCCTCATTTGGGAGAAAAGTTGATTTGCATGAAGGCAACCAAATATGGCATGAAACAATATCCTGGTGATCAGCCAAGAGTAACTGAATTGTGGAAGAAAATTATTGCTTCAAGTTTTTGCATTCGTTGAGGATTGCTGAAATGAAAACCTACGAGTGGCTATGATTAAAGGCCGAAAAGCTAGTGCATGTTTGGTGAGGTATTTGAGCAATAAAATGTATAGAAAAGCAAAACTTCAATGCAGTTAAAGAGCAGGTTCTTGCTTTGGTAATAAAGCGAGGACCATTTTGAACTAGACCCATGTAATGGCATGGCACGGCCTCAGCCTGAAGTGCCCCGCCAGTCTCTAAATCCCCGAACTTGGGCTGGCAATGAAGTCTTTCCGTTGTCTCCCTTTTCAAAAGTGGCTTTGCACCATGATCTTGATTGTATTAAAACAGAGGATCTGGACGAGGAGTATCATTCAGGAGGAAAATGTTCATACAGGCCATGTCAGTTAAAAACAACAGCCAATCCCTCAACCTCTGTAGATAACAGGAATGCTTAACGTTGGTGATTTCAACATTTAAAAAAATTAATCTTATCTTATATGTGCAACACACAAGTATCTTTGATGCGAATATTATAAGTGAAGCACGATATACGTCGTATCCAATGACATCACATCACTCCAGGATACAAAATGTGTCCGCCGTTACGGGAAACAAGCTAAGGCTAAGCCGCCCGGCAGACACACGTGCAGATCAACACTGAAATACATCAATCAATTCTGAGTCTAGCATCGGGAAATACTTACGACCTGATGACATGGTCGCTATACATGCCTGCTCGTATAAACACCATGCTTTGTCTGCCGTAATGGCGGCAGCATGGTGCAGCCTCGTTCTCAGACCAGAAGTGATGTCTATTGCATCATACTCCTATTCCTTAAGGATACTTTATATATTTATGTTTGAGGAAAAATTCACTGTCCTGTAGCTACAGTTGTAAGCTGTAGAGTTCTGGAACATGGCGAGGACAAGATGCTAGGCCACGGAGGTGTTACAGCATACACAAATGGCCCTCCCCCCCCCAGCATGAATAATCACCTGATGTGCCCCCTGGATGCTGCAATGTTTGGTCAGAATCCCGAGTTAAATGCATTGCAGTACATGCTGAGCTCTGGAAATCTTACCGACAAGTTGTCCGTTGACATAGGCAAGAGCATGTGGTTTAGGCCGAGACCGATGCTTTATTTTCTGTTGCCATGAGTGGAATGCTTGCTCTGCTTCTTCCTTCTGCTTCTGCTTCTCTTTGTCCATCTTTTCTGTCTGCTCCTGTAATGTAGACGAGTCAATCTGCATGACAGGTTTTGATCGGCTTCCAAGTTTTCCACTCAGTTTTACCGAGCCATCTTTCTCGGGAAAGATCTGAAAGTTTTTAACCGAAAAATTGTGGTTCCAGACGTAGGGATGTCAGCTGCTGTTATATTAAAACAACAAAAAAAAAAAATCATTTCAATCCCTGAAACACAAAATGACAAACTTGTTATTTATGAGCCATATCAGAAATCATGGGATGCCGTTTGTTTAATATTATCGTTACCGAGACCGTTTGCTTTAAAAGTGACAAGCAGAGCAAGTTTGGTATGTGTGTGTATCTCAGGTGTGTTCCATTCCCAAGCAGTTGATACAGAACGGTGGGCTTGGCAAGCGATAGCAGGCCACTTGCTAACAGACCACATTGTTGATAGAAAGAAAACTTTTAGTTAGAGCTTGGTTATGAGTCCATCATGGATTTGAACATAATCTGGCCACCTGGAAACATTCATTTTTTTTTAAATCAAGATCTAATATCCTGAGTGAACAGGTTAAGTTGATATCGAGTTTCGAAGCTGTTTTAGGTTCTAGTTCCCCTTTGATATAACTTGCATTGAAAATCTGAGCACAATATTGTGATATTTCTTATAGCTTTTGATCTGTGCAAAGTTGTCAAGCAGCTCAGCAGTTTGTGTTTGGGCAGCTCAGATACATCATACTTTTGAAGTTTCGATTGCTGCAAAAATAATTCTGCAATAACAGGGTTATATTGGCCTTGGGATAATCATTTCAATTCCTGAAACACAAAATGTTTGGTCAGCTAACAGCTTGGTCCCGACTTCCGAAACCACAATTTCCAAAAGGAAAAAAAAACAAAGAGTTGGGTGTTAAAACTTGGGGTTTTCAATGAAAGATGTCTAGGGTCATGTGTGCCTAAAAAATGGAATTGGAGATGGTCCACTTAAGGACCTGCTATCAAAATACATTTAGTGAACATTGATTTCAGGAGGCTTCATCATGTGGGCACCTCAAAAATGAAGCGTCCTCGTGAAATGTGGTTATTCAAGTTGATATTGGAACTATAAAGCTCGATGTTCGTTTTGACTCTCAAAGTCCAAGAACAATGATGTGCTGATACAAGATAACTCACCTTCTTCCTTTGGCTGTGCTCCCTTTTCTCTGCTTGCTTCCCCTCCAGCCAGGCATTGTATTTCTGCAAGGCTTTGTCATGGGCCTGCCTCCTTTCGACAGCTTTTGTTTCTTCCGCTGCCTGGGCCTTCTGCTCTGCCAACGTTTTTTTCAGCTTCATCTGGGAAAAAAAGTCACATGCACAGACCTAGTCGATTTGCAGAATGGCACACTTCATTCATCCTCTGAGCGAAGTTTGTGAAACGAGTCACAAATCTAGAAAATTTGGTGGATCCTGTATAATAATGCAGCTTAACTTTCTTGCTACGTGAGGCCATATCTAAACTCAAGATCACTTTGTCTTATTCAAGGGTCAAATCCACCTCTGAGTCTTTCAAGCGAACCCATTCCTTGTGCTTCTGCTCTGCACGACGTTTCCTCTCGGCTTTGTCGGCTTCTCTACGCCTCGCGTCGTCCTCTCGCCGTTGGTCCTGCATGCTCAAAGTGCAATCACACCAGGGTTCTTGGAGCAAAGCTGGTTTGTAATCGGGGCATGTTTATGGGAAAAACCGAGCTTTGCTTATTTGGTCATGCTCCATGTCAAGTTCCAAAATTGTTTCCCACCTCCTGGGCTTGCTTCTCAAGCCGCTGCCGTTGTTCTTGAACCTTGCATACAGCCCACTGTTCCCAAGGTGAGAGGTTGAGTGATGAAAGAAGCACAGAGAGCTTGACTGCAGTGGAGCACTGTCTCGTCTTCCCATTTTTCTCTCTGCTCCGAGGAGGTTGGGCATTGAGAAACCAAGGATCTCGCATTATTGTAATTTGAACCAAGTAATCATGAAGGAAATAAAACTTTTGGGTGCAGTTCCAATGAAAGACCAGTTGAAATTTGCACACATCAATCAAATTTGACAATTATACTGCATGTAATGGTAAGAAATATGAATTTATTGCAATGTAGCTACAAACGCACCGTGGCACTGAATCTTCGTGATTTCCAGTAGTCCCATGACTTGGAAACGTACGGTTTAGTTCACAAGGAGGGTGCAGATCCTGGTTTGAGCCCAATGGTGCAGAAGAAGCCAAAGAGCTTGTTGACCCATTGTCTGAATAATTGGTGGAGCTTCGCATGAGGGTCGAGTCCTGGCCCGGGCTGGCCATAGCGCAGCAAGGGCAAATGTCCGGTGGGCCGGTCCACTCCAAGGGCTGGTCTATGTGGGGAAATTGCAAATGTGATCAGCATTAAAAAAATTAAAAATATATACACACATTACACAATATAGTTCTTGTATTAAAATATTTTTATTACCTCGGATTGGCATTAACTCCCACATTTGGTGCAGTGATACCAAGGAACTACTTGAATGCAGCTGTTACACACCTTCATACATCGCTGCATGTAGGTCCGTTGGCAAATTACTTTGTGACCCCTGGGTCCAGAAGGAAACTACTCAGACTGTCCGCCTTTGTCGATTTTCGTATTTGCCTTAACACGTATCACTTCATGGTGGCATCGGTGAAAGGACATATCAGAGGATCCGTGGCAGAACTGAACCTACAAAAATGTTTGGGAGGTGAACTCAAGTGAAACGTTGAGACATAGCCAGCAGATATTACGTCGAGATGTCCATGGATGGTACAATTACCTTACCAGCATGGCATACGAGTGGTGCCAGATCGCCCCACGCTTAGAAACCGCCGCAGGACAACGGCTGAACCACCACAGCACTCACTGTGTACACAAAACAGTAACGAGGCTGAGCCCAAGTCCAACACATGGGGCCGATGATAGCAAGGCCGAGTCCAAGTCCAAGACACGCAGAGCCGATGACGTTCCGTGACAACACCAAACATCCTTCCTCACCAGCCCATGTCTTTTGGACCAGCCAAAATAGGCTAATAAGATCGTACGGCCAAATCCCACCAATACGTCACATTCCAAATTTATCGTACAACAAATTTCAAAATTTTCTTTAACGAATCATGAACAAAAAAAAAAAGACAACAAACAAAAAAAAAACGAAAAGGGGGGAGGGAGGGGGCCTGAAAATTTAAGAGAAAAAAACAAAAGTTTCTAGAGTAATGCTGCAAATTGTGCAAAGATAACCAACCTATTTTGTCTTAAATCTGCTGACTAATGCAGCTGGTGGACCTGAGGTTAGCGCAGAAGCTAGCACCGAGGTAGAGTTAAGGACTGGGAGTGTGACCGAGGAAGAAAAGGCAGCTGAGGATGCTGCTGCACCCACCACAGGTTGTGCAACCGAGGAGTCTGAAACACAGCATCTGACTTTCCCTGACCAACCTCAATTCCCCGACTTTCCCTAACTTTCCAGGTCAATGGGAACAGCTGATGATCAGCGAGAGCAGGTAGAAAACAATGTGATTGAGGAGGGTTGTTTCAGCAAGGCACAACGGAGGATGAGAATGGGAACAGTAACTCCTGACAGACAAATTGCATTTAATTACCTTGCTCGTCCCTATTCAACTAAGCTAACATTTTTTTTCAAATACCATTCAAATCAAAATACTACCAAGAGCATTGTGCAGAAAGTGCTCAGATGTAAAGACAGAACTAATCACAAGTGGCTGACCTGCTGCGCAGAAAAGCATTCTTTATTTTGCTTGGTGTGTTTGGCATTTTCTCGTTCCGATGCAATAAATTAAGTAATAGATGGAATGACAGGCTTGAGGTATGTGTAGCGGTGAGTTGGGAACCACAAAAAAAAACAAAGTCCCATGCATGGAGCTTGTACACAATCGTACTTTTTGTTGGCCAATGAGGCAGATATTAACAGTTCGATGAGCTGTAATCAAACGTCTGTCCACCAAGAGCAAGTGCGCAAGAGGCGATACTGTTGCGGGGCCGGGTATCGGCTGCGAGCACGACCACCAGATGGAGCTGCAGGGTCGACTCCGCCAATCACCCGGAATGTATAGGTCGTCACCCCAGATAACTCCGGAGCTGACGGGTCCCTTATCAGACCGAAGTTCGCCAATATTTTGATGGCGTGAGGTAGGGTCCACTTGTCTAACTAATTTACCTAAGTACTCACGCCATCCAACTACCTGGGAAATTCACCGTCGACGATGCTCGTACAGAACGAGTCGCTAGCGTACTCGAACCGTGTGCGATCCGAGCGGATGGTAACAGAGCTTTCGTCGGTCCAAATGTCCCTGTTACAGCGGCAACAGCCTGGCTAATTCCCAACACACAGCATGTCAAACCAATAAAAGAAACACAAAAACGAACTGATACATTTAACACAAGGGTTTATTTATAATAGGTGGGGAAGGAGGGGAGCACGTATGAAGCAGAATTATCATGACTAATAGAAATGAAATGCAAATAATGTACAAGGCACTTAACAGTTTTACTTATAGACAGGCGCACGCGCGCGCGCACACACACACACACACACACACACACACACACACACACACACACACACACACACACACACACACACACACACACACACACACACACACACACACCCCAATGGTCTTTATTGAAGTCTTCCAGCTTGTGGAAAGGGAGCTGGAGACCAGAGCCTGCACTTGGACCTGTCCACCTCGTGTGGTCTTCGACAATCCGGCTTGATGGGACTCGAACCCGCAACACGATGCCACTCCAAGCACCATGGACGGAGGAAAAGCGTCGGATGCCAGGCACTGCCAAGCCGACCAGACCAGACAAGTCGATCTCCGGCACCTCAAACCCGATCACTGCCAAGCCGACCAGACCAGACAAGTCGATCTCCGGCACCTCAAACCTGATCACTGCCAAGCCAACACTGACGCTGACGTTCACACTTGTAGGGTGAATATACTGATTCTGTCTCACTTTCCCCCATGTTTATGAATGGGGGATTCTCAGCAATTCATTTTTTTTTTTTCGCTAAAAAATAAACCCCCTTTTTATCCCAAGGTATATTTATTTGTCTCCCCTTTTAACCTTGGGGCACTTTTTTTTAAATAACCAATGCAATAAGATAAAGATTTGTTCAAGTAGTAAAGTAGTAATGTGATTTGTTAAAGGTGATTCTAAAGAAATATCTGAAACATGTAAGCCTCGGGGCACTCTTTTTCAAATAAGCCATGCATATTGTTTCGCTCACTCATTGAACCTATAAAGATTTGTTTATTCTCAAATTCCTTCAATAGTTTAATTTTCTTTGCACAATAATCCCCATCTAAAATATTTAAAAATAAAACAGTTGAATCTTTATATTTTTTAAGATACCCCTTTTGTGCCATTACGAAATGATAAAGTTCTCTTAATGCTCTCGTCTGACTACCTCCTGAGCTCCGATTATTTTTTGCATAAGCTCCACCCACTTTTGCTAAACCCCACCCACTTTTCGTGAGGTATTTTGCATAAGCCACGCCCATTTTCCTAAGCCCCGCCCACTTTTACTAAGCCTCGCCGACTCTTAAACATCATTTCCAGTTCATCTCTGACTCACAAAGAAATCACTACAAAATTCTAGAATGTTATGGTTTTGAAAAATTTCCCAACGAAGGCTTGTCTGGGCTTGCCCAGGCAATTTTCAAACAATTCTCCATTTTGAAAAAAAATTTCTCCATTCTAACATCTGACTCACAAGGTTTGCCTGGGCTTGTCCAGGGAATTTTCAAAGAATCCTCCATAAAAAAAATTCTCCATTCTAACACAACATTACAACATCTGACTGTACAAAACAACATTACAAGATCTGACTCACAAGGCTTGCCTGGGCTTTGCCTGGGGTTGCCCAGGGAAACCAGTCTTTCTGTATATAAGCTTCAAGCCCAGACTCCATTTTAAACATTTTTTTTTTTTACTTTCATTGAGAATGGAGTGCTGTGTTGACTTTGGGGTTCCTTGGAGTTCTACTACTTGTATGGAACTAAACCTTCAAGTTGATGAACTGGATTCAAACCTCTTATCCATTGAGGTAAGATTTTATTTTCCTATTTACAGAGTTTGATTGAAGCATACTCATTTAATAATTAAATCACTTTATTAATATATTATTATTTTCTCTCACAGGAAATTGTCTCTGAAATACAAAATGAAAATACTGTTTTTGCCACAACTTGGGACGAAATTGTTGGTTTGGTTGAAGACCTTGTGAGCGACCAAGACCCACAGAACGAGCTCGTCCTTGATGACCCAACCAATGAGTTATACCTTGGAGACCAGCAAAATCCTGAAAGAGTTTTACAGCAATAGTACTCATTGTGAGTTATCAAGACAATACCCACTGAACAAGTTATACCTTGATGAGCCAGAATACAAGTTTTACCTTGGAGACTCACAAATTAAAAAAAAAAAAAAAAAAAAAAATTCAGTAAATGAGTTCTGCCTTGATGGTTTAAATGACTACCTTGGAGACTCGGGAAACGGGTTATGCCAAGATGGTTCTAAATATGGAACCGACCTTGGAGACTCACAAATTTCAGACATTTTGAAAAATGGAGATTTCCTTGATGATCCACAGTTATACTATGTGAGATCTATCACTGAAACCCATAAAATTGGAAAAATGGAGTTTTCCTTGATGATCTACAGTTATACTATGTGAGATCTATCACCGAAACCCACAATATTTCTGGAAATTGTGGTTCTACCTTGGAGTCTTGCATAGATGGTTATATTTTTGGAGACTTGAAATGTGGGTTCTGGCTTGATAACTCACAATGTGATACGTATCTTGGAAACTCAAGAGGAATGTGGTTATACCTGGGAGACTTGGAAAGTTGGGTTTATTTTGGAGACTTGAAACGTGGTTTCTACCACGCTTTGGGATCTAAACCTATCGATGTAGTTCTTTCTTGGATGGTGCTTGATGAGAGCAATATCAAGAAAGTTCTGGGAAGAAAGTGCAGGAAAGTTCTTACTCCTTTCTACTTCATCAAACCTGAAAGCCTTAAAAGACAGAATTGGAAGAAGAGAAAAAAACATTAAAAAAATATATATATTGTTAGTTCTGGGAAGAGTCTTAAAAGACAGAATTGGAAGAGAAAAAAAAAAAACATAAAAAATATATATTGTTGAAATACGTATTGAAAAAAAAGACTGTGTTGGGCGAGGGTTGGGTTGGGGTTGAGATTTTGAATGTGAGGGTTGGGGGGTTGGGATTTTGAATGTGAGGGTTGGGGGGTTGAGATTTTGAATGTGAGGGTTGGGACACACACACACACACACACACACACACACACACACACACACACACACACACACACACACACACACACACACACACACACACACACACACACACACACACACACGATAAGCCTTGACTATTAAGTTGAGGATTCTGTGTTTTGGGTTCACAGATCTAAGAACATCCCCCCTTAACACACATTATACATGGCAGATGCCACCTGTTATACACCTCGGACTTGGCCCTCAAGTGTCCACAACGGTGTATAGTAGAGGGGAGTGAAGCGCCAACCAATTGCTCCCATGGGTATTATCTGCTTAATTTTGTCTTTTGTAATTCCTGTGAATAAAATGAACCTAAAATCTCTTCCCCTTCTAAATCATATACCTTATAAGTCCAAGGAACCGTATCTATTACATCAACAATTTTAAAAAGTTCGTTCGTCCATCGTTTAGTATAACCCTTTTCAAAATGAGATTTCCATCTATATATTCTTACGATATCACCAACTTTGAATTTAGGTTTTCTGACATTAATCTCTTTTTCATATTTAAATTTTGTAAATGTTTCTGATGGTTTCATATTCGTTGACGTGTGAATCGTGTCATTATGCTTATCCACAATATCCTGAATAAAAGATGACCATTGTTGTGAACCGAGTTGTGTGAATTTTTTATATAGTCTCTATTTTAAGGTACGATTAAAACGTTGAATAACAATGGCTTTTCCTTCATTAAAAGTACTGTATAATGTAATGGTGTTATTTTTTGAGAAAATTCATAAATGTCTTGTTATAAAACTCTCCACCCTCATCAGTCCACAATTTTTTAGGTTTTCTCTTACTTTTATTAAATATCTGTTGAAAAGCTAGCATAAGAGTATTACCTGTTTTGTTTTTTAAAGGGACAACCCACGCGTATCTACTCCTCAAATCAATAACAGTTAAAGCATACTTGTACCCCTCATCATTATTGAGTTCTATCAAATCAGCAGACCAGATATAATCAACTTCCTTGGAATAAACCTTCCAGCTATGAAACTTTGTGAATATTGGTTTATGTAATTCATCAGCTAATTGCTCTTCAGTCTTAATGACATCATTAGAGCCTATAAGTTTTTTGAATTTCCAAGCTCAAGTGTCAATTTAGCACGAATCATCTTCTTCACGATGAACCTATCAACTTTTTCTCACAAGGTTGGATTTTGTATCAGACAAAATTATACAACATTTCTCTATCGGCTTCCTGCTTTTCTTCCAAAGTTGTGGTATTCCCATAATCAATATCGTGTCTCATGCACACTTCATCAACCCTATTGATGGGCTTACTCCATAATTTAGGATTGTCTGCCTCATCTAATCTTTTATCGAAGTTTGTGCCTGGACCACAGAAAGAATACCCTGGTAGATGTAATTCCCCTGGTATTCCAGTAGTTGTAAATTTACTTCCTGATAAAAACTTTTGTATATCTCCTCGATGTGTGTTTCGAAATAAGTTGGCTCTTTTTTGAACCACACACCGAACATGTCCCTTTTTGTATGATCCTACTATTTTTACTTTTAAAATATGAAATATTTTTAGTATAAGTTTTCTTTTTACATTTGAGACAATAACTCATTTATTTATGAGAAAAATTCCTACAGAGTGCAAAAACCTTTTTAGTTTCCAACATTTACATTTGAATCTTAATTTTTAAAACATAAAGAATCCTTATAAACGTCTTTACTCTCTCCATTTATTTCGGAAAAAAATGAAAAAATTTAATCAAAGTCAATATCTTGTCCTTGAAAACGATGTCAATAGTCTTGTCGAAAATATTGCAAATAGACTTGTCAATTCTTTGTTTTCCTCCTCGGTACGTTGAGATTCATTTATTTCCTGTAATACCTCCAATCTTTTTTTAATCTCACCGGTTTCCATATTTATTCATTGTCGCTCTTTCCTCCCTCTCCTCCCTCTCCTCCATCTCTCTCTTCTCTCTCTCCTCCTTGTCTCTCTTCTCTTTCTTCTCCTCTCTCTCTCTTCAACTCCTTCCTCGTCCCTGACTATCCTTGAATCGCTTACACCCCATAGAATATTATACATATATTCATCGGGATTTCTTGTAATTCCTGTATCCAAAATAATTTTTTTTACAACAGGAAACCAATAAAATTTCTTTTGAATTTCTAAAAGAGCCTTATGTTTTCTTAACCTTATAATTTTTTCATTATTTAACATTTTAATTAAATCCAAAGTTGTTGGTTTATCAACATCAGCATTATGCCAATCTTTTATTGAAAATACCTCATTCTTATGTTGTAGAACATATTTATTAAAATACCGAATACCCTTTTGTTGAAGGTATGCTTGGACACAGAAATGATAATTTTCTTGAAGTCTTCTTGCTGTCATTTATGTCTTAGAAATATATGTCAGAATAATATTATGACACGAAACACCTCCCCATCTTCCCATAGTTAATTCATTTTGTATTTCCTTACTTATTATATATAATCCTGTTTTTTCTGTTTTCATGATAAAATGAGGGCAAAACCATTATTATATTTACCCTTATTAAATTATTTTATTTGTTGTTTACTAATCGTGACTCCACAAAACTCATTCTCCATACCAAGTGGATAATAATCTTCCTTACGAGACTGATTTAATTGTTCCAGGTCTTCTAGGTCAATTTTAAATGACCAATTATACCCTAAATCATTCATATCATACCCCCATTGTTCTATTCTCATACAAACGATACGCCCTTCTTTATAAAAAATTATTTTAATTCGAACTGTGAATTCTGTATGACCTGGAGATAAAATCAACACTTCTGTATCTTTGGAATACACGGCCGTTTTGTTTAAGGATATATATTGTGATAAATCGCTTAATCTCACCAAGTCATTCGCGTCAGTCGGACTTGGATAATTTTTTAATTTATAAGCATTTTTCACATTAATATTTTTGGTTATACTATATTTATGTCATTGAGCCTGTGCCTTTGTGTAATAATTTGATACATCAATATCCAGTTCTTGGGATACACCAAAGACAGAACCATCTTTACCAAGATAAGTCATTTATATTAGATTAAAAATAGTCATAAAAATTTTTATTTTTGTTGAGTTGAAATAACACATATAGACATAATTGAGCACAACACTTGGAATTTAATTATTGGACTTGAAATGTTTGATAAACACCATTCTGTAAGAATTTTATGACTTCAACAGGTGGTGGAAGATCAAAACTATCAAAATAATATTTGTCTTGACTATTAAAAATACAAACCCAATGAGAACCGTTCCCATTATTATCTTCTAAGTTCATAATAATATTCTTTGTATGTTTAGGCATGTTTGTTCATTCATCTCTCATAAAAATAACCACATTATGAATTTTTATTTTCTTACAATATTTGACAAGTTGTATTCTTTCCAAATTCTTCAAACCACTCATCAATGCTCATTTATTTATTAGAAAGATATAATCCATTACCCCTTTAAGTTAATTTTACACCTGCTTGTGCGATAGAAGAAAGCATATCTCCAACTAACAATCTCGCTTTATCAGGCAGACTTTCAAGTTTTTCAGCAAAATTTGCAATTACACCACTTCCACTAATTTGTTTCTCCAACTCTTTGTTATGTCTTTCCAATTCTTTTTGAGCCCGGAGTTGAGCCTTCCTTTCATTGGCAGTTTTCACCGCTGTTGAAATACCACCCGTCAATGCTCCAACCACACTTAAACCAGCAAATAAAGGAATTAGAAATGGGAGAAATCCTCCACTCGTCTCTCTTATTGAATATTTTTTCAACATTGGTTTTGTCATTTTAATTTTAAGTGAGCCAGTATCATTCAAGATTTTAACCTGCTCTCTTGTGAGCAAAACATCAACTCTTACTGCTCCTTTTCTCTGAATTGTATTAACGTTAATCGTACAAGGCTTTTTATTTTGAACACAAGATGATAGTTTATGAAGATTGATTTGATTAACATATACCCCAGTTGGTACTTTGCCACTCTTTTATTTAACAAAAAATTATGTGAGACTAATCATAGCACCATTATCTGTATTAATCTGTAATTCCCTTTATTCCAAAAGCAAACAATATGCATCAACTTCTTCACTCTCTCCTCTTTCAATGTAAAGGGAAGTATCGACTCGATTAGACTATATAGTTTCCTTTGGAGCACTCAGGTCAAACGCATAGATTGTATACAAACTTTTAAATGCTGTCATATCCAAAATAGGTTCTTTATTTCCATTACTTTCACACACCTTTTGGTAAGACTTGTATGCTTCAGCAAAATCATTTTTTTCCCAATTAATTTCCAATCTATCTTGTGGATAAAATGTTCCATCTGGAGAAACACGAAGTTGTTTCACCCAAGCATTATCACTCAATGCATTATTCTTATCAATAGCAGTATCGCCATCTGTTTTTTTTTTTTAAATGTTCCACAGATATCGTGGCTTTTCTTCCAGAACACCCAAATTCCATGTGTAAGTGGTTTGGTTTAGTTTAACGTGTTGACATCTTCTTTTGAGGTATGATACACTGAGTGGTTTCTTTGAGTTAAGTCTTCTCTTCAACATCTCTTCTGTTTTAAGATTAGGAGTATATTCATTAATATACCAACTCATTTCATCAATTACAAATTTATTCTGCTCACCAAAAGCACTACCAACACCAAAAAGTAATCTATTTTCATTGTCATTCCTTTGAAGTTGAAATCTAATTTTAAGACCATACAGAACTTTATCATGATCACAAAATCCAAATATATCTTTAAGAGGAACTGCCACAGTAAAACTATTAACTGCTTTTGTATCAGTATACGTTCCTTTCCTTTGAGTATATCCAGGGTCTGTGGTTGTTCCCGTTGACATATCAGGAATAAAACCTTCGACAGCTCCCTTTCCCATTCTATCGCTGAATGTATATGGTGTAAATTTCATCATTTCAGATACAGCAGAGACATAATCAACTGCTTCAACTTCTTGTGTTCCAATGTACAAACGAACACTATCAAACATTTTCCAGAAGAAATCATTTACGAGTGTAGCGTTTGTGTTATTCCCAGCCTAAGTGAATTTAAATTTACACAACAAGAAACTTTCGGATAGATTCAAATAGGTTTGTTGATTATTTATTTCAAAACTTTTTGTACCATTTGCATTCCAGTCTGTTCCAGTTATTGCATTTACCTTGAAGTAATCTTCTTTTTTAGTGGAGTTTAAGATGATAATAGTATCATCCAAATCATAGATACTGTTGCGGATTCGCGCCCGCCGGCGTGCGAACGGCCACGTAACTCGAATCGCGGCACGTCGCCCACCGGACGGACAATCCAGTCGTGACCCTCTCGGACTAACGCCGGGAACCAGTCACGGGTGGACCTGTCGGTCTCACCGCGATCGAGCCAATCGGCCCCCGCGTGGGATAGGGTTGCTCGCCAAATTCGACCTACCTAAGTACCCACACGGAGGGTAGACCGGGCGATCGCACCTCGCCGCAGGTCGACTTCGAACACGGGCCACTTAAGCGACCCGTTCCGTACTATCGGGATAACCGAGCGGTGTTATCGTCGGCCTCGACGGTTCGATTAATTATCGGGTGTATTCAGCCCACTACCAACCCTTTACGTGAAGCAAGATGAGGATTCAATGAGAGAAATGACGAAGCGAAGCGGGAAACAGTTCAACATAAAGCACATTTATTCGCGATGAACGGAAAGCACACATATACAATTCCACCAAAAGCACATAGAAAAGAAGACAAAAAGCAAATGCGACAATGCAGATCTAATACCGACTACGCGAGCACACGGCAACACGTATACAATTTTACTTCACAGACGGCGCCGACAACACACATTCCCAAAACAAAAGAAAAGAGAACCACCCTCCAGGATGAGGGAGTAGGCGGGCCTGGGGCCGAGACCGTGTCGGGCCTACCCGTCTGGTGATGAGACGCGGAGCGGCGGTGGTGCCTCAACTCCGCGGGCCTCGCGGACAGTGTCTGGTAGGGGGTGGGAAGGGGGCCCCCTTGGTCGCACTATCTCAGCGCGGGGGGAAACAGGAGGGGGTTGCTGATGCTCGGGGAAAGGAGGATTTTTACTCTGTCTCGGGTCCCGCGACGAGCGTCTCCACCTCGACCAGGTCGCGCCGTCGACCTCCCTGGTGTGCAGCTCCCGGCACCGACGCGAGCACCCCCTCGTCTGCCTTCGCCGCCGCCGCCTCTCCACAGCTCCGTCCTCTTCGCTCCGACTCCAACTCCGAACTCTTCCTCCTGCGATCTCCCACCGACTGCGAAGTCTTAACTCCAACGCACACGACGACCACTTTCTGACGAACGCAGCCGCTTATATAAGCCCCGTGGCTTCGCCTTTGACCCCCTGCCTTCGACCTTTCACCTCGCTCCCCATTGGCCCGAGAAAAAGTGGGCGTGAATGCATTTTGATCCATGAATTTGCATATAACGACCGCCCTCCAACGCCCTGGAGGCGGGGCCAAATCGCCCCTTGCTCACCGATTGGACGGAACAAAAGTGGGCGTGAGTCGTTTTTGATCCGTTTTTGGAGCGGAAAGTCCGTGGTTTTGTACACGCTGTTCGGCGCGCGCCCTGCACGAGTCCAATACCGGTACCCACAAGCGGCGCAAGAACGGTGGCGATGCGACGGTTGCGAGGTGTGATGGTAAAGGTCGTGGCTGTTGTGGTGAAGCGGCGTTGTGGTGGGTGGTTGATGTTGTGACGACTGTTGAGACGTGGTTGGTGGTGGTAATAATGGCGGTTGGTCCAAAATAAAGATAGTAAAAGAAAAACGGCTATCCTGAAGAGTCACAGCATGCATAAATGACATGTATTCCCACTAGACCACGGGTTTGGGCCTAACTACACATATACTTACCGAGATATCTCACCTAAGGGACCTGAATGGTGGTTTGCGAATTTGGTCAACCACAACAATACTATCAATTGCTTCCATACTTGTATTTATTGAGGAAAAAAGATGTTAAAACTTTTGAAACCCTGACCCAAGTATTTGAATTATTTTGTCGTTCTTGGGGAGACAACTGAGTTTTGCCTTTCTTAATTTCTTTTATTGCTTGTAATTTATGAGATTCCTTTTGGGAATCTTTTATGCTGTTTACAGCACCTGCTACATTTCCCACAGTAGAAGCAGTTGAACCAATTAGGTCTTTATGTTTGAGAATAGTTGAACCGATACCCATTAGAGTATCAATTACCCCATCTCCTCTAAATTGATGTCCGACACCCCTTTGTCTCTTAAGTTTATAGTATCCTCTACCGAGATACATACCTTCGCCCTTGTAGTATGGGGAAAGGAACATCCCATTCCCTGTAATTGTTTTATATTTTCCCAACTCGTGTTTCCTCACAATAACCATCGTATTTATTTATTGGAAAACTTCACGTAGGTGAATTCTGATGGATACATCTTCTCCATTAAAAGAAATCATACGATTATCTTGGTTGGTTATCCTAAAATTTACTCTGTGTATGGTTTTTCCTGACACAGGGAGATAAACCAAATTTTTGGGTTCCATATTGAATTTATAACCAATTGGGGTTGAGTATGCATTGAATGAAAATATTGTATTTGTTTTTATTCCATCAATATAAGCACCATCAATCAAATCACAGTGAATTAATACCAAATTTGTTCCTGATGATATTTGAATGACATTATCACTGTAAAACGTCCCATTAGTTTCAATCTTTTTGAGGAGAAACCCAATAACTCTCTGAATGAATTATCAATTGTGAAATCAACCTTGTAGTTATTTTTAAGTTTAATCGTTGATTTTGAAGTATGTTTTTGAATATCTATAACAATATATTTTGGTTCATCACCCTGTTATTTCATAGGACGAGCAATTTCGGAAGATATTTGAGAAATCTCATATGCTCCGGGTGAGACTGTTATCGTTTTGTTTGCACTTCCCGGATTATAACTAAACTTGTCATTTTTCTCAGTTCTATTAAATAAGGTATTATAAGTTTCCATCGACAATAAAGATGCCTCATATTGTTTTGTTGGCTCAAGTTGTAGTGGGTATGGAAATGAAGATGTGTGGTCGCTTGTTGTGAAATTAAAACTCAGGATTGTGCTTCTCATCTTATTTATTGAGATAAAATGTCTTTATATTGATATTTATTAATTATTTTCATGTTCATCAACTGGTCTAAAATGGCTGATGCTTCATTAAAACAATTGTTATTTCCAGCCTTCTTACTACCCAACAACAATAGCAGTCTATTAACTAATTGTGATGGGTCATTTGGAAGAAAACTAACAGCTGAACCAAGGATACTTCAAGCCTGAATAATGTGTTTCTCCTTCTCATTCTTGCTACGTTTACCAGAAAGACTACCCCTATAATTAACAGAGTTCAGCAGATCAATATATACTCTATCATCATTATTTTTCATATCCAATGGTTATCAAAATACTTTGATTCACCCCTCACAGTTGAAGCTTGTCTTCCATGTTTTGTGAGAAGAAACATTAATCTGGGGGTTAATTCAACAGGGGGTTGAGCAGAACTCAAGAACCTTAATTCATCATTAAATATCAATACCTTTTCTTGAACAAGATGAAATATTGCTGGTTGTTCTGTTGGAATGAGTCCTGCTTTGGTTTTTGAATCCGCTGAATATTCATTGTTTTGAAGAGCATTCACAATATAATCAGGGGGTTGATTTTCTCTTCCAGTTGTTGAAATAATCCCTGATCATCATATTCCCATTCTCCTATATGCCCTAATTCTTCCTCCATAATTTGACTGAAATCTTTTATCATTTGAAGTTTTTGAGGAGTATATTCTATTGTGGGAACTGTGGAAACATGTACAATTTTTTATTTGGAAGTTTTTAAAAAATTTCTCTTGTTTTCTTTCAAATGCTTCTTCACCCATTAGTTTCTGTCTGCATTTATTGTTTATGTCTTCCTGTTGTTTTACGACTTTTGAAACCAACTCTTGATGTTCCTTAAATCTTCTTGCTCTTTCTTTCGCATCCATTTATTTATTGGAAAATATCATTTAATATCTCATCTTGTTTCACAACAATATATTTATATTTTTCAGTCGTGTGCTTCATGTAATCCCCAAATTCCTTTTTACTACATTATGTAGAACAATTATCTCTCCAAAAATTGTTTATATCAATTGAATTTAACTTGAATAAAATAAAAAAATTAGCATCGTTTCTGATGGAACGACGAGGAAGTTGAAAGTACGATTGACTAAGATAAACACAATTACCAGAAGAATGTCTCCCTCTTGTGTAGTAGCTGTCCATTACCATTTGGTTTCTCTCATTAACACAATCATCAAAGACAACAAGCTTCTTTTTTGATTTATCCAAATCTTGGGGAGATGGTATATCATCCGTATTATCACTAAGAATACAACTTATCGGTTTTGATTTCTTTTTACATCTCTGTGTATCACAAAATAGTTGCATTATATCTTCAACATTATAATCATTTAGGTTTTTTGAAGTTTAAATAAACCGATTATATCTTCTTTTTGAAGACCAGCATTAAAACCTTGTGAGAGTAGTGGATACTCTGGTTGAAAACTCGACTTTGTGAAAATTATTAAATTATCATAATCTAAAAAGTTGGGAGTCAGGAGCATCGTCAAAAGTAAGCAGGTTTTTCCACATCCACTTGAACCAACTATGAGGCATCATAATGAATTTGGGAGATTTTTATGGTTCTTAAATTTTATCTTATTTTCCCAAATGGGTAAAAAATAATTTATATATTTGGAAAACAGGTTATTTAATTTATTATTGGCTTTTTTAGAAACTCGATATTTTATCCTAAGTTCAGGTTTAATTTCAAGATAATCCATTATTTTATTTATGCAATATCTTGTGTTGATATTTTCCTGAAAATCACATCCATGAATAATGTATAACAACAATCCTTTGAACATTTCTCTAATACGTTCAGTTTCTTCCCTTGTAAGGAAAGGTGTGTTATCAGCCTCATACTTTACATTCATTTCTCTAATCAATCTTGTAAAGTAATTCATTTTTGGTGTAAAGCTAAAATAATTTTTTATTATCATTAATTAGAAGATAAATCACAGAATATACATTGTTTCTAGGCTTTTGACTCTGTTTAATCCCACTCTATCACACGCAGGACAATTCTCAAATTTGTCATATGGAGAATCAGGGAAGTCTAGCATATTTATAAAGTAAAACTTTACTTAAACCAAAGTTCATCTTCAGAATCATCTATAAAACTATCAAAATCACTCTCATAATCGTCAAAATCTTCAGTTGAATATTGACTCATATTTCATTCGTAGAAACAACATTACCATTGATATCTATATACTTTTTTTCATTACCAGATTCAACTACAACATTTTTTATATTAAAGGTAATTTTAAAATGATCCTCAACTACACTTGAACAAAATGTCATTTCACCTGATATATAACATCCTTAATTTCATCAAGATTTACATCTTTAGCATTGTTGAAAAAAATACAAATTTCTCCTTGCATATTACAGATGGTCTTATCTTTTCTTTCTGAAGCTTCATCCATAAGGTTTTTATTTTTGATACTTTTTCTTGTTTAATTGCTTTTTCTAGTTTTGAATATATTACCAGAAGGAGAGGAGAAACTTTAGTTAGAGATACTTCAATTGATGTTCTTCCAGGTATACTAAAAGCCCTTCCACTGAAGGAAATTGAAGAACTCATATTATTTACCATAATTGTTTTTATCCAATAGTTGTTATATTTATCTTTGTTCAATTTAACATCCTTGACATATTTCTCAGTATCTTTTACAAATGAAGAGAATGATTGAAACTTGTCTTTTGTGTCTTGAAACATTATATTTTTTAAGTGAAAAAAGTTGGAGGATAAAATGGTTTTAATATAAGAACAGATTCACCTCCAGATTAAAACGAAATTTTCATCAAGAAAATTTTAGTTTAAGCAAAGTTTTATTATATAAATATGGTGAATACAACGTACTGCGATGTTTGTAATCATGAATAGAAATATTATAAAAAAAACACCTTCGAACCAACAAACACACATTTAATCTATTTCATCAAATATCTCCTCTTGAGTTGGAAAGAAAACATTGTGATATCTGCTCAAAGGATGTTTTGAAGAGTAGTTATAAGAGTCACCTTCAATCACAAAAACACAAGAAAAATGAGTTGAAAGTAAAGGGAGACTATTATATTGAAAACACTGATGGGGCATTTAAAGGGCATATAAAAATAAGGATTTTTCAATTTGGCGAACTTGGTCCATCATCAATAGCTGAATCAATTGAAATAGTGAAACCTGATGTTGAAAAAGTTATTAAAAAGACATTAAAAGAAATGAAAACTTTAAAGTTTTATATGCGAGTGAAAATGAATATGAAAAGACAAGATGAAGAATAAACTCCTTATACGAGAACAGATCTTCATTTTACAACATCATTTCAAGATTTTTTTGAAAGGTGGGGTGTGTGAAGAACTATCAAGACAAGAGGAGGATGTTGATAATACAGTGGTAGGAAGTGGATTTAATATTTTTTAAAAATCATCTTTTTAGATATACACATTCTAAAATCAAACCCTCTTAAAGCTTCTTCTTATATTGAATTACCAAAATAAATAAAACTAAAGAAGGCAGTTGTTAATATTAAGAACAATGATAATAAATGTTTTCTCTGGTCTGTTCTTGCTCACTTACCTCCACCAAATTGTAATTCAGAAAGAGTAAAACAATATATGAAATATGAGAATACCTTGGACATTAAAGATTTTAAATTCCCAATGCCACCAACAGATATTCCTAAATTTGAGAAAAAGAATAATCTTTCTATTAATGTATATGGATTAACGGATACAATCAAAGTTCAAATATTAAAAATTTCAAACAACTATAAAAATAAAGAAACACACATTGATCTTTTATATTTTCATGTTGGAAAGAATTCACATGATAGATACATCAATAATTTATCAAGATCAATCTCTTCTCAGGTATTCAGAACAGCAAACAAAATATATCCTTGTAAGCGATGTCTTAATTCATTTCATACAAAAGAACGAATAGAACAACATTCAAAATATTGTAGTAATCATAAATCAGCTGTAATTACAATGCCTAAACCTGGTGAAAAGATTTCTTTTGAAGATTATAATAAATCTATCATGCACCCATTTGTGATATACACTGATTTTGAATGTATCCTAAAAAAGATAAATACTGCTTCTCCTAATGCAAAAGAATCATATACAAATAAATATCAAAAACATATTCCTTGTGGTTTCTGTTATTATATCAAATCATCTGTTGGAGAAAAGTATAATAAACTTAAACATTATAGTGGAAAAAAAATTCACAAAAGTTTGTAAATTAGAAAAGGATTGTATAAGACTAACTAAATTAATGAAAGAAACAAATGAACTGATGAAATTAACCGAAGAAGAAACATTAGAATTTAGAAAGAACAATATCTGTCATATTTGTGAGGAGGACATTGAGGAGTCTAAAGTTAGGGATCATTGTCATCTTACTGGTAAATATAGAGGTCCCGCTCATTCCTGTTGTAATCTTAATTATAAATTTCCTTCTTTTATTCCAGTCTTTCTTCACAACAGCACCAACTATGATACACATCTATTTATAAATGAACTTTCAAAAACACCAGGGAATATTTCTGCCATAACAAACACAAGTCAAAAGTATATTTAATTTACAAAAATGATATTCACAAAACCTTCAACTCGTATTAGGTTTCTAGATTCTTACAAGTTGATGGGAACACCACTCGCCTACCTAGCATCAAATCTAAGCTCCACGGGGTCTTTTCCAAATCTTAATTCATTCTTTCCAAAAGAGGAAATTCAGATTAAAGAGAGAATTCAAAGTAAAGAGGAAATTCTCATTAATGAGGAAATTAATGAAGAAATTCTAACTGACGATGAAATTCTAATTATAAAGAAAATTCAAACAATGAATGAAATTCTAACTAAAGAGGAAATTCTGATTATAGATGAAATTCTGATTAAAGAGGGAATTCTAACGAGAGAGGAAATTCAAAGTAAAGAGAAAATTCTTACAAGTAAGGCATTACAAGTAATCATAAGTATCCTTATGATTATATGGATTCATTTATGAGATTTAAAGAAACACAACTTCCTTCAAAAGAAAGTTTCTGTAATAAACTTTATGAAGAAGAGATAAGTGATAAGGAATATAAACACGCACAAGAAATTTGGAAAATATTTAAGATAAAGAACCTTGGAGAATATCATGATTTGTATCTAAAAACAGATGTTTTATTGTAAGCTGATGTGTTTGAAGCTTTTAGATCACTCTGTCATAATAAAAATTGTTATGGATTACATCCTGCCCACTATTTCACAGCTCCTGGTTTAGCTTGGAGTGCAATGTTGAAAATGACAAAACAAGATATAGATTTAATCAGTGATGTAGATATGCTTTTGATGATTGAGAAGTCTGAGAGAGGTGGAATATCACAAGTATGTTCAAAAAGATATGCTAAAGCAAATAATAAATATCTTCCAAATTATGATAGTGAAAAAGGTAGTAATTATTTGATGTATTTTGATACTAATAATTATTTGTATGGATGGGCAATGTCTCAATCTCCACCTTATGTTAAATTAGAGTGGGTGGAAGAAAAGGATTATGAAAAGGCTTTGATGAATATTGTTATTTCTTCTCAAGAGGAATTGAATGAGAAAGAAGAAGGTTATTATTTTGAAGTTGATTTGAGGTACCCAAGTGATCTTCATAATAAGCATAAAGACCTTCCTTTTGCATGTGAGAAAGAAACCCCAAAGAAAGAATGGTTCAGTGATTATCAAAAAGTTTTAATATTAAAGGAAATCAACAGAAAAGTTATAAACAACATTCTATGATAAAGAGGGATATGTTTTGCATCAGAGAAGCTTGAAACAGTTTTTGAGAGAAGGATTGAGAGTAGCTAAAATTCATAGAGTTTTAAAATTTAAACAAAGTCCTTGGATGAAAAAAGTATATTAAATTCAATACAGATATGAGATCAAATAGAAAAGTAAAATTTGAAGGGGAATTCTATGAATTGATGAACAATGCTGTCTTTGGAAAGACAATGGAGAATGTTAGAAACAGGCAAAACATTAGATTTGCAACATCTTGGAAAGAAGCTTCTAGATTGATAAATAAACCAAGTTTTAAGAGAGAAGCGGTTATTTTAGAGAACTTTTCTGCTATTCATATTGAAAAGGAAAGTATTGTAATGGATAAACCAATTTATATTGGAACAGCAGTTCTTGATTTATCAAATATATTGATGTATGATTATTTGTATAATGGCTTAAAGAAAGAGTATGGTGAAAATGTTTCATTGTTGTATATGGACACTGATAGTTTTATCATAGATATAAAAACTGATGATGTTTATAAAGATATGAATAAAAATATTGGAGTATATGATACAAGTAATTTTAGTAAGAAGAGCGAGTTATTTTCAAAAAATAATGAAAAGGTTATTGGTAAGTTTAAGGATGAGTTGGGTGGAAAAGTAATGAGTCAGTTTATTGGATTGAGAGCAAAGGCATATGCTTATAAGTTTGGTGATCAGATTGATAAGAGGTTAAAGGGAATAAAGAAATATGTAATAAAGAAATCAATAACTTTTAGAAATCATTATAATTGTTTGATGAATAAGAAAGAAGAATATAGGAAAATGAATACAATAAGAAGTTATAAACATAAGATATATAGTGAAGAAGTAAATAAAAAGGCATTAGGAGCCTTTGATGATGAGATTTATTTAAGATAAGGAATAGATTGTGTTCCATATGGATATTGTATGATAGAGTGTATAGAATAGATTGTGTTTTTACAATGGGAAGATGGGTTAGGATTTTTAAGGGCTACCGCCACGTTTTTTCACAATATATAAATGGCCAAACCAAGTATTAATCAAACTAAAGAGTGGAGAAAATCTCAGTCTTGGTATATAAATGGAAAACATAATGAATGTGAAAAATATCAAATAAGTCTTATTGAAAAAATAACGAAAACAAAGGAAAATAAAACAAATAAGTGAATCATTTTAAAAACTGGTAAGTTAGAGGATGTAAAGAAAAAAATTAATATCCTTGAATGGACTGAAAACTTTGGATGGTTATCAATTGAACAATGGGAGCCTGGTGTTGGCGCAGTGGTTAGGGCAGCGGCTTGGGATCCAAAAGGTCCTGAGTTCAAGCCCTGTTGGGCCACTGAATTAATACAACCGGGGGTTGACAGCCTATCATCCTTCTGAGATCGGCAAAATGAGTACCAGTATATTGGGCCAGTGTATACCCCGGTTAAAATAGGTGCACCATATCCCTGTGTCGTAAGAGGCGACCAGGGTTGCGTCAGGAAGGGCATGCGGCGTAAACATGCGCCAAATCACTATGGGGATCATACGGATGATCGGCTGTGGCGACCCCTAACGGGAGCAGCCGAAAGAAGAAGAAGAAGATCAATTGAACAATGGAAAAACAATTTACTATAATCTCAAAATGATATGTGGCTCAGGAGGAAGTCAGACGAGAGCATCAAGAGAAGTTTATCATTTCATAATGACACAAAAGGGGTATCTTGAAAAATATAAAGATTCAAATGTTTTATTTTTAAATATTTTAGATGGGGATTATTGTGCAAAGAAAATTAAACTATTGAAGGAATTTGAGAATGAACAAATCTTTATAGGTTCAATGAGTGAGCTAAACAATATGCATGGCTTATTTGAAAAAGAGTGCCCGAGGCTTACATGTTTCAGGTATTTCTTTAGAATCACCTTTAACAAATTACATTACTACTTTACTACTTGAACAAATCTTTATCTTATTGCATTGGTTATTTTAAAAAAAAGTGCCCCCAGGTTAAAAGGGGAGACAAATAAATATACCTTGGGATAAAAGGGGGGTTTATATTTTAGCGAAAAAAAAATGAATCGCTGAGAATCCCCCATTCATTAACATGGGGGAAAGTGAGCCAGAATCAGTATATTCACCCTACTCACACTGACCTCCTTCCCTGATGCTCACGCTGCCATTCACCCTGCCGTTCACACTGACACTGGCGTTCACGCTTCCCTGTCGTTCACCCTGTCGTTCACGCTCTTTCCAAGGCCCTAGCGTTTCTTATATGGCATTTCTCCTGTGGGAGGGGGTGTCGTGGGAAGGATCACCGTCGGACACGTCTCGCCTCCCATTAGTCCGGGGTTCGTGAGAAAGTCGATGTCGGTGGTGTCTCACGCCTCCCATTGGTCGAGGGTTCATGAGAAAGTCGATGTAGGTGGTGTCTCACGCCTCCCATTGGTCGAGGGGAACATTCCATCTCTCTGGGGCGGAGTTGGAGCTCTGGTGGCCGAGGAAACTCCGCCCATGTACGTGGTCGAACGCACGTTGCCAATGGCGTGGAGGTGAATGAGTGTTGTTGTTGTTGTTATAAGGGGTGTAAAAATCCTAACGATTAAAATAACTACGCAGCGCATTTACATTTAATCACCCATTAGACAATGGCAAGGAAGCTATCTATAAAAAACATACTTACCGGAATAACTAATCTATAGGAACCTGAATGTCTGTGTGCTCATGGCTTCCAGATTCGCAACAATACGTCCTGGAGTGGGTCATAGACATTGTTAAAATGATCGGCAAACGTGGACTGAGCTGCAGGGGTAACAAATCAGAGGTTGCATACGCTTTAACAGACATTGCAGCGGATCATGGCAACTTTTTTGGAGTTCATTATTCTTGCTTATAAAGTATGACGTGTTTGCAGAAGCACGTAACCAATTGCACTGAGCGAAGCAAAACGCTGCACTACTCAGGTGGGGGAAAGGGGCAGGGGATCGTTGGTGACCTTGCTTTCAAAGACAAGAGCAAATGCAGTTATAGAGGCAATGCAGCAACTGATCAGAGAGAGTACCGTACTGCAAACAAAGTGAAGGAGGCGGGCATGCTTTGTCTTTGAAGACACAACTCGTGGCTTTATGGTTGTGCTGTGGTAATGCAGAAGGCAAAGCGGTCATGTGACAGGTGACAATTGCTGGTGACAGACCGTGCTGTCATCGATAGAGGACACAACATTGTTCTTATGGCCAGGGAGGGTGAAATGTGTTCACTAATGGTGTTTCATCGAGACCTTGACACAGACAGCACCTCTTGCTGTCTTTGTCAATGAACCATCGTTATTGCTTTAAAAAAAAAAACAGGTGTTTTATTCACACATGTGCTGGTAATGGGTAGAGATGGTTTTGCAGTTTCAAGCGATGGTCGTTTCTTCCACTTAATTATGGGGATGGCATCCTATCATGGCAGATAACCACACAATCGAACTGTCTGTTGTTTCACAACAGTAGAACATATGCTTTTGACTGCCTAGTGTCTAGTTATTCTCGAACCTTTCAAGCACAAGACGTAAACATCGATAGTGTTCTTACAAAACACAGACTATACTTTTTTCACGAAGCAATGCACAAACCTGACCCACCCAGAGAGTGGGTATTCTGCTATTTAATATATGAAGAAGAAAGTTTGTTAATTTATGCATTTGGACCTTGCAGGAATCGGTGCAACCAAACTTTGCATGGCCTCCCCTTTCATCCAGAGGAAGAGGTCAAGGGCTTCACTGTATTTGGATTTTAAAAATATATATATTTGACCCCCCCCCCCGCCCTCCACATAAAAACAGATAATTGGCCTTCTGGCATCGATCGGGTCTTGTGCTTATACACTGCCTGCATTTTTTTTCCAGGAAGCGATCGAGTAATACGTATTGTGAAGATTGTACATTGAGGTTGTAGTGATTTGTTGTCAACAACACAAATTTAATTACTAGACTACCTTTATTTCATTGACTTTTCCCGAGCAACTCCAGGTACTTCAGTTAGTGGCACAGGTACACAGAAAAAAAAAACACGTTTTTTTTTCTGAGCAACACGATAGTAACTTCACGGGGTGGTTTAGCAAAGTTCATCTGGTATGAAAAACGTCTCCCCAATCCCTGGCACGAAAGAGGGTTCACTGTGCAAGGATGGCCCAGAAGTAGCCCACTGGACTTTAAGCTCTCTCGTCTCCGTTCGATTCTCGACCCGATTATAAACTCTTTCTGCCATCGCAGACACACTGTGCATCGAGTCCACCCTCCGGCGTAGGGACGTTAAGCGGCTGTCCCACATGCCAGCATGCACTGCTGGATTGAAAGATCCCATGGTGCGTTATGCTAAGTAGGCCACTGTGTGTCCATTTCATCATCATCGTTATAAAATGTCGTCCTTTGTAATCTTCCGATCATTCCTTTGGTTGGGTTCGTACACGTCACATCTACCTTAACACAATATAGCATAAGGTATGCATGTGTGTTGGGTAGTCAGGGTAGAATTTGATGAGAGGACCAACGTTTGTCCAACCTCCTCAAATATTTGAAGTGATGGTGTGACTACAACTGATTGAGGAAAGATCTTCCATTTTTTCAGTTACTTTGACTGAAACATTTTAGTCGTAAAGCAGTACAGCGGCGACTCTCCTTAAACAGTATCGGAGTATGTCCTCTCATTGCTTGGTAAAACGCTGGAACAAAGAACTGCTTAGGGTCTGCATCTACAAGACCGTTGATGACCTTGAAGATTTCAATCACGTCATCTCGTTGCCGTCTGTCGTGAAAGGAGACTGTTGTTGGCCGTTCGTGAAAGGAGGCTCCGTGAAAGGAGACTGTTGGAGATCCAGTTGGCCGAGACTTTCTTCATGTCAGAGTTGCCTGGGTTCTTGTCTTAGCTTTGTCGCTTTCTGTTGCACCCTCTCTATACTATCTTATCGGCATCTACAGGAGGCCAAGTAAAATAAATTGACCTTCTCATCCAAGCTTTAAAAAAAAAAAAGATGAGGGGGCATCTTGTTGTTTGATAATTATCAGAATTTTGATTCCCACCCCCCCTCCCAAGATGGCCATCACGTGGTGATGTCCACCAGACCAAAGACTAGCACGACCACCAACACACATTCCAT